>NC_138769.1:426517099-427007099 GCF_965119305.1 Pelophylax lessonae | reverse complement strand
CGATATTTTAGCCATTGCCTATCGGTACCAGCTGATATTTTGAACATTTAAAGTTTTGCAAAATAAACACAATTTTCGACACATCTGTTAGTGCCGGTTCACACTACTCCGACCAAGTCGCCTGACAAGTAGCTCCCAATGCTGTGCAATGGAACCGTTCTAATCAGAGCGACTCTAGTCGCTCCGACTTAGAAAATGGTTCCTGCACTATTTTTTGGCGAAGTCGGAGCGACTTGCATTGACTTCCATTATGAGAAGTCGTTTGCAAGCCGCGATGAAGTCGCGCTGCACGGCGACTTCGAAGTCGGGGCGACTGAGTCGGATTAGTGTGAACATTTTTTAACACTGCAGTCCAGTGCAAATTAAACTGCTAGAAAAAAAGCTAGACAACAACAAATGGCTAGACAGTGGATTGGAGGAATCGGTGGACGACTGCTGCAGTAGTGTACTCACTGCAATGATTTTAAGTCACTAACTGCAGTCAGTGCAAATCTGCTAGAAAAAAAGCGAGACAGTGGGGAGTCAGTGGACTACTGCTGCAGTAGTACATTCACTCACTGCAATAATTTTAAATCACTACTGCAGTCACTGCAGTAGTGATTTAAAATGATTGCAGCAGTGAGTGGCGCACTACTGCAGCAGTGGTCCACCGACTCCATTTCACTGTCTAGCTTTTTTTCTAGCAGTTTTGCACTGATTGCAGCGCAGTACAGTGCAGTCAGTGCAAAACTGCTATAAAAAAAGCTAAACAGTAGAAAGGATTGGAGTGGAGTGGACACTAGTACTATACTCTTACACTTTCAATACTCCCAGTTAAGTAGAACAATATTATAGTGCAGACAGCATAACATTTCAGCATGTTCACCAGTTAAACGGCTTCTTTTTTTTTTTTCATAAATTGCTGTCACTTTACTAAAAACACGCTCACTTGGTACCGAGGAAGGAGGAGCAGAAAGGTATCTTCTAGCATGAGAAGCAAGTCTTTTGTAGCGTGCCTCGTTTTCTTTCCACCACAGAAGAGGATCACCACTTCTTCTTTCAATTAATGGTTCCTTCAAATAGAGATGAAGTTCATCATCCAGGCTCGTTATTGCAGATTCAGAAGAATCATCCGCATGAAGCCCCAATAAAACACTGGACATGGCATCTATTTTACCACGATGAAGTTTCTCTTCTGTCCGTTGTCTTTTTGGACATTTTTCTTCTGCATCCTGCTTTTCCACATTAGACACCTGCTCTTCTTGACTTTTTTTTCTGGCAGGAACCTCCTGCACCTCCTGTTGAATATCTTCTGTCAGCCATTGTTTTGCCTTGGCCAATACATCAGAAGAGAAAGGATGGTTCTTGTATCGAGAATCCAAAATACATGCAAGCACAACATTTTTATTCTCTTCATGCTTCTTAAAACGTTTGGCAAGGCTGTCCCTCATGGCCTGCCTACATGTTTTAATGCCATGTGTGTTGGGTCCTTCATTCTGTTGAAGAAGCATCTTCAGCACACTCACACATGGGATGACAGATGACACAGATGAGTCGTTAATGACTCACTTCTAGTGTCACTTCCTCTATGGGGAGGAGGATTTCAATGATATTGACTACAATGTCCCACTGATCAGCAGTAGGACAAGAATATCCTCCATATTCACCTGAATATATGGTAAGAGCTCTCTTCTGCTCCAGCATTCTTTGCAGCATGTGAAGTGTTAAGTTCCATAGTGTTGGAACAGCGTTAATCAAGTTGTTTTTGGGTAGGCCAAGGTCTTCCTAAATGCACCTCAGTCGCTGCTTGGCAAGGATTGAATGGTGGAAATAGCCTGCGCACCTCTTCAGCATGCTAATTATGTCAAGCAAAGCTCTCTGGTTTGACAGACCATCATTTACCACAAGTTGGAGGGTGTGTGCAATGCAACTGAGGTCTGACACTTCAGCAAGTCTCATCCCTTTCATCATGTCGCTCCGCTGTCTCGAAGCACAACATCACTCGGTCTTTGGTGATTCCCCATTCTTCTAGCACGCCTAGAAATCTTTCTCCAATGTACTCCCCAGTGTGGGATCCTTGCATCACTTTTGTATTCAACACCAAATGCCTTCTTGTCCATCCGCTGTCAATGAAGTGGCATGTAAGACTCAGTGATTCTGTTTGTCCTGACCAGCAGTCAGTCGTGAATGAGAGTGAGTTGCCAGCATTTTCTGGTTTCAGCATAGCCTTTACTTTCTCAACGACCTTTTGGTGAATCTTTCACAGCATTTTAGTTTGATAAAACTTGTCACTCTTCAGTGTGTAATTTGGCTCAAGTATGGACACCAACCACTTAAATCCAGAGTCAAGACACCATTGTAAATGGCTGGTTATCAGTGACCATCATCTCTGTGATTTCTCTGTCCAACAGTTGGGATCTTCTATCTGACTTTAGCCACCTGTTTTTTTTCTGAAACATATCTGTTGTTGCCTGGGATATTAAAGTTTCACCTTGTGATTTTTGTTTTTTCTGTGCTTCATGATACAATTCAACATTATGAACTCTTAGATGGGCCCAAAGATTTGACGTATTTTTGGTTTTTGCAGTTATTGATCCCATGCTTACATTGTTTGTGCACGTGTTACACACTGCAGCTGCTTTTCCTGGAGATGGAGATGAAAAATAGTCCCAGACCACACTTTAAATTTTTCTATCTGCATCCATCTCCATTGAAATTTGAAAGACACTAATGAAATTGAATATAGGCTTAAAAAAACTGGCTGGCTGGCACCCTTGGGTGGGTGGCTGTGGCTGGCACCCTTTGGTGGGTGGCTGGCACCTTGTGGTGGGTGGCTGGCACCTTGTGGTGGGTGGCTGGCACCTTGTGGTGGGTGGCTGGCTGTGGCAGGCAACCTGTGGTGGCTGGCTGGCAACCTTTGGTGGCTGGCTGGCACCCTGTGGCGGGTGGCTGGCTGGCACCCTGTGGTGTGGCGGTGGCTGGCTGGCACCCTGTGGTGTGGCGGGTGGCTGGCACCCTGTGGTGGCTGGCTGGCTGGTACAGGCCCAGGGGGGGGGGGGTGGCTGGCTGGCTGATACAGACAGGCAGAGCCTGTGGCTGGCTGGTACAGGACTGTGGGTGGCTTGCTGGCTGGCTGGCACCTGGCAGCTGTGGGTGTATGTGTGTGGCCACGGCGGCTGTGTTAAACACACTGTGCACTGTGACTGTACTGTATGAGAATCACTCACTGTCCCGACTCCAGTATGTGGCCACGGCGGCTGTGTTAAACGCACTGTGACAGTCATACACTCACTGTCCCGACTCCAGTTGAGGCTGAGGGAGGCGGCCTAAGAAGGCAGAAGCTGTCCCAGTGCACGGAGGTGCGTTGCGCCACATACGCGATGACGTCACAACGATATCGGTAACCGAGGCAGATTCCGATATATCGGGGAAAGTGCATATCGGCGCTCGATATATTGGCTTTGCCGATAATCGGTTGATCGATTTTTATTATTTATATATCTATATATATATATATATATATATATATATATATATATATATATATATATATATATATCTATATCTCTTCTGTTATTAGAGTACATATATTCCCTCACAATATAGCTACAAATTCTGGTTGGACCCTCTGCACACTGCTACACCCTTTCCAGCAAAATATGCAATGAAAAACAGGGATATTTAGTTCACATAAAGTCCATCCAGAATTTGGAGTGTTAATATGTAGTTATGCCCCTTTAGCACCTGATAGTTTAAATACATGTTCAAGCTTTTGGGAATTTGAGCACAGGTATATCTTATCATATAGCTGGTTATTTGTATTTACCACTGCATAAAGATACAGTGGGTACAGAAAGTATTCAGACCCCCTTTAATTTTTCACTCTTTGTTATATTGCAGCCATTTGCTAAAATCATTTAGGTTCATTCTTCTTCCTCATGAATGTACACATAGCACCCCATACTGACAGAAAAACACAGAATTGTTGACATTGTTGCAGATTAATTAAAAAAGAAAAACTGAAATATCACATGGTCCTAAGTATTCAGACCCTTTGCTGTGACACTCATATATTTAACTCAGGTGCTTTCCATTTCTTCTGATCATCCTTGAGATGGTTCTATACCTTCATTTGAGTCCAGCTGTGTTTGATTATACTGATTGGACTTGATTAGGAAAGCCACACACCTGTCTATATATAAGACCTTCCAGATCACAATGCATGTCAGAGCAAATGAGAATCATGAGGTCAAAGGAACTGCCTGAAGAGCTCAGAGACAGAATTGTGGCAAGGCACAGATCTGGCCAAGGTTACAAAAAGATTTCTGCTGCACTTAAGGTTCCTAAGAGCACAGTGGCCTCCATAATCCTCAAATGGAAGACGTTTGGGACGACCAGAACCCTTCCTAGAGCTGGCCGTCCGGCCAAACTGAGCTATCAGGGGAGAAGAGCCTTGGTGAGAGAGGTAAAGAAGAACCCAAAGATCATTGTGGCTGAGCTCCAGAGATGCAGTCAGGAGATGGGAGAAAGTTGTAGAAAGTCAACCATCACTGCAGCCCTCCACCAGTCGGGGCTTTATGGCAGAGTGGCCCGACGGAAGCCTCTCCTCAGTGTAAGACACATGAAAGCACGCATGGAGTTTGCTAAAAAACACCTGAAGGACTCCAAGATGGTGAGAAATAAGATTCTCTGGTCTGATGAGACCAAAATAGAACTTTTTGGCCTTAATTGTAAGCGGTATGTGTGGAGAAAACCAGGCACTGCTCATCACCTGTCCAATACAGTCCCAACAGTGAAGCATGGTGGTGGCAGCATCATGCTGTGGGGGTGTTTTTCAGCTGCAGGGACAGGACGACTGGTTGCAATCGAGGGAAAGATGAATGCGGTCAAGTACAGGGATATCCTGGACAAAAACCTTCTCCAGAGTGCTCTGGACCTCAGACTGGGCCGAAGGTTTACCTTCCAACAAGACAATGACCCTAAGCACACAGCTAAAATAACGAAGGAGTGGCTTCACAACAACTCAGTGACTGTTCTTGAATGGCCCAGC
Organism: Pelophylax lessonae; assembly: GCF_965119305.1. Classification (NCBI taxonomy): domain Eukaryota; kingdom Metazoa; phylum Chordata; class Amphibia; order Anura; family Ranidae; genus Pelophylax; species Pelophylax lessonae. The sequence goes on along the minus strand of NC_138769.1, from coordinate 427,002,070 downwards.
CAGAGCCCTGACTTAAACCCAATTGAGCATCTCTGGGGAGACCTAAAAATGGCTGTCCACCAACGTTTACCATCCAACCTGACAGAACTGGAGAGGATCTGCAAGGAGGAATGGCAGAGGATCCCCAAATCCAGGTGTGAAAGACTTGTTGCATCTTTCCCAAAAAGACTCCTGGCTGTATTAGATCAAAAGGGGGCTTCTACTAAATACTGAGCAAAGGGTCTGAATACTTAGGACCATGTGATATTTCAGTTTTTCTTTTTTAATCTGCAACAATTCTGTGTTTTTCTGTCAGTATGGGGTGCTATGTGTACATTCATGCGGAAGAAGAATGAACCTAAATGATTTTAGCAAATGGCTGCAATATAACAAAGAGTGAAAAATTTAAGGAGGTCTGAATACTTTCCGTACCCACTGTATTTAAGAATAAATTTGTCTTTTTTTTTAAACTTTACATAACTAAATTATACACCCCATTTTTTTTGGTTATTTTATCCGATTAATCTAAACAATAATCGGCCAACTAATCGATCAGGAGTAAGGACCTAGTTCCTTGCTTGGGATCTCTGGTCCTGGCAATTTTTATCTTTTTCCTTTTTAGTTAGATTTTTTTTTTTCCTTGAGATCTACAATCAACTGCCAGCGAGCATGTGCAGACCACAGCTCCGCACTAGGTTGGCCGCAACATAGCCCCACTAGACAGTGGCTGGCCTGCAAGTTAAACTCCTCACGAGGTCGCATACGACCAGGTTTTGGCCCGCACCGTAGCGTTCGCCCCCCCCCCCCCCCCCCCCATTTCGATTTGCGAGATGTTCTGTCTGGAGCGGTGCCCGCCTGGTTCCTGGTATGGTGAGTACCTGCCCCCCTCCTCTCCCTGGGAAAGGTTTTGGGGTGGACGCGAGCCCCTCCCTGGGACGGGCGGACCCCTGGGTTTCCCTCCTTCCCATTAGGCTCCCCCCTATGCCTTGGTGGTCCCTGTTGGTCATCTAGTTATCTGTGATGCCTCTTTGGATGTGGCGCCCCTGGTTTCTAGACGGTCTGTTTCGGCGGGGGTCCTTGGGTGTGTTTTGTGGCTCAAGTGACGGTCTGTTGACCAGACCTCTTAAAAAAAAAAAAAAAAAAAAAAAGGCCTCAACTGATCTTCCTTTTCAGGGAGATTGCTTGTTTGGAGCTACACTGGATGACCTCTTTTAGGAGACTCACCGGGGGGAGATTACTTTTCTTTTGCAGGCAAGTTAGGGTAAGGTACCTCATCGTAGACATGGCCCTTCCTTCTCAACTTACGCTCACAAGATGTTTTTTTGTCCCTCTGGGTCGGCTGATAAGGGTTCAAAGTCTTTCAAGGCCTCTACGGGAGGATCCAAATGACCTTGGTCTGGCAACCCGAGAGCAGGATTCTCCAGACCCACAGACCAGGCTCCTTCTGCATGAAGATGCGCCTTTACCTGTGCCTGGGGGAGGGGGGGGGGCATCTTCACTGGTTTCCTGGCCATGGACCTCTTTGGTGCAAGACAAGTGGGTCCACGAAGTCATACGGTCCGGCTACGAGATTGAGTTTCGTTCTTACCCTCCGGAAAGGTTCTTACCTTCTAATGTGCATCTGTCCCCGGACGGGTCACAAGCTCTTGGGGCAGTGCTTTGGGGCAGTGCTAGATATGTTACTTCAGGGGGTGATTGTCCTGGTTCCGACCTCGGAATGTTTTCAGGGGTTTTGTTCTAACCTGTTCATGGTCCCAAAGAAAGAGGGCAAGGTGCATCCAATTCTGGATCTCAAGGCCCTAAACTACTTTGTGCGGGTACAGAAGTTCAGATTGGAGTCTATACGCACAGTGGTGCCATCCCTGCATTAGGGTGATTTATTTTCCTCGATCAACATAAAGGACGCTTACTTGCACATCCCAATATGTGTCTGTCACCAGCGTTTCCTCCGCTTTGCCGTGGGAGAAGAGCATTATCAGTTTGTGGCGTTACCCTTTGGTCTCGCCTCCACTCCTCGGGTCTTCACAAAAGTGTTGACCATTGTGCTGGCATTGTTATGTCAGCGGTGGGGATAGCAGTGCTGGGCTCCCTGGATGACCTTCTCTTGTGAGCGGAGTCCCCTACTGCTCTGGTGGACAAATCGCATACGGACTCTGAGGGAGTTCGGCTGGCTTCTGAATTATCAGAAGTCTGCTCTGGTTCCTTCCACTCTAGCCAGAGTGTTCCTTCCTTTGGACAAACTCCAGACTTGCATGCGGGTGCTGGGCCTGATGGTTTCTACCTTCGAGGCAGTCCCGTTTGCACAGTTCCATACGAGGTCCCTGCAAAGGGAGATCTAGGCCAAATGGGAAAAGTGTCCAAAGTTTCTGGACAACCAGATCTGGCTGAGCTGGGAAACAAAAGGGTCTCTGGTCTGGTGGCTTTGTTCCCCAGCTCTTCGTCAGGGCAAATCCTTTCTCCCTTTGTATTGGACAGTGGTCATCACGGATGCCAATATGTCCGGGTGGAGAGGTGTCCTGGGCCAGAGCTCCGCTCAGGGTGTTTGGACACTGGAAGAGTCCGAACTCCCGATCAATGTTCTGGAACTCCGAGCGATCAGACTGTGCCTGAATCACTGGACGGATAGTCTTCAGGGGTGTCCAGTGCGTATCCAATTGGACAACACCACGGCTGTGGCTTTTGTCAATCAGGGTGGAACAAGAAGTGTGTTGGCAGCTCCAGAGGTAGCCAGCATTCTACGGTGGGCAGAACGCTTTGTTCCGGCCCCCTCCACGGTACACATTCCAGGGGTAGAAAATTGTCAGGCAAATTATCTCAGTTTGCAGGCATTGGATGAAGGGGAGTGGTCCCTTCATCCAGATGGGTTTCATCAGTTGTGTCTCCAGTGGGGCACCCCCAAGGTGGATCTGTTGGCATCTTGGCTCGACAGGAAGGTGCAAAGGTTTGTGGCATAGTTACGGGATGCGCTAGGGGACACCACAGATGCGCTGGTGGCACCGTGGGTCCCAATATCGTCTGATTTACGCTTTTCCCTCCTCTCAAGCTTCTGCCGAGACTTTTGCACAGGATCGAGGCAGAAGGAATTCTGGTCATTCTAGTGGCCCTGTTCTGGCCTCGAGAGTTTTGGTACACCTGGTGCGGCTGGTCGCCAACGTCCCTTGGAGGCTGCCTCTCAGGGAGGATCTGTTGTCCCAAGAACCGATCTTCCATCCTGCTTTACAGTTGCTGGCTTTGACGGTTTGGCTGTTGAAAGCCAGGTGCTGAAGGATAGAGGTTTGCCTGGATCGTGATTCCAACACTTCTGAAAGCTAGGAAGTCTACCTCTAGGAAGATCTACCATCATACATGGAAAGCGTAAATTTCATGGTGTGAGTCACTTGGTATTCACCCACGCTCTTTTTCTAGGTGGCTCGAGTCTTGACCTTTCTTCAACGGGGGGTTGAGCAGAAATTTACTTTGAGTACCATACAAGGGCCAGCTGTCCACTCCCTGGTGTGTACATTTTTATTCAGGGGGTTCGACATGCGGTTCCACCAGTGCGGTCTCCACTTTTGCCTTGGGATCTTAACCTGGTGTTTTCAGTCCTCCAGAAACCTCCCTTTGAAAATATTCGGGAGATTCCCCTGCTTGCGCTGCTCCAGAAGGTGGCTTTTCTGGTGGCTATCGTTTTGGTGCGCAGGGTGCCCACAAAGATAAGGCGACTCTTCGCCCCTGTCCGGCGTTCCTTCCAAAAGTTGTCTCCGATTTCCATTTGAATGAGGACAGTGTGTTGCCTTCCCTGTGTCCCAGGCCAAAACATCCTAAGGAAATCTCGTTGCATGACCTGGATTTGTTTCGGGCAATTTGGGTGTACCTGGCAGCTACGGAGTCTTTTAGGAAGTTAGACTCACTGTTTGTACTCACGGATGGGCCTTAAAGGACTGTCCACTTTGTCTGACCATTTCTAGATGGATCTGATGGACGGTGACTCAGGCCTATTCGATTAAGGGTCAGGTTCCTCCTTTCCTTGTGAAGGCGCACTCTACTGGGGCGCTCAGTGCTTCTTGGGCCTTCCGTCATCCGACATCAGTGACGCAGGTGTGCAAGGCGGTTACCTGGTCGTCGATGCACACTTTCAAAAAGTTTTAAAAAGTGGATGTGTTGGCATCCGCGGATGACTTTTTTGGCCGCAAGATTTTGCATGCTGCTGTTTAGAGGGTCTGTTCCCTCTCTGGGGGAGTTATTTTCAGGTGGGCTCTAGTTGTTTTTGGTTGAGCTCCTGTTACCCGATTTGCTGCGGTTTAGCCTTGGGTAAATTTTTTGCTGTTCCCACCCCTCATGTTTTGACACTGCTTTGGGATGTCCCACTGGTCAAGTTTCTCCAGAGCTGTGTCCGTCAATGAACAAAAGAGAAAATGTGATTTTTGACTTACCGTAAAATCCATTTCTCTTGATGTTCAGTGACGGACACAGCACCTGTTCCTCTATGGAGTTGTAATCCTTCTGACACTGCTTATGATGAAACTGAGTACCTATAGCAGAGAGGGGGAGTATACCTCCTGGGACTGCCCATAGGTGGAGTCGAGCCTTTTTTTCTGCCTAGTGTCCTACTCCTGTAGGGAGCAGAATAACCCACTGGTCAAGATTCTCAGGAGCTGTGTCTGTCAATGAACATCAGAGAAATGGATTTTATGGTAAGTCAAAAATCCCATTATGCCACTTTTGATAGATAAAACATCAGAGAGAACCGGCATAACGGAGAACAGAGAGGCATATAGGGGTTGATTTACTAAAACCGGAGAGTGCAAAATCTGGTGCAGCTCTGCATAGAAACCAGTCCATGTCCAGGTCTTTGCTTAATTGAACAAGCTGAAGTTAGAAGCTGAAGTTAGAAGCTGAAGTTAGAAGCTGAAGTTAGAAGCTGAAGTTAGAAGCTGAAGTTAGAAGCTGAAGTTAGAAGCTGAAGTTAGAAGCTGAAGTTAGAAGCTGAAGTTAGAAGCTGAAGTTAGAAGCTGAAGTTAGAAGCTGAAGTTAGAAGCTGAAGTTAGAAGCTGAAGTTAGAAGCTGAAGTTAGAAGCTGAAGTTAGAAGCTGAAGTTAGAAGCTGAAGTTAGAAGCTGAAGTTAGAAGCTGAAGTTAGAAGCTGAAGTTAGAAGCTGATTGGCTACCATGCAGAGCTGGGCCATGTTTTGCATTTTCTAGCTTTAGTAAATCAACCCCATAGCCTCCCAGGCTTGAGGGTTATGGAGGGAAAGACTTACTATATGGGCACCTGGAAACTTCCATATTGTTTATGTAGCTAGAATTTTATTTTTAGTTTTAATAACTACTCAAGTTAGTTTTTATTTGCTTATGGTAATTGTCTTCTTTCACTTACTGCATGCGGCTGGATTTTATGTTTATTACTCTGATGTGTCCATTAGGATGAAGGTTGTGCTGCGCAATTTCTATACCCAGCTCTGCATTTTATCAGACAGTGAAAGAGACATGAAAAAAGAGCTACAGATAACGTCTGAACAGCTACATCACCTAGGAAATGCAATAAAACAGGTAAAAGTGTTGATTGTAGCTTAAATGCCTTGAATAGTTACATCATTCTGTGATAAACACATTTTGTATCTTCAACACAGATCAAAATGAAAACTGCTTACCAAGAGAAGCAGGTGGAAAAAGAAAAAAGTCCAAGTGTGTCTAACCTGACCCTTAATAACTACCAGAAGAAGACTATCCAGACTGTATTAAAAGAAGAGTAAGTATCTAAACAGAGTTGATGGTCAGTGGTTGGTATTGGCATGTTCATTTTGTGAAAAAATGCAATGGCTGTATGCTAGTCAGTGTGGAGAATAAAATGTGATAGTGATAATTTTTTGTGCCACACAATATTAGCCCAACAGTTTTTTATCAGGAGCCAATTTTCAGTAAAAAAAAAATACACTAATGCTAATATTGGTGTACACAAATGCATTGAAAAGATGAGGTTGCCCAGCGTAAAAGAATACCAAGCACGTCAAAGCCTAAAGTTGCGTAATTTAAAAACTCCTCCAGGTCATCAGTTTAGAGTTGACCATAAAAAATGAGCCTAGAATTATTGCTCTCCCTCTGGCACATGTGTAGTGGAATCTTCCAAAACTTCCAAATCATATGTACGTGACCCTGACGTGTGCATTTTGAAATTTGTATGTATGTGAGGGCAGGCATAAAGAACTTTTAATAGCTTGGATGTTATTTACATTTTATTGCAGCATAATACGCTCCATTAGCTTCCTTCCGGGCCAAAGCAGCCTGGGAAGGTGACAGCAGAAAATTGCATTGATATTTGTTGCTCCTGGGAAATTCGTGAATAGATCTTTGCTGGTCTTCCTCCCCTCTACTGGGCGACACTCTTCATGAGGGTTCCAGCCCAACAGGTGGGACAGCAGAGCACAGGATGCATGGTGGGGCTAGTCACACTTTCGAGTCTGCAAAAGCATTCAGGCAGCTATAAACCTGCCCTGTTTTCATCTAAAAGCTGACAGTAAAGAAAGAAGGATGTATATGTGCATATCTTCTCTTACTATGGTTAATATTTTTAAACACTGTATATTCTATCCTGCCAGCAGGTGTAATACTAGTCTAGTTTTTTTTGTTACATTATTTGCATGGCTATTTTTTTACCTTTGCTTACAGAATCCCATTGTATATAGAACTAAATAAGTTTGCAGTGCTAGGACTTATGAGAAACTGTTTTTGTTCTGCTCTATAAAATAAGCTTTTATGTAATTTTTTTTTTTCATGCTGTATTTATCCTGGCTTTCTTGTTTTAGGGGTGAACATATTCAAGAAATGGTAAAACAAATAAACAGTATCCGGAGCCACGTGAACTTTTAACTCCTAAGGAGGTTAAAAACTTTCTATTTAAGGGAAATGCTTTTCATTTATTTTGTAGATTGTACTTATGGGACTAGCAGATCTAAGCTCTCTGGATTGTACACTTGGCCACAGAATGTTCATCATTCATCATTGTACTTGCTGATTGGAGTTTCCTGAATGGATTTATTCCTGTTTTATCATTGAGACTGTATAGAATGCACTTTTTTTTTTTTTTTTTTTTTTTTTTAACAACCAAAATGCAAAAGATTTTTTTTCCACGCTCGAAATACATACCTTTTTCAATGTTCTGGTCTGAGTTAACATTTTTGATGATCTTCATAAATCCTGCACAAAAATGTATTTTCCTTAGGAACTATGTAGCTAAAACTTCCAAATCAACTTTTCCCTGCATAAAAGATCTCAACACTCCAGCTGCCCACACTGCCGATCTGCAGGACTGAAAACAAGCTGCAGAGTCTGCCACTTTCTGGTTTTCTGTATTTCAAGCTGCCCCTATTTTACTACAGTAGACAGGAGAAAAATTAGCACTGGCAGGCTGAACCAAGGAGTGCACTAGGAGATCAGAAGTCTAACATTACTAGTCTGGATCTTTAGACTGTTTGTGTGTCATTAACAGAGATTAGCAGTAGGAGAAGTTATTTTATGTTGACTTTGCAGGGACAGTTGCTTTGGAACATTTATTTAAATCTCTTCATTCTAGGGTGGAGAACTGGAAGGTAGTTTTTCCTCAGCAGACTTCTGGACCCACTGGAATGGTCTCTCTAGCAGGAGGTATTGCAGAAGATGGAAGTCTGGGGGATGGTGGATGTGGATTTACTACAATCTCATTTTAGTAAACGGTTGGACAGGTTAATTTCCTGTGACCTGAAGGTGGATGTTATGGATGCCCTGGTGGCACCGATTAATTTTAGTTTTCCATTCCTCACTGAAATTACTAACTCATCTACTTCAAAAGTGAGGTTGTTCTAGTCATTGTAGCTCCTGAGAGTATGGTATTCCAGCCTTGTTTATCTGTTAGAGGCTGCTATGTGGCCTCTACAAGATTGGCCAGATCTGTTATCTCAAGGACCTCTGCCACCTAGTCTCTTTATTTTTGTATTGGCTGTTAAAATTCTGGTTATGAGAGACACTGGATTTAGTTCCCAACCATGCTTTAGCTTGGTAATCTACTTCCTGCTAGATTTATCATTGATGTGGAAGGCTTACAGGTGCATCTCAAAAAATGAGAATATTAACAAAAAGTTAATTTATTTCAGTAATTTAATTCAAAAAGTGAAAGTCATATTGTATAGATTCATTATACACAGGGATATATTTAAAGCATGTCCTTCTTTTAATATTGATGATTACGGCTTACAGCTAGTGAAAACCCAAAATTCAGTATCTCAGAAAATTAGACTATTGTGAAAAAGTTCCATAGTGTAGACTAGTGTCACACTCTAGTCAATTCAAAACACCTGTAAAGGTTTCCTGAGCCTTTAAATGGTCTCTCTCTGTCTCTGTTTCAGTGGATTACACAATCAGGGGCAAGACTGCTGACTTGACAGTTGTCCAGAAGACAGTAATTGAAACCCTCCATAAAGAAAAGTCACAAAAGGTCATTGCTAAAGAAGCTGGCTGTATCCAAGCATATTAATGGAAAGTTGAGCAGAAGAAAAAAGTGTGGTAGAAAAAGCTGAACAAGCAACAAGGATAACCGCAGTATTTGAGAGGACTGTGAAGCAAAGGCCATTCAAGAATTTGGGAAAGATTCACAAGGAGTGGACTACGGCTGGTGTCAGTGCTTTAAGAGCCACCACACACAGATGTATCCAGGACATAGGCTACAACTGTCGCAATCCTTGTGTCAAGCCACTCCTGAACCAGAGACTACATCAGAAGCGTCTTACTTGGGCTAAGGAGAAAAACATTTTGACTGTTGCTCAGTGGTCCAAACTCCTCTTTTGAATGTAAACTTTGCATTTCATTTGGAAATCAAGGTCTCAGTCTGGAGGAAGAGTGGGGGGAGTCACAGAATCCAAGTTGCATGAGGTTCAGTGTGAAGTTTTCACAGTCAATGATGATTTGGGGAGCCATGTCATCTGCTGCTGTTGGTCCACTGTGTTTTATCAGGTCCAAAGTCAGCGCAGCCCTCTACCAGGAAATTCTAGAGCACTTAATGCTTTCTGCTGCTGACCAGCTTTATAGAGATGCTGATTTTATTTTTCAGCAGGACTTGGCACCTGCCCACACTGCCAAAAGTACCAATACCTGGTTAAATGATCATGATATCACTTTGCTTTCTTGGCCCCAAAACTTGCCTGACCTAAACCCCATAGAATCTGTGGGGTATTGTCAAGAGGAAGATGAGACACCAGACCCAGTAATGCAGACGCGCGGACAGACGCTATCGAAGCAACCTGGGCTTCCATAACACCTCAGCAGTGCCACAGGCCGATCACCTCTATACCACGCCACATTGATGCAGCAATTCAGGCCTTGCATACCATACTGTACATGGACCTACTTTTTAGTAAGGCAATATTTCTTTATTAAAAATCCTTTTTTTTTTTTTTTTTTTTTTTTTTTTATTGGTCGTGTCTCTCATATAATATTCTAGTTTTTGTAGATGCTAAATTTGGGGTTTTCACTAGCTGTAAGCCATAATCATCAAAATTAAAAGAAGGAAATGCTTGAAATAGATCACTCTGTGTGTAATTAATCTATATAATATGAGTTTCACTTTTTAAGTTAAATTACTGAAATAAATTAGCTTTTTGAGATATTTTAATCTTTTAAGATGCACCTGTATAGGCATTGGGGGGTTCCATGCATGCCTTTTTTTTTTTTTTTTTTGTAAACCATGTTTGTTCTTCCAGTGTGGGTGGAAGCAAGATTTTTGTCTTAACTGTAAAATACTTCTCAGAGTACATTAATGGGGCAGAGGGGTATTCAGTTATATGTGACTGCCTTCAGAAGATTGGGCACTGGCAAAGATAGCTATACTCTCTCCCACTTACTATGCAAGTTTTCCTAGTAAGCGATAGGAGTGGGTCATAAGGACAAAGGTGTGTGGCGAACTGTGTCCATTTAATGTGCTCCAAGAAAAGGATTTTACAGGTAAGGCAAAAAATCCTATTTTCTTAATTGTACATTTGAGGGGACACAGAAGTAGTCAAGTACATTGTGCTTTTGTTTGAACTGCTTTTTAGACATCCCAAACAGGCCCACAAGTCAAAAGAGGTGGTTCAACAGTGTTTACAGAGCAATCCTGAAAACTTTGACTGAAGCTGGAATCAGAGGAGGCCTGAACATCACCTGGTAGAACATCATTACCATGTGAATAGAAGGTCAGATGGAAGCCTTGCAAATCTGAGAAACCATTTTCTGATGCGGAAAAGCCAAGAAATGCCAAAGTAATAATAAAGGCAAGGTTCCACCTTTCCCTCTACGATTAGTTCATAGGTAAGAATTATAAACTTCCGCATCCACCTGCAAATAGTGAAATGCCGAGCAGGTTGTTTCTTGTAGAAATATTTGGGCCAGCCTTAGCCCTGACATAGTGTCACGCTGTCTGAAGGAAACTGTAGCTCACTGAACAGTATGTACCACATCCAGATAGTGGGACGTTTGGGAGCAGTACATAAAAAAGGGAGAACAATGAGATGACCATTGTGAAAGGAGGAACCCACCTTAGAAAAGAGGCCTTAAACTTCAACTCCACTTTTCTGATTTTGTGGCCCTTTCTTGCCAAACTGACAATTTTTCACAGAGGTGATCACCATAAGGAAAGCAACCTCGTGAGTGAGATGAGGTAGGTTCAAAGGATGGTTTCAGAAGAACCAACGGACCCGAGCTGAGATCACTGAGCATGGGGTTACTGTGGATGGGTAAGCCAGGATGATCAGGTAGGAAGATTGGTTAATGTAGTTAGAGGAAGTGGTAGGGACTCACAGAAAAGGATGTATGGAGAACTGAATGCATAGCTAAAGTCCTGAAGTAAGAGGGAAGGACTTAGATTTCTAGAGCCCTGGGCTGAATTTTATTGGTATTACAAAGAGTGTAATAAGAAATGTAAAAATGAAATCAAGATGGCTAAAATAGTACATGAGACATATAGCGGAAGAGAGTAAAAAAGAACAAAAAAAACTAAGATTCCAGTCACAACTTACCAACCAGCCAGCGACCTACCGAATTGACCTGTCTCACAGTATGCGTTAAAAACGGGTTTGGTTGCACACATTTGCAAATACATGCATAAGCTGCAGTCCCTGACAAGGCACCCTGTGATCTGCAGTCCCTAACTCTACAATTTACAATGAGAGCACATGCATTTAATGGGAGTAAAAAGAACCCCAAGAAACTCTTTAAGTATATAAACAGTAAGAAAGCGAGGCCAGAACACATTGGCCCCATAAGACGACAAAGGTAATATGGCCACAGAGGACAGAGAGAAGGCGGAAGTGTTTAAATAATTTCTTCTCTGCAGTCTTCACAAAAAAATCGGGGGCTACACTAACCCAGCTTGTAAAGCTAAACTAAATAATACACCTCTGGAAGTACCCCCATGGCTAACAGAGGATAGACTGAGAACTAACCTAGAGAAACTTAACAGAAATAAATCACCGGGACCATATGGCTTGCACCCGAGGGTTCTTAAAGAGCTCAGCCAGGTGATTGCCAGACCATTATTCTTGATCTTTAAGGATAGTCTACAGATGGGTATGGTGTCAGCTGATTGGAAAAAAGCCAATGTGGTACCAATATTTAAAAAAGGGCCAAGATATATCCCAGGTAACTATAGGCTGGTCAGCCTAACATCAGTAGTCTGAAAGATTTTGGAGGGGATGTTAAGGGACCACATACAAGACTTTTTAGTAATGAAAATGGTATTATTAGTAGTAATCAGCATGAATTCATGAAAAATAGTTCTTGCCAAACTAATCTATTAACCTTCTACGATGAAGTGAGCTGCCACTTAGATAAAGGTAGGCCTGTGGATGGGGTATATCTGGACTTTGCAAAGGCCTTTGACACCGTTCCTCACAAACGCTTACTGTACAAACTAAGGAAGGTAGGTATGGACCATAGGGTGAGTACCTGGATAGAGAACTGGCTCCAGGGGAGAGTACAGAGGGTGGTGATTAATGGGGAGTACTCGGATTGGGCGGGTGTGGACAGTGCCCCAAGGTTCTGTCCTGGGGCTAATCCTGTTTAATTTATTCATAAATGATCTAGAGGAGGGAATATTGAGTACAATTTCAGTATTTGCGGATGATACTAAACTAAGAATGCCAATATCTTCTATGCAGGATGTGGAAACCTTACAAGCGGATCTGAACAAAATAATGGGGTGGGCAACTACATGGCAGACGAGGTTTAATGTTGAAAAATGTAAAGTAATGCACTTGGGTGTCAGAAACACGAAAGCAAGCTACTCACTGGGGGGGAAACCTCTGGTTGAGTCAAGGATGAAAAAGGATCTGGGGGTACTGGGAGACAACAGGCTTGGCAGTGGCATACAATGCCAAGCCGCTGCAAGCAAAGCCAATAGAATACTGGCATGTATAAAAAAGGGGATTCACTCCATAAATAAAGAAATTATTCTCCCACTCTACAAGACTCTGGTCTGGCCACATCTGGAGTATGCTGTCCAGTTCTGGGCACTGGTCCTCAGGAAGGATGTGCTGGGACTGGAGAGAGTCCAGAGAGGGGCAACAAAAATAATTAGGGGAATGGAGGGCATCTGTATAAATACTGTACTGGCGACCCTAGCATAAGGAACAAACTTTTCAGAGAAAGGGAATACAATAAGACACGTGGCCACTCACTAAAACGTGAGGAAAAACGGTTTAAACTTAAAATATGTAAGGGGTTCTTCACTGTCAGAGCGGTAAGGATGCGGAATTTTCTTCCACAAGCAGTCGTATCAGCAGGGAGCATCGATAGTTTCAAAAAACTATTAGATGGGCACCTTAACCGCTTGCCGACCGCCACACAACGAGAGCCTGTGAAGCTCTAGGGAGGCGCGCTCATGCTCCCGCGTGGTCACGGACCCCCCCCCCCCCCCCCCGCACGTGTGCCCGGCGGACCCCATGTCACCGGAAAAAAGGCAGGCGGCTAATGTAAACAAAGCCGCCTGTCCTTCCCTGTGTAAGAATGAAGATCACACGGTTCTACTATGTAGGACCGTTGATCTCTGTTCTTACACTAGTAGCCACAGCCAATCACAGTTAGAAACACGCCCCTAGGGACACACTTAACCCCTCCCTCTCCAATAGAGTTAACTCCTTCACTGCCAGTGTAATTTTTGCAGTAACAGTGCATATGTATAGCACTGATTACTGCAGTAATGTCACTGGTAACCCCAAAAGTGTGAAAAATGTCAGTCAAGGATCCGATCTGTCCACGCAAAAATCACAGATCACCGACATTACTCGTTTTTTAAAAAAAAAAAAAAAACAACAAAAATGACAAAAATCTTTCCCTTAGTAAACGTAATAACTTTTGCGCAAACCAATCAAAATATGCTTTTTGCGTTTTTTTTTTTTTTACCAAACATAGGTAGCATAAAACAATTGGCCTAAAATGTTAAAAAATTTTGATTACTTTTTTTTTTTTGGGAATTTCATATAAAAAAATTTGAAAAATATTGTAATTTTTGCAAAATTGGCGCTCTTTTTTTGTTTATAGCGCATGATCAAAAAATCGCACAGGTGATCAAATACCACCAAAAGAAAGCTCTGTTTGTGGGGAAAAAAAGGACGTCAAATTAGTTTAGGTACAGCGTCGCACGACTGCGCAATTGTCTGTCAGTCACGTAGTGCCGAATCGCAAAATAGGCTCTGGTCAGGAAGGGGGTAAAATCTTCCGGGGCTTAAGTGGTTAAAGACCACAACATTCAGGAGTATACAATGTACGGTTAACAGCAAACACACACACACATCATAGGTTGGACTGGTGTCTTTTTTTGACCTCGCAAACAATGTAACTGGTGCACAACCTATAGGTGGATATAAAAAAAAGTCTTTACATCCCTGTAGTGATTCTGATTCAGCTGTCCTACTAGTATTTTTTTACATCTACGCCGTTGCCTCTTACAGCAAAAACCATGGTCCCCAAAAAGCTTCAAAATCATCAAGGTTATCTCATTGTTGGAAGGTATCAGGCAGAAGGGTACTAACAATTTCCAAGGCATAAGCTATACCATGGAACACAGAGAAGATGGTTATCAACTCTTGGAGAAAATATGGCACAACCAAGAACTTTACCTCCAAAACTGTTGGAGAAAACCAAGAGGCCTACAGCAACCATATTCTTCATATATCGGGGCTGTGGGATAGGCTGGTAAGACCAAAAGCATTTTCTTATTAAGAAAAACATCCAAATCTGGCTACTTGTTGCAAAAACCTACATAAAGTCTGCCAAAAGCATGCAGGAAAATGTGCAATGGTTTGATGAGACCAGGTTGAATTTTTTGACCATGATTCCAATGTGTTGGGTGCAAAACCAACATTGCGCATCGCCCAAAAAAAAAAAAAAAAACACCACCGTACCCACAGTGAAGCATAGTGGTAGCAGCATTATGCAGAACAGCCAAAGGAAACAGGCCTAATCCTAGTTGCACAGGTACCGCAGAATCAAGTAATTCCCTGTTCATGACAGAAGCTCTACAGCAGCAAACTAGTGTGTTCTGCCCGTCTCCAATATCCTTCAAAGCAAGATCTAAGATGCAAGCTCCCTACAACCAGAAGTTACTAGTTGGGAACAAATGGTTTCCATGGAGTCGCCTTTAACTGCATCATTGTAACAGTGAGATCTACAGTACCCATTAACAACCAGTATTATGCTACCTCTCGACATAAGGATTCCCAATACTACTAGAAAGTGAAGACACAGCATTACCTAGATGTCCCACAGTGTCTTAGACAGGAGACCTATCCAGAGTGCAACCCCAGGATGTAGCCAGATCCACCTGTTCTAGGATACCAGAATGCAGCCAACAGATGAGAAGGCTGCATAATCCTGCAAGGAACTACCTGGGCCCCAGAGACCGACACTCTTATGGGCCATACACACTATACAATTGTCTTTAGCTTTTTTCCTTTAGATTTACCAAAACCATATAATATGAGGCAGGCCCTTGCACTACATAGTTGAAGGTAAATCTAAAGGAAATCTAACCACAAAAGTTGTATAGTGTGTATCCAGCTTTAGTCTGTACTGGAACTAGACCAACAACAACAAGGGATGGTGCTAAGGTAGATTGAAAAAGTGGGAGAATAGGAGGTGCTTCTGAGAGCAAAGCCCCTCACTACCCAAGGTTCCTGCAAGGAAGGGTGAAGGATAACTTAATGTAATGAGGGGCCAGGATGCAAACATTCTGTGGACCCTTCCAGCTAGGAACTAAGCTAATGTCCCCTACCAGTGACAGATTCCAGTGCTGAACCCTGATAAAGTAAGTCCAGCCTTTTGGTGCAATGTCTGCTAGGGTCCCCAAGTAACTTCTCTCTTGCCAAGGTTGTGCCTGGGTGTTTCACAATGGTGATGCCAGAAAAAAAACACTGAGCCAAGCACAGATGTCAATGCAATGAGAATTACCAGGTGTGTTGCAGCAACACCTGGAAGGTTCATTTCTCTATCGTTCATTGACAGATGCAGTTTCTGATGCATATCAGTAGGGTTATACTGCCCCCTACAAGAGAATGACACTAGGCAGGAAAAAAGTTCTGGCTACGCCTATGGTCAGTCCCGGGGGTATACCCTTTCTTCCTGCATAGGATGTCAGTTTTAATCTGCCTAGTTAGGAGTAAGGACCTAGTCCCTTGCTGGGATATCTGGTCCTGGCAAAGTTTTTTTTCTAGATAATTTTTTTTTTTGTTCGCTTTTTCTCCAGATATTTTTTCCTGTGAGATCTACAAGCAACTATGCCGGATCTGGGCGGCGGGCTGGATGTATAAATCCAGTGGTCACTCCAGCCGGCCAGCTAGCGCGCACAGGCCTCAACTCCGCGCTGGGTCAACCACTACATAGTCCCACTGGACGGGGACTGGCCCCGCGAGTTAAATGTCTCGCCAGGGCGCATACGGCCGGGTCTAGGCCTGAGTCTCACGTTCCTATTTGGCTGACAGCCCCCACTTCAGTGGAGACGGGTGCTGTCAGGAGATGGCGCCAGCCTGTTCCGGTATGGTGAGTAAATTTTCCACCCTCTTCCCCTGCCAGATTTTGGGGTGGATGCGGGCCCTTCTCTGAGACGGTCAGACCCTCACATTCCCGGGTTCCCCTCTGTTTTGTCACGCACCCCCTCTACTACCAGCCCCCCCACCCCCCTCCTCATACTGGGCCTACTCCCGGGGGCTGGGACCACGCTTTGGGCTGGATGTGGGGGCAGGGGGTGCGCTGCCAGTGCCAGACGAACGATTATGCGGGGGGGGGGTCTCTGCCTGTTCCTCCAGGGCCCACCTGCCAACTGATCCCTTTTGGAGTCTAGGGGGTCTCCACAAGGGTTCTCGGCTTCTTTGCAGGCCGCACGGAGCTACCATTTTCTTGTAGCCTCGTGCTGAGGAGATCGACAGTAATCTTGGTACACCCGGCATGGCCATTGGCGGTGGTTCTTTCTATAGGAATCAGAATGGGAGTTCCTGGAGGTGTTTTTTTGTGGATGGAGCACCACCCTATACCCTGGGGGTGTTTCTCAGATCCTTTCTTTTTTTAGATCGAGCTGCTGCTGACACGTGCTGTACAGACCTTCTTGGCCTCCTGCTGCATCAAGGTACAGTGGGTCTGGGTGTCTCTCTCTCTGCTGGGGGTCTCCAGCACGCTTGCCTAACCTCCGGGGGGGGGGGGCTGTAGCGTGGTGGGACCTCTTGGGGTAAAAAAAAAAAAAACTCACTTTTTTAAGCCTTTGCTGATGGGTTCCCCTGGTGCAAAATGGACCCTACAGATCTTGCATCTCCACCTGACCCCCTCGGGGAGGCTGCAGGGCCCTCTAGACCCCAGCTGTCTACAGATGCAGTTTTGGCGGTCCTGGAAGCGTTTGTGTCCCGGGTAGAGGTGGCCTCTAAAGGCAAGGTGCTAAGAAATGCCCTCCGCCTACCCCTGCCTCATCTGATGTCTCAGGTTCTGAGTCTGATTCAGCCACCGCAGATACGGGTCTCCCTGCTGGGTCCGCTACCTTGCTCCCTGTCTCCTTTGAGAGTGAGGATTACATTTCTACCTCCACTGCTGCGCAAGATAAGGCGCTGGTGGGTGTACGAGTTGTTTCTGTGCGTGAGACCCTAAAAATGGAGAATGCGACTGAGGCGCAGGTTATGTTTGGCACTCACAAGTCATCCAGAGCGGCAAAGGTTTTTTCCTTACCGCATATTTTGACCCATGTTAAAAAAAAAAAAGAATGGAACTGTGGGGTGCCTAAGCGAATTAATAGACGCTACCCTTGTGAGGAGTCCCTGATAAAGAAGTGGACTGTGCCACCTACAGTGGACCCTCCGGTCTCTAGGTTGAATAAAGTTAGCGTGATTCCAGTGAAGGATTCCCTGTCATTTAAGGATTCCGAGGATAGGAAGGCGGAGTCTGTGGCCCACAATATGTACTTTCTAGCGGGGTCTGCACTGAGACCGGTGTTTACAGTTGCCCTTGTCACGCAAACATTGACTGAATGGGCTAAGTTACTACGCCGTGACTTGGAGTGAATAGATCTCCCTCCTGCATTTGAGGAGATGTTGGACCAGCTGGTGCAGGGGCTGCAATTTGTTTACGATGCCGCGCTGGACACTGCTCCCATATTGGGCCAACTGTCGGTTTTGGCAGTGGTCCTCCGGCATATACTTTGGTGAAAGTGCTGGTCTGCGGATCAGACTTCAAAGAAGGCCTTGACTAATCTGCCTTTTCAAGGCGATCGCCTGTTTTGGAGCTATGCTGGATGACATCAATAAGGGGGGAAGAGTACCCTTCTTCTGCAGGCTAACAAGGGTAAGGACCCTCGTCGCAGACGGTGTCCCTCCTTTTCAGCACACAAGATGTTTTTTCAGTCCCTCAGGGTCAGTCGATAAGGCAAAGCCCTTCAAATCTCCCTCGGGCGGTCCCAAATCGACCCTGGTCTGGCAAACAATAGTCTGGTTTCTCCAGACCTGCGGACAAGCCCACTTCGGCCTGAAGGTGCGCCCTCACCCGTATCTGGGGTGGGGGAAGATGTCTGGACCTGTGGCTATCTCGGATACCAGACATATGGATTCAGGAGGTCATACGGTCCGGTTACAAGATCGAGTTTAAATCTGTCCCTCCGGTGAGGTTTTTCCCTTCCAATGTGCGACTGTCCCCGGATTGCTTGCTGGTGCTCTTTGGGGCAGTTCAGGACCTGGCACAACAGGGTGTAATAGTTCTGTGTGCGGAATGTTTTCATGGCTTTTATTCAAGCCTGTTCTCGGTTCCCAGGAAGGAAGGCAATGTGCGTCCAATCCTGGACCTGAAAGCACTAAATTGCTTAGTGAGTTCAAAATTTCAAGATGGAATCGGTTCGCAGTGTGGTGGCCTCCCTACAGCAGGGGGATTTCCTGGCCTCCATAGACATCAAAGATGCCTACCTTCACATCCCAATCTGTGCAGGACACCAATGGTTTTCTCAGTTTTGCCGTGGGAGAGGATCACTATCAGTTTGTGGCTTGCCCTTTGGTTTCGCCTCTGCTCCTTGGGTCTTCACAAAGGTGTTGGCTCCGATCCTGGTGCTGTTGTGGCAGCTGGGGATATCGGTCCTGGATTTGCTTCTCCGTGCGGAGTCTCCTACAGTGCTGGAAACAAATTTGGAAATCACCATGAGAACTCTGGAGGGGTTTGGGTGGATTCTCAACCTTCAGAAGTTGTCCTTGGTCCCTTTCATGAGACTGGACTACCTGGGCCTGACTTTGGACTCGGTCTCAGCCAGGGTGTTTCTTCCGCCGAAAAACAACTCCAGACTGCGGTTCAGCTGTTGCTGTTCAGCAAATGGTCATCCTTTTGGACCTGTATGAGAGTTCTGGGACTGATGGTGTCATCCTTCTATGTGGTTCCCTTCGCTCAATTCCACATGAGGATCCTCCAGAAGGAAATCCTTCTCAAATGTAACAAGAATCCAAATTCCCTGGACATTCAGATCCACCTGAGCCGGGTGACCAAGGAGTCCCTGGTCTGGTGGCTTGGGTCCCCTATGCTCAAGCTAGGGAAATCCTTTCCCCCTATATATTGCACAATTGTCACCACGGATGCAAGTCTGTCTGGGTGGGGTGGGGGGGGGGGGTTCTCGGCAGGCTGTCTGCTCAAGGAGTCTGGTTCCCTGGAGGAGTCCAAGTTAACGATCAATGTTCTGGAACTGAGAGCGATCTGGCTTTGCCTAGTCAACTGGACCGAGTACCTGCAGGGTTGTCCAGTGCGCATTCAAGCAGACAGTGTCACGGCCATGGCTTATGTCAATCACCAAGGGAACACGAAGTGGCAGGCAGCCTTCGTTGGGCGGAACACTTTTTGTTCCAGCTCTCTCTGCTGTTCACATTTCAAGAGGGGAAAATTGGCAGGCGGATTACCTCAGTCGACAGGCCTTGGATGCAGGGGAATGGTTCCTCCATCCAGAGGTGTTCCAGCAGTTGTGCCTTCATGAGGCACTCCAGATCTATGTAGATCTGTTGGCATTTTGGGTCAACAGAAAAGTACAGAAGTTGTGGCCCGCTCCCGGGACCCTCTGGCAGATGCTGCAGACGCTCTGGTGGCCCCATGGGGTGAGTATCAGCTGACGTATACCCTTCCTCCTTTCAAGTTGCTGCCAAGACTTCTTTGCAGGATCCAGGCGGAAGGGATTCTGGTCATTCTTGTGGCTCCGGACTGGCCTTTCCGAGCTTGGTACGCTGACCTGGTCAGGCTAGTCCCGGACACTCCTTGGAGACTAACGCTGGATACACACTATACAACTTTTGTTGGTAGATTTCCTTTAAATTTACCTTCAACTATGTAGTGCAGGAGCCTGCCTGATTGCATACAAATTGAAAGTGTTTAGGGCTGACCTCCATATTCTATGGTTTTGGTAAGTCCTAAAGGAAAAAAAATCTAAAGAAAATTGTATAGTGTCTATACAGCTTTACTCTCAGGGAGGATTTACTGTCTCAAGGCCAATCTTCCATCCTGCTTTACGGTCGCTGGCTTTGATGGCTTGGCTATTGAAAACCAGGTGCTAATGAAAAGGGGATTGTCTGCTTAAGTGATTCCCACTCTGCTTAAAGCGAGTAAAGTGACTTCTAGGAAGATTTATCATCGTTCGTGGAAGTCGTATATTGCGTGGTGCGAGTCTCTTGGGGCTCCCCCTCGCTCTTACTCAGTGGGTCGGATCTTGGATTTCCTTCAACGGGGAGTTGATCAAAAGTTAGCCTTGAGTACTATCAAGGGTCAGGTTTCGGCCCTGGCAATTTTCTTTCAAAGCCCATTGGCCTCCCATTCCCTGGTGCGTAACTTCATCCAGGGGGTGCGACACTTGGCACCTCCAGTGCCACCTTGGGACCTTCATTTGGTGCTGTCGGTTCTTCAGAAACTTCCCTTTGAAAGTATTCGGGAGATTCCCCTGCTTACCTTATCCCAGAAGGTGGCCATCACTTCTGCGCTCAGGGTGTTAGAACTGGTGGCATTGTCCCGTCGTTCTCCCTACCTCGTGGTTCACAGGGATAAAGTGGTACTTCGTCCGGATCCGTCCTTTCTTCCTTCCAAAGGTGGTTTCCAGTTTTCATTTAAATGAGGACATCATGTTACCTTCTTTGTGGGTCCAAAGAAAGGGCTGCCTGCTTCTGCTGCGGCTATTTCCAGATGGATCAGACAGACAGTTGTGCATGCTTATTAAATTAAGGGTCAGGTTCCACTTTTCCCTGTTAAGGCACATTCTACTAGGGAGCTTAGTGCTTCCTGATCTTTTCATCAGGCATCTGTGCTTCAGTATTGCAAGGCGGCTACCTGGTTGTATGTTCACACTTTTACCAAATTTTATAAGGTGGATGTGCTGGCATCTGCAGATGCCTCTTTTGGCCGCAAAGTTTTGCAGGCTGCTATTTAGGGGACTTTTTGGCCTTCCTTGACCGTGTTTAGTTTGTTTCAGGTGGGCCTCATCTGTTCTGATGAGTCTTGTGTTGCCTGGTTGGCTATGTTTAGCCTTGGGGACTTGTTTTTTTCTGCTGTTCCCACCCCTCGTTTTATGGCACTGCTTTGGGACGTCCCTACTGATATGCATCAGAGACTGCGTCTGTCAATGAACAATAGAGAAAACTGGATTTTGACTTACTGTAAAATCCTTTTCTCTTAAGTTCATTGACGGACACAGTACCCGCCCCTCCATTTGAGTTGGGTTGGTATTATTTCTCTGCCACTGCTTTGATACAAAATTGACATCCTATGCAGGAAGAGAGAGAGTATAGCCCCTGGGACTGCCCATAGGTGTAGCAAGAACTTTTTTTTTTTTTTCCTGCCTAGTGTCCTACTGCTGTAGGGGGCAGTAAACCCTACTGATATGCAGCAGAGACTGCGTCCGTCAATGAACTTAGAGGAAAGGATTTTACGGTAAGTCAAAAATCCAGTTATTCCTGTTAGTGTGAAGGGCAGCAGACATTGCACTCAGATGACCTGAAAGGTCAAAAAGTCCATCTGGAGATGAATAACACAGAGGGGTAAAGGGTACAATTGATGGCTTCACAATTGTTCGAATAAGAAGTGGTGGTGCATGCATGAATGCATAAATGAATACACCCCAACAGATTTGTTAGAAAATGTTGATTCTGAATGAAAAGTAAAAGATTTCTATGGGACACTATACTTAGAAAATACTCCCACAAATGTGGGCCATTGATTGCAATCAAGATTTGTTAATTTACACACAAAAATAAAATGGGACTTTTGTCACTGTAAAAAATCTTTCTCTGAGTTCATGGACAGCCATAGTGCTCAGTATTCAGAACCATAGGTTATACTGCACCCTACAGGAGTAGGACACTAGGCAGAAAAAAAACAAACTTGGCTACGCCTATGGGCAGTCCGAGCTTGTATATATCCCCCCCCCCTCTGCTTTAGGCCTCTAGTTTAGTAACAAGCAGTGTCATAAGTATCACAACACACTCCATAGAGGGGTGGGTGCTGTGTCCATCAATTAACTTTAGTGCCGAAAGAGAAAGGGATTTTACGGTAAGTAACAAAAATCCCATTTTCTCTTTCATTCATTGATGGACACGGCGCTCCATATTCAGAACCATATGGAGGTCCCCAAGCAATGGCAAAAGGGAAATGAAAGGTGGGACGAAAAACCCAAGGCTAAACCAAGAAGCCAAACCAGGTAACAGGAGCCCCACCTGAAAAACCATACCCCCAAAAAAAGATACGACCCTCTAAACAGCATCCTGCAAAACCGTGCAGCCGAAGGAGGCATCTGTAGATGCCAAAATTGCACTGGAGAAGATGTGTTGAACCCCTTGAATGAAGGGACGAATCAAAAAATGCATGGCCAGGGGCCACTGAAATAAGATCGCCAAGACAGACACTTGTTGATAGTACTCAAGGCCAACTTCTGCTCAGCACCCCGTTGAAGCGGCCAAAATCTGAGCCACCGAAAAGGATCAATGGTGAGCGACGGCTAACTCCTACCACTAAACCAAACTCCTCTTTTAACCTGGAAACAGGAGGGTCACCCCTGGTGGAACAAATAAAGTGAAAATAATCAGCGCAATCCTCAAATGGAGTGATAAACACAAAGCTGCAAGCAATCAGTGCCAAACACTGCGCTAAGTGAATAAAAAACTAAACAATATCGCTTGAAATATGTGACAAATAATACTGTGTATAATACCGGCGTAATGACGTGCAGGCTCCTCCCCCGTACACGTTGCCTCATCGACTTCGTCTTTGTCCCCGCTGACGCAGTCGATGACGCAACGTGTACGGGGGAGGAGCCTGCACGGCGTAATGACGTGCAGGCTCCTCCCCCGTACACGTTGCGTCATCGACTTCGTCAGCGGGGACAAAGAAGAAGTAGATGACGCAACGTGTACGGGGGAGGAGCCTGCACGTCATTACTCCGGTCCGGAGGTACCAGGAAGTGTTTTGGAGGCGATTGTAAGCTGGCACGGCTGAAGTGCCTGTCTATGTAAGTGCAAAACTTACATCTATCAATAAATAGCCCCATAATCAATACAGAGAGCACTAGATCTCCTTTATTTGTTTTTCATCTACCCCATCCCTGGAATTTGAGAGATTGGTTGGAGGTGAAGGCAGAGGTGATCACCAGGCGATTGTGGATACTGCTTTATGTGCCTGTCTTGACTCATTTGAGTCTCCATTTGAGGTGAGCTGCTAATCTCACTATTTGTCACTGGAGCACTGGGAGTGAAGCATGCAGCACATTTTGCACAGATGAAGATTTGTTTATTCATTTATCACTGAGATTGCACTGTGTATTGGGACTTTTTTGTCACATTATTTTAAGTCACTGCATATTTATTGGGACATTTATTAAGTGTGCTTGATTCATATTGATTTATGATTATCACAGTATTATTTGTCACACATTCCAAACGATATTGATTTTTGATTATCACAGTATTATTTGTCACATATTTCAAGCGATATTGTTTAGTTTTTTTATTCACTTAGCGCAGCAATACCCCTGGTGGAACAGTCCACTTCTTTAGAAGTGATTCCTCAAAGGGATACCGCACTGCAAAATGTTTAGGGAACAAAAAGGGACGTTTTTAGGCGCTCCCAATCCTTTTAGACCAATTTGTCAAAGCAGGTAGGATAAGGAAAGGCTTTGGCCGAACAAGACGGCTTTTGGTGTACCAAAGGGGATGGCCACGTCAGCGGCTGCCTCCACATCATCCTCAATTTTTAACGTTTCACGCACTAAAGTAATAAGTGCGTCCACCAACGCCTTCTAATGCGCTGCCTTCTAATGCGCTCAGACGGATCAGACAGTGTGGATTCCAGGCCCACAGGCTGGGCCACGTCCGCAGCAGCAGAGCCAGATTCAGGGTCCGATGAGACAGATGAAGCAGGAGAGGGTGGGGGACACTTCCTGCCAGTTTGTTTCCCAGGGACGTGGCATTTGGGCATAAAAGGACCGCCGTTGGGTTCCTCAGGTCCCCATTGACACACTGTCGCCTCCAGGAGGGGATCAGGTGGGGAGATGTGCTCCTGAGACTCCATGGAGTAAAGAGGGTACCCACAAACCAAAAACTTTTTTGGCACCGCCAGAGGACCCCACCTATACAGTAACTATATGTCCCATGTGCAGGAAGCGTCCTTAGAGGAGGAAGCCCGCAAATCCACTAGGGGAATGGAGGAAGGGCAAAAAAGAAGTGTCTGCCTTCACGAAGCTCCAAAACAATGGCCGCCGCTATTGCCAGTGCAGTAGCCTGGCCTAAAGAAAAATGGCCGCCGGACCAGAAGAAAACGGGCGCTCAGGAGAAGTCTACAGGCCCCAAAAACATGAACGCCACACCCGAAGCCCAAACCACCACAAAATGGACGCTGTGCACCGTAGCAAGAGTTTACCAGGGAGAGTTCTGATCCCTTCAGAAGCAAGAGCACACTGCCCCCACAGAAAAAAAGGGAGACACCAGGTATGTGGACCCTAAACGGTGTCAGCGCACAACCCAATGAGAGACCACACACCCATCCCTGACTAGCCCAGCGGGCCCATACCGCACCTCTGCAGCCTATAAAGGCAATCCCCACCCCGGCCCTAAGGCCAAAATCCGGCAGCCCACTAGGGGGGCCCATGCTGAAGGAGGGGATCCGGAGGTCCAACCATCCCACGGGGTAACTGCATCCGGGGGGGGCGACAGTACTCACCAATCCATGCAAGCAGGCACTGCTACAGACAGAATCCCTCGCCACAGAAGTGGAGGAGCTGTCGCCAAGGGGAATGCTGCGACTTGGACGCAGGACCCGGTTGTATGCAACCCTGCGAGAGCTAGGTCCTCACCACTGAGACTAGGCAGGAAAAAAAAAAACCTGGAGGCCTATAGCAGAGAGGGGGATACATGGGCTGCCCATAGGCATAGCCAAGTTTGTTTTTTCTGCCTAGTGTCCTACTCCTGTAGGGGGCAATATAACCTATGGTTCTGAATATGGAGTGCTGAGTCCATCAACGAACGAAAAAAAGTATTTTTCTTAACAAATTAATTTAAGACCATGGTGTAAAAATTAATACACACCAATGAAAGTCTTAGGAGCAAAGCTACATTTTAGACAACAAAATCCTAATTATTTAACAAGAATTCAACTACAGGTATAAGACAACCTGTAACGCTTTGGTTATACCTGATTCCTCTATGTTATAGTTCATTTATCTGTGTACATGCATTGGAACCTGTTGAAAGACTGTAATTCCTGTTTTATTTGTTCTAATATTTGCTTATGTAAAAACTCAATAAAAAACCTATTGAATGGAAAAAAAAAAGAATTCAACTACAGGTGAGCCTAATTATTTAACAGGTGTCCAGCAGACAATTGATTATAAAGGGCGTCACTTAAAGAAAACTGCCCATTTCATGCTGTCAAATGGCACCACATGGAAATGAATTGTCACAAGGCCTGAGAAAGTTAATTATTTCTTTACACAACAATTGTAAGCTCCTTGAGGGCAGGGACTGATGGGAATGTACAATATGTAAAGCACTGCGTAAATTGTTGGTGCTATATAAATATTAGTAAAAAAAAAAGAAAGGTGAAGGCTGCAAGATGATCAGTAAAGCTTTACTTATCGGTCAGAATACTGTAGCAAAAGTAATCCAAATATTTAACAAAGATGGAACTGCAACCATCTCACAGAGACGTGCACGGAAGTTAACACATAAGGACAGGAGAGTCTTCTAATGAGAAGGGTTAAAGAAAATCGCAGATTCACTGCAGTTAACTTAAGTAGAAAGCCAAACTGGAGCGATTATTTCCTGTGACAATACTGCGTACACTGCAGAGGAATGACATGCATGTGTGTCATCCACAAATGAAGCCTCCCCTAAAGCCCACCTGGAATTTGCCAAAGCCCATGCTGAAAAAGATTACTGGGACTCTGTACTCTCAAGTGATGAGACCAAGATACATGTTTTGGGAACTGATGGAATCAAAACTGTATGGGGTTGCAAAGGTGAGGCATACAAAGAAAATGTAATGTTGCCTACAGTGATGGTGGCAGTGTCCTTCTGTGGGGTTGCATGAGTGTCAGGGAGCTGCATTTCAGTAATGGTATCATGAATTCACAGACGTACTGCTCTATAATTGCTACCATCACTCCGTACCCTTGGTTGTTGTGCACTTTTCTAACAAGACAATTATTATTATTATTATGCAGGATTTATATAGCGCCAACAGTTTGCGCAGTGCTTTACAATGTGGGGGAAGACAATACAGTTACAGTACAATTCAATACAGGAGGAATCTGAGGGCCCTGCTTGTTAGAGCCTACAATCTAGAAGGGAGGGTCAAGTGAAACAAAAGGCAGTAACCGAGGGGGGATGGGCAGATGGATAAAATGGAGGTAGAGTTGTTAGGTGTGGGTAGGATAGGCTTCTCTGAAGAGGAGAGTTTTCAGAGATTGCCTAAAAGCTAATAGAGTAGGAGCAGAGATGTATAGTAACGAAGAACTACTTCACTACTGTACTTAAGTACTAAAAGGCGGTATCTGTACTTTACTAGAGTATAATTTTTTTCTCCTACTTCCACTTTTACTTCAGTACATATTTTCGATGAGTTTAATACTTTTACTCCGATATCTTTTTATGTGCTGCATCGTTACTCGTTACAATTATAAAAATGTTACGAAACATTCCATTCCAAACTTGCACAACTGCTGACTTTTTTTTTTACTCGAGTCTCACTGTCTCTGAGACTCACAAGTCACGACCAATCCCCGACCCGATGCAATTGGCTCAGGGGCAGAGCCTCGCCACCTCTGCCCTGCCCGAGTCCCGCCTCCCGCTCGGCTCTCAAGTGAAGTGGTGGTGGCTAGAGAGGAGAGACACCTGCCTGTGGAGTGATCTCTCTGGGCCCTGGCTGGGTGAGGGACTGTGAGTTACTAGACGGTCTCTGGGCACTGTGCAGCGCGGCTGCCCAGCGCTGGAGAACTGGATGGAGGAAGGAATATATTCTTCTTTCAGGAGGGGGGACTGGACTAGGGACTGTGGAGAGAGAGGCTGGAGGACTCGAGACAGCCTAAGGTAGGAGAAGTAAAAACTGTCTTCAAGTCAAGTCACTCACTAAGGGGATCGGATCTATTCAATGGGGGAGGGACCTGCCCTGGACTGCCCTACTCTAAGGGGGATCTATAATGGGAAGGGGACCCTGGCCTGCTCTAAGGGGGCTCTATAATGGGAGGGGGACACTGGCCTGCTCTAAGGGGAATCTATAATGGGAAGGGGACCCTGGCCTGCTCTAAGGGGGATCTATGATGGGAGGGGGACCATGGCCTGCTCTAAGTGGGATCTATAATGGGAGGGAGGACCCTGGCCTGCTCTAAGTGGGATCTGTAATGGGAGGGGGACCCTGGCCTGCTCTAAGAGGGATCTAAAATGGGAGGAGGGCCCTGGCCTTTTGACTACTTTCTTTAATAACTACATAACACAATACTTGTACTTTTACTTTCAGTACTTGAATAGAACATTTTTAAAATAAACTACTTGCAATACTTAAGTACAAAAAATGTTGAATACTTTAGTACTTCTACTTAAGTGTGGTGCTTAAAGAGCACTTCAACTTCTACTTAAGTCACTTTTTTGATAGAGCACTTGTACTTTTACTCAAGTCTGGGTCTTTAGTACTTTATACATCTCTGAGTAGGAGATAATCGGACAGATAAGGTAAGGAGTTCCATAGGACTGGAGAGACTCTGGTAAAGTCCTGGAGGCGGCATCCATAGTGTTGGATTTTTTTAAACCTGTATAGATGTGTATATATATATATATATATATATATATATATATATATATATATATATATATATATATATATATATAGATGTTTGTCCTCCCCCATATGGATTTTCAATGAATGCACACATCAGACTAACCATATCGTTCACCTTCTGGACTAACCTAAGCACCGATTCGGTGCACTTTCTAAACCTCAACAAACTTTTACTGCTGTTAAAACTACACCAAAATAATATTATGTATGTTCCTAGGAACTAACAAAATTGTAATCATGTATGTCATTCGTATTGTAAACATATGATTGAATATTGAGCATATATTGTACAGCCCAATTCTTTTAAAACTCTAAGACTGCACCCGGCACGGATAACCCCGATCCAAGGGTCGGGGTGCTTGGGGCACAAGCAGGGTGATTGGCACCCCATTCCGATTTCCATCAGAGGAACAATGCTCCATTTAAAACCGTGTCGGCGGCCGTTATGGCACGACCAGAGGGCCGCCGGGGATGCGCACTTCTACTTCTCGGCTTGTTGCATAATGGGTCCGTGTCATGTGATGCCGCACAGCCAATGAGTGCATGTGCGGCTCACATAAAAGGCCGGGGAACATCCGTAGACACTCATTCTGCTGCCAACAGAGGGAGCGGTGAGGTCACGGAAGTAGATGCTGCTGTGGACAACTAGGTAAGCTTCATTCCAGCTCCTGGGAAAAGGAAACATTGCTGCTCCATTATTCAAATGGGAACTTTACCTATACTTTTACCCCTACAGTTTGCATCTCTCTGCTGATGTAACAAAAAGTCGAAGTAACCAGGATTTTCAACACTGGATACACAAGTAATAATACAAAAATACTTTATTTGAAATATACACCCTAAAAATGAATACTGTCACTATTGATTACTTTTAAATGCAATAGCTGACCAAGAAATCATTATATACCATATATTTTCTTAGAAACGTACTCAGTCAACGGATTGAAGCCTCTGACACATTATGCAAACTGTGACGAAATCCACCAGGATCACACAGTTCTTTGCAAAAGTAAAGTCATTTTTTTATTATCACTTTTTTTTTTTTTTTTCTAAATCAACCCTACTCAATTCCCATAAACATTCTGTTTTCGTTCACAACACAGGAGGGTTGACGCCGCCTGTTAGCAGCATACGGTTCCCGCTGCAGTTTGAGTATCAAAGAAAGGTGCATTGACATGCAACATTCGGGCTTAAAAACATGTATGTTATTAATCTTCATTATTATCATTTTCATTGTTTTGCATAAATTTCACTTTATGAGTTTATGCATCAAATGATAACACTTCTATTATTGCTTTGTAGAATTGGTGATTTATCCTTGAGAAAGGCCCTCATAGGGCTGAAACGCGTAGGACTTACTAGGATCATACCCAAGATCCTTTTCCCTTATTTTGCTTTGGATTCTGTTTATCCCCAACCTGGAAAATAGAAACAGCAAAATAGGTGGATCTCTATCACCGTTTTCAAGTCACAATTTTTCCATTCCTTATCTGACTGCACACTATGGGCTTTACCCATACACCAATTGTCTATGGGTCATCCCATCTTTAATATGTAATCTGTATTATTATTATTATTATTATCAATAAATTTTCTTCTTTTTCAACGTTATTTTCTAACCTACTCTTGCCCTTAAAGTCCCCTTACCTGGGTTTGAGGCACCCACATCCACCACAATTTTTGAATCTTCTGGGACGGTGGCAAAAACCTACTACAGGGTCCAACTGAGACATAAACTCCCCTCCAATATATTCACGCAACGGATGGATAACACATCCACGTCCTCATTTGTCTCTGGAACCCATATTTCCAAATAAATTCATTTCCCCTGAGAATCTCCTGGTAGCTACTCAGCAGAGCACCAGGCAATTTACACTTAAGAGCACTAATCCCCTCCAACTGTGAGCTTTAAACTACAGTTTAATAAGAGAAGGAGCTCTAAAAAAAATCCCTCCTGCGATCTGAATACACAGGAAGGAAAATGTCACAAGAGGAAGAAAGTAACACGGGAAACCTAGTCGGTGACGAATGGGAAACACTGATGCAAGGCATTCAAATGAATTTCCAAAGTAGTGAACAACTGGACTCAGACATAAAAGCACTCTTCTTTACTTTGAGGAAACACCTAGAACGCAAATCTGCCCTCTATTGGCATATCCAAACCTTTCAACGATATATAAAAGAAAATATCAACCCGGTTGGGCTACGGATCCAAATCTTCCCCACAATGGACAATATTACCGTCCAGATGAAGAAGGACTGGGAAAACACGTTGAACGAGTGTTCACGAAACCTAATGCTCCTTTTAAAAGATGAATATGCAAGACAGGTAAAAAGCCTAGATTGCGATATCAAGAAGATATACGAACAATTAACTCCTCTAAAAACCTCCGCACTCTATAGTGAACAGGAAAACAACTTAAAAACGCACTTGGAGGAACATAGTAAGGAAATCCTTCGCAAGAAGGAGCGAAAATACTGGCGTGATAAAAACGCATTTTCACAAGGGAGAGCCTACAAATGGGCAAACACACGACAAACACGGAAAAACCAACCTGGAAATAGACCTTTCAACAAATCAGCACCCTATTACTCCTCTGACTCATCCTCACATGCCTCTGGCACAGAAGAGAGCAGAAACAGGAGAAGGGAGAGACCTAAACCAACCAACTATGACTCACAAAGAGAAGACGAAAATAGGGAAGGAGACACTGCAAATGAAAGAGAGGAACTCTCACAACTAGAATTGGAAACACAGCCAGGGAAGGGACATAGACAACCAACTAAACACCATGAGATATTCACTAGATCTATGAAAAACAAGGGTGACGCCCCAACACCACAACCGTGTTTTTTAGGGAAGCACAAACCGAAAGCCGGGAAACCTCCCCCACCAGCAGCCTCCGAGGAAAGGAGACGAGAGGAGAGGAGGGAAGAACCATCATAAACCTGTCCTCGCACACCCTGACAAAAGAGCAGGAGGAAGCCCTACTTCTAGGACTATCATTCTGCCCTAACACAAGCACGGACAAGTTTGAAACGGTTAAAGATATTAACTTATTTGCCAGGAATTTGCTCTTCAAAACGCTCTACCATAAGAAACCACAACAGGAACAAATACCACAAACTCTAACTGCGGCCGAGTTTAGGGCCATAAGAGATTTAAATTTACTTCTTCAAGAAAACACAGATTTCTTAGACGAACCAATGGAATTGGATACAATCGTCGAAAGCGACGATGAAGAAGAAACACAACAGATACAAAGTATCAAAAAGAAATCAAGTAAATTTCCTTCTCTGACTTCAAACCCAGCAATTGCTCTCTTTGTGAGACAAACAACAAAAGATATTGAAGAACTGAAAGAAAAAAATACCAAACAAAATCTGACAAAAAAAACAAAGAATGGCATTAAAGCAACTAAAACAAAACGATAGTTACATAGTTACATAGTAGGTGAGGTTGAATAAAGACAATAGTCCATCTAGTTCAACCTGTGTAGGTGTGTGTGGCTGTAATCATCTCACATACCCCTGAATGTTCTGATCCTTGAGATGTAGGTCTAATGCCCCATACACACGTGCAGATTATCTGCAGACTTTTGTCTGCAGACTTACCTTTTCTATGTAGTGCAAGGGCCTGCCGGATTGCATACAAATTGAAAGTGTTTAGGTTTGACCTCATATTATATGGTTTTGGTAAGTCTGCAGACAAAAGTCTGCAGATAATCTGCACGTGTGTATGGGGCATAAGAGTCTATTGAAAGCCACCATACTACCCGCAGAAACAACCTCTTGTGGTAGAGAATTCCACAATCTTGTTGCCCTAACAGTAAAGAACCCCCCCCCGCGTTGCCTGAGGTTAAAACGCTTCTCCTCTAATCGCATTGTATGCCCTCGAGTCCTCATGCAATCCCTTCGAATGAACAGCTTTTTTTCTAAGCTGGGATCCCCATTAAGATATTTATAAATTGCTATCATGTCCCCCCTCAGACGTCTCTTCTCCGGGGAGAATAAATCGAGCGATTGTAGACGCTCTTCATAGTCAAGGTCCTCCAATCCCCTAATTAGTTTAGTTGCCCTTCTCTGGACTCTCTCCAGCTCCAACACATCCCTCCTGAGGACTGGCGACCAGAACTGGACGGAATACTCCAGATGCGGTCGGACCAGAGTTTTATAAAGTGGAAGGATTATAGTCTTATCTCTGGAATGCATCCCTTTCTTTATGCATGCTAATGTTCTGCTGGCTTTGGCAGCTGCCGCTTGACATTGCATGCTGTTTCCTAATCTATCATCAACCAAGACTCCCAGATCCTTCTCCATTTTTGATTCCCCCAAGGGCTCCCCTCCTAACGTGTATTGTGTTTTTATGTTTTTAGTCCCCAAGTGCAAAACCTTACACTTCTCCACGTTAAACCTCATTTGCCATGTCGTTGCCCACTCCGTTATTTTGTCCAGGTCATTCTGTAGGATATCTGCTTCATGTTGTGAAGTTATTGACCTGCCCAATTTTGTGTCATCTGCAAAAACTGATATTGAACTACTGATCCCGACCTCAATGGTTGTTTAAGAATAAATTGAACAAGGTTGGTCCCAAGACTGAGCCTTGGGGGACCCCGCTTACCACCTCAGACCAGTCTGAGTATGCGCTGTTTATTACTACCCTTTGGACACGCCTTTTTAGCCAGTTCCGTATCCAAGAGCAAACCCTGCTATCGATACCTGCAGACCTTATTTTATAAATTAAGCGCTTGTGGGGAACTGTATCAAACGCCTTAGCGAAATCCAAGTACACCACATCCACTGGTCTCCCCCTATCTAGCTCACAGCTCACCTCCTCGTAGAATGTTAGGAGATTGGTTTGACAAGAACGCCCATTTGTAAACCCGTGCTGATTACTGCTGATGATGTTGTTGTCTTTAGCAAACTCTACGATATAGTCCCTTATCATCCATTCCAGAAGTTTACATACTACGGATGTCAAACTGACAGGCCTATAATTTCCTGGGATATGCCTCTGGCCCTTTTTGAATATTGGAATCACGTTAGCTTTCTTCCAATCCCCTGGTACATCTCCTGTCCTAATACTGTCAGCAAAGATCAGGAACAGTGGTCTCGATATAACTTTACTGAGTTCCTTGAGTACTCTCTGATGTACGCCATCCGGTCCTGGTGATTTGTTTGTTTTAAGTTTATCCAGCCTTTCCCTGATTTCCCCCTCTGTTAGCCATAGTGGCAAGTCCTGTGTATTACTACTAACCATACAGTCATGGTCAGTGTACCCCTCCTTTTCCTGTGTAAAGACTGACGAGAAAAAAATCATTCAGCACGGTTGCTTTTTCAGTGTCCTCTGTAACCATCCTCCCATCATTGTTAATTATGTGTGCAATATGCTCTGCCTTCGTTTTTTTGCTGTTGATATATTTAAAGAATTTCTTTGGGGTTTTTTTACTATCCTCTGCTATTTGTCTCTCAAAGTTGATTTTAGCCATCTTGATTTCTTGTTTACTTTTCTTATTTGCCTCCTTGTATTGCTCGAAAGCCGATACTGTGCCCTCTGATTTATACTTCTTGAAGGCCAATTTTTTCCCCCTAATACGTTTTTTGACGCTACAGTTTAGCCAGCCAGGTTTGGCTTTGTCTCTTCTAAATTTATTTCCCATAGGAATGCACTGCAAGATGCCTTTGCCTAATATGTTCCTAAAGCATTCCCATTTTTCCTCTGTGGTCAGGGATCCCAGGGTTTGGTCCCAGTTTACCCTTTCCATCAATGAGTACAATTTTGGAAAGTTTGCCCTTCTGAAGTTTAGGGTTCTTATGTTCCCCACTTGCCTTGTTATATTGATATTTACACTAAATGTGATCATCCTGTGATCGCTAGAGCCCAGGTTGTCCTGGACTCCTACCTCCGAGATTATGTCTGGGTCATTAGTGAGCAATAGATCCAGGACTGAGTTTTCTCTGGTAGGGGAATCCACCAACTGTGACATGTAATTATCCAGTAAGGTTTCCGTGAATAGACGGGCCTTCTGTGAGTGTGCAGTCCCCTCTTCCCAGTCAATGTCGGGATAATTGAAGTCCCCCAATACGATGACTGATCCCAATTTTGCCACTTTACCCATTAGTGCTAAAAATTCCAGCTCTACCTCCTCCCCTTGGTTAGGTGGCCTATAGCAAACCCCCACAATTACTTTCCCCTTTTCTCCTTCCCTATGGAGTTCAACCCACACAGATTCTAAATCCATGCTCATCCCATCCGTAATGTCACTCCTTTCTATCACCTTTATATTGTTCTTGACATAGAGACATACCCCTCCCCCTCTTTTTCCTACCCTGTCCTTCCGGTACACCGAATACCCTTGGATATTGGCCAGCCAGTCATGTGAGGGGTCGAACCAAGTCTCCGTTATTCCCACAAGGTCTATGTCCTCCTCATGTACTAACATTTCCAACTCATCCATTTTATTAGCTAGGCTCCTGGCATTAGCATATACCCCTCTTAGTTTTACGGAAGTTAAACGTGATTGGCGGTTATGTTTATTCCTGTTTGGTCTGAGATTTTCCCGCACAGACCTGCCAATTGACATTGTGGACCTACTGTCGCTGCTGACACTACAGCTGCATTCTGTCCTCTGCTCCCTCCTGACTGACTCTACTTCTGAGCCCTCCCCCCCCGTCTCCTAGTTTAAAAGCCCCTCCAACTTGATGGCCATCTTTCTCCCCAAAAGAGCTGTACCGTCCCCATTAAGGTGCAGCCCATCCTTACTAAAGAGCTGGTAGCCGACTGAGAAGTCAGCCCAGTTCTTCAGGAACCCAAACCCCTCCTTCCTACACCAATTCCTCAGCCACTTGTTAAGTTCCCTAATCTCCTTCTGCCTCTCTTGTGTGGCTCGAGGTACAGGCAGTATTTCAGAGAAAACCACCTTGGAGGTCCTTTTCCTCAATCTATTACCTAAGTCCCTGAAATCGTTCTTAAGGATCCTCCACCTACCTTTAACTTTGTCATTAGTGCCCACATGCACCATGACCGCTGGGTCATCCCCAGCCCCCCACATCAATCTGTCTGCCAGATCTGCGATGTGCCGAACTCGGGCGCCCAGTAAACAACAAACTGTTCGGTTCACGAGATCTTTTTTACAGATTGCCCTCTCTGTCCTCTTGATAATTGAGTCCCCCACTACCACAACCTTTCTAACCTTTCCTGAGTTACCGCCCCCCTTCTTCCTGGAGCCTTACCTCTCCTGGCAGCTGGGGGAGGGTGCGTGCTCCAGCTCTGCCACCCCTGAGCTGATATCCCCCTCAACCTGCAACTCGGCAGATTTGTTAGGGTGTACCAACTCAGGATTGGCCTCCCTGGCACTCCTCCCTCTACCCTTCCTAACAGTCACCCAGCTGCGTACCTCTGCTGCTTGCGTCTCCTCTGTTCCTCCCTCCTCTATGCTGGCCCCTACCAGCGCCTGATAGGTAATGTCCAAGCTCCTTTCCAGGTTGTTGATGCCACGCAGTGTTGCCACTGTGTTCTGTAGGTCCAGGATCTGGTCTACCAGAGCAACAAGTTGCTCACATCTTGCACAGCAGTATTCGCCCTCGAATGGTTCATCAAGGAACTCATACATGCCGCAAGAAGTGCACTGAGTGGCATCCGCAATCCTGTCGGACATTATTACCCACTACTCTATGGGGATATATATTAGTATTACTATCAAACCTGCCGACAAGGGAGGAAATATCGTTCTAATGGATAACGACAAATACAAAGCCATGTGTTATACCATTCTCTCAAATCAGAAATGCTACAAAAAGATAGCTCCAATCATGATAAAAAAATACAACGAGGAGTTCTACATCAAAGTGAACAAAGCCCTAAATAAAGGCGTTATCTCCCAAACACTGTGGGAGTTCATCAGAACACCACACCCAAGAGTACCAACACTATATGCACTACCCAAGATTCACAAGAACCTGGAGAATCCACCAGGAAGACCAATAATCTCAGGGAACGGGAATATCTCGGAGTCAATAAGTAAAGTGATTGACACACATTTAAGACCATATGTAAATGAATTGCCATCATACACAAAAGATACCCTGCATCTCCTGAGGATCCTAAATGATCTAATCATACCGGAAAATGCTTACCTTATTACGATAGACGTAGAGTCTCTCTACAATAATATACCACACAACAAAAGGATTACAAGCGATAGAGAGAACTCTTGGCAGAGGAAGCCAACACGATCAAGACTTTAACAACTTCATACTGGACATGCTTAACTTTATCTTAAACCACAACGTGTTCTCCTTCTCCGGAGATTACTATATACAAACGTGTGGCGTTGCCATGGGCACTAGCTGTGCCCCCTCATATGCGAATTTATATTTAGGCATATGGGAACAAGAATTCTTGGCTAAGGAAGAACACATGGAAATCTCAAACAACATCCTCATCTGGCAGCGATACATAGATGACATACTAATTGTCTGGAGCGGACCTGAAGACATGATTGCCGATCTACTAAAAGAAATGAATAGAAACAGTTACAATATGTTTTTCACAATGAACTACCATAAAAACAAAATCTCATTTCTAGACACCTGGATCCAAAAGAACCCAGCAGGCAAAATATCTACAACTTTATTCAGGAAAGAGACGGCAGGGAATACAATCCTGCACGCCTCCAGCTTCCACCCAACACCATTGAAAAACTCGATACCCTACAGCCAGTTTTTACGGCTAAAAAGAAACTGTACAAACCAGGAAGACTTTCAAACAGAGGCAAATGCTTTGACAAAAAGGTTACTCCTAAGAGGGTACACAAAGACGACATTAAGGAAGGCCTATAACAGGGCAAACAATAAAGAAAGGGAAACACTTCTTTTCAAGGATATTAAGGACCACCAGAAGAAAGAACCAACAACAAGGATCATCATGAAATACACGAATGAGCACAAACAGATTAGACAAATCCTAACCAGACATTGGTCAATCCTCAAAGAAGAACCCTCAATTTCAGAACTACTCCCTGACTATCCTCCAATTACTTTCCGAAAAGCCGGCTATCTGAAGCAGACGCTCGTCAAAAGCGAACATAAAGAGGGACCCAGGAAAGACCCCTGTAAAATAAAAGGAACATTCCCCTGTGGACATTGCGCACAATGCCCTGTCATCTGTAAAACTATAGAAATTACGCTACCTAACGGTGAACCTTTCAAACCCAAACACTTTTGCAATTGTAGTACAAAAGCTGTGGTATATATGATGCTATGTGAGTGTGGGTCTTTTTATATCGGGAAAACCCGACAAGAGTTAGGAAGAAGGGTAAACAAACACATGCACACCATGGAGATTGGGAACTATTATGTGCCACTTGGAAGACACGTCGCCTTCGACCATAACTATAAAATGCCTAAAGTCAAGTTCTTTGCCCTGGACCGTATTCACATTCCGATACGCGGCGGAGATTGGAACAAGGTGTTACTACAAAAAGAAATGCGATGGATAAGCCACCTTAAGGCAACCAATCCCCCGGGCTTGAATGAGGCCCAGAGTTTTCGCCCATTCCTTCCGGGGTTCTCTTCTGGAAAAACAGATTAAAAAATCCCCCTCCTCTGCTAGGAGGAAATAATACCCGGGGTCCTCACATATATTCAAATATGTCATCCCCACCCTTGCTCAAAACAAGCCCCAGACAAATAGGTCGCTCCGATGTATCCCTGCTCAGATATATCTCTGGTCCGTCCCTATCTAGCAAATTCCACCTTCCCCACTCTAAACTCTCCTGGTCGCTATAGCGATCAACTGGTACTCCATTAAGGTTTAATGTCTAGAAAGACATAACTAAGTTTACCTGATCTTTTCCTTTTAACCTGTATATATGTATATATATAGATGTTTGTCCTCTCCCATATGGATTTTCAATGAATGCACACATCAGACTAAACATATCGTTCACCTTCTGGACTAACCTAAGCACCGATTCGGTGCACTTTCTAAACCTCAACAAACTTTTACTGCTGTTAAAACTACACCAAAATAATATTATGTATGTTCCTAGGAACGAACAAAATTGTAATCATGTATGTCATTCGTATTGTAAACATATGATTGAATATTGAGCATATATTGTACAGCCCGATTTGCCAACACCGATTCTTTTAAAACTCTAAGACTGCACCCGGCACGGATAACCCCGATCCAAGGGTCGGGGTGCTTGGGGCACAAGCAGGGTGATTGGCACCCCATTCCGATTTCCATCAGAGGAACAATGCTCCATTTAAAACCGTGTCGGCAGCCGTTATGGCACGACCAGAGGGCCGCCGGGGATGCGCACTTCTACTTCTCGGCTTGTTGCATAATGGGTCCGTGTCATGTGATGCCGCACAGCCAATGAGTGCATGTGCGGCTCACATAAAAGGCCGGGGAACATCCGTAGACACTCATTCTGCTGCCAACAGAGGGAGCGGTGAGGTCACGGAAGTAGATGCTGCTGTGGACAACTAGGTAAGCTTCATTCCAGCTCCTGGGAAAAGGAAACATTGCTGCTCCATTATTCAAATGGGAACTTTACCTATACTTTTACCCCTACAGTTTGCATCTCTGCTGATGTAACAAAAAGTCGAAGTAACCAGGATTTTCAACACTGGATACACAAGTAATAATACAAAAATACTTTATTTGAAATATACACCCTAAAAATGAATACTGTCACTATTGATTACTTTTAAATACAATAGCTGACCAAGAAATCATTATATACCATATATTTTCTTAGAAACGTACTCAGTCAACGGATTGATGCCTCTGACACATTATGCAAACTGTGACGAAATCCACCGGGATCACACAGTTCTTTGCAAAAGTAAAGTCATTTTTTTATTATCACTTTTTTTTTTTTCTAAATCAACCCTACTCAATTCCCATAAACATTCTGTTTTCGTTCACAACACAGGAGGGTGACGCCGCCTGTTAGCAGCATACGGTTCCCGCTGCAGTTTGAGTATCAAAGAAAGGTGCATTGACATGCAACATTCGGGCTTAAAAACATGTATGTTATTAATCTTCATTATTATCATTTTCATTGTTTTGCATAAATTTCACTTTATGAGTTTATGCATCAAATGATAACACTTCTATTATTGCTTTGTAGAATTGGTGATTTATCCTTGAGAAAGGCCCTCATAGGGCTGAAACGCGTAGGACTTACTAGGATCATACCCAAGATCCTTTTCCCTTATTTTGCTTTGGATTCTGTTTATCCCCAACCTGGAAAATAGAAACAGCAAAATAGGTGGATCTCTATCACCGTTTTCAAGTCACAATTTTTCCATTCTTTATCTGACTGCACACTATGGGCTTTACCCATACACCAATTGTCTATGGGTCATCCCATCTTTAATATGTAATCTGTATTATTATTATCAATAAATTTTCTTCTTTTTCAACGTTATTTTCTAACCTACTCTTGCCCTTAAAGTCCCCTTACCTGGGTTTGAGGCACCCACATCCACCACAATTTTAGAAGTCCAGGAGGCGAGCATGGGAGGAGGTGACAAGGGAGCTAGAGAGCAGGAGGTTTTGAGAGGAGCGAAGAGAGCGATTAGGTTGGTATTTTGAGACTAGACAATGATCCAAAAACACACATCCAAGGCCACTGTTGCATTTCTGAAGAACAGGGTGAAAGTGATTCAGTGCCCAAGTATGTCTCCTGATCTTAACTCAATCGAACATCTATGGGTAATTCTGAAGAGACAAATTGAGCATCACTCTCCACCCAGCATCCAGGCTCTAAAATAGGTCGTTCTTTAACCACTTAAAAGACCAGGGCCTATTTTGCGATTCGGCACTGCGTGACTTTAACGCACAATTTCGTGGTCGTTCGAAGATGTACCCAAATTAAATTATGTCCTTTTTTTCCCCACAAACAGAGCTTTCTTTTGGTGGTATTTGATCACCTGTGCGATTTTTATTTTTTGCGCTATAAACGAAAAAATAGCGACGATTTTGAAAAAATAACTATATTTTTCACATTTTTTTTATATGAAATTCCCCCCCCCAAAAAAATGTAAAAGTCAAAATTTTTTAACATTTTAGGCCAATTTGTTTTCTGCTACATATTTTTGGTGAAAAAAAAAAATCGCAATAAGCGTATTTTGATTGGTTTGCGCAAAAGTTATTACATTTACTAACTACGGGAAAGATTTATGTCATTTTTATTGTTTTTTTTTATTAACTAGTAATGGCCGCAATCTGCGATTTTTTTTTTTTTTTTGCGGGACTGCGGCGGACAGATCGGACCCTTGACTGACATTTTTGGGGGTACCAGTGACATTACTACAGTAATCAGTGCTATACATATGCACTGTTACTGTAAAAATGACACTGGCAGGGAAGGGGTTAACTTTATTGGTAAACAGTGGGTTAAATGTATCCCTTGGGGCGTGATTCTAACTGTGGGGGGCGTGGCTTGTGATGCAACCACAGAGACATATGATCCTACATAGCAGGATCGTATAGCCTCTGCAGTTACACCAGGGAGAATGACAGACGGCTTTGTTTACATTAGCCGTGTGCCTTTCTCCCTCTCCAGCAGAAGATAGCGAGTGGCCGGCGGACATCGGAGCCGCCGGTCACTCGCGCGGGAACAGGGCCGGTGCAAGGATTTTTGATACCCTAGGCGAAACCTCATTTTTCCGCCCCTTGGCTCCACCCTGAGGATTACTTTCTGATTAGCAGATATATGGACTGATCACCTAATGTCATTGTGATTGATTGGACTATTATGATATATTGATGGTTCCATGTCTCAGTAGCTTATTCCAAGGGATGCTGTGTTATTCTAGCATCTATCTGCATGATTTAACAGTCATATGTGTTATGCAAATTTACTGTGTTCCCAGGTATTGATTGATTTAATTTCTTATAGGGAATATTTGACCTTTTATATATGGGTGAGGGTGCACTTTCATGCTGAAGGAGCCTTGTGCACGGGTCCTGAGAAGCCCGCTCTCGACTTGCCAGACCAAGTTCGCTTGGATCCACCAGGAGGCGGCCCTGAAAAGCTTTGATCCCTTGTCAGTCGCCCCTGAAGTTTAAAAAAACTTCTTATGAGCAGAGAAAGATGGCCCACGTCTACGATGAGGGTCCTTGCCCTTACGAACCTGCAGAAGGAAAAGGTACTCTTCCACCCAGTGAGACCCTTAATGATGTCATCCAGGGTAGCTCCAACCAGGCAAGCTTCTTGAAAAGGAAGATCATTTAAGGCCTTTTTAGAAGTCTGGTCTGCAAACCAGCATTTGAGCCAAAAAATACACCAAAGGACCGCTGCTGAAACAGAGAGCCTAGCGACTAGGGGAGCCGCCTTCAAAGAGGCATCACAGATAAACTGCAGACCCAGGACCAACTGGTCGGCCAGCTCAACAAAGGCAGGGGGGAGCTGCTCCCTATCCAGGTCACGGCGTAAAAGCTTAGCCCACTCAGAGTTTGTGACACCAGGGCAATGGTAAATACCAGCCACAGTGTACATATTGCGGGCCATAGCCTCTGCCTGTCAGCTGGATCTTTCCAGGCCAGGAACTCTAACGGGAATTATGGTTGCCTTGTTCAATCTGGAGACCAGAGAATCCACCACCAGTAGAACAATACTCCTCATAGGGGTACCGCATAGGAAATCGCTTAGGGACCACAAAGGGACGCGTTGGTTGTTCCCACTCTTTAGCGACAATTCTGTCAAAATAGGAAGAGAAAGGAAACACCTTTGCCGTTCTGGATGGCTTGTGAGTGCCACAGGGAACCAATGCCTCTGTTGCAGCTTCAGTTGCATCCTCCATTTTTAAGGTCTTACACGCAGATACAATCAGTGCATCCACCAGCGCATTTTCGTGCTCGGCTACAGGAGTGGAGGAATGATCCTCACTATCTGAGGCGGGGGGGGGGGGGTGCTTTTTGTTAGCCCTTCACCCAAAAACCACCTTCACCCAGGACACATAGGACTTCAGGACCGTCGTCAGTGCATCAATGGATGGTTGAGACCTGGAGGGCCCCGCAGTCTCTGGGAGGGGATCAGGAGGGGAAATGTGCTCCAAGGACTCCATGAGTCAATAGGGTGACCCAAAAAAAAAAAAAAAAAAAGTTATAAACCCCCCCCCCCCCCCACTGCTAAGGGCCACCCCCACTGCTCTGGCAGCACCACCCAGTCGCCAGTAATAATCTGTACTCCATGTGCGGTGATCAGGAATTAAAAAAAGAGTCAGGAGTCCTGGAGTCAGCAGCAGGGGATGAGGAGGAGCCGGCTCCCCACCACTGAAATCACTGTCCAGAGGGCTCCACTGTCATGGCTGCCACGATTAGCAATGGCGAACCACGGCAAAATGACTACCGAACTAAACAAACATGACCACCATGCATTAAGCACACAGGCTACAAGAAAATGGTGGTACCAGGAGTGATCCCTAGGCCTCAGAAAACGGCACAGGCAGGAAGGGGGGCCCTGGCAGGAGCTCCCACCAGGTACAGCCCCCCCAGCGGATTGCCAGCACAGCACCCTGCCTCCACCCCAGGAGGTGGACCAGACCACCCCACAGCCCCAGCATAAGTGGAGGGGGGGGGGGGCAGATGGCCCACAGTTACCACTAGACCAATGAGGAGGGTGCCTAACAGGAAGGAGGGGACCGGGGAGTCCGACCGTCACACGGAGGGGCCCACATTATGTGCATACATAACCCAGTGATCAATTATAAATATTAATATAAAATAGGTACACTTTAAATATAAATTCAATACAGTATAGATTCATTTGCGAATTCATATATGGTGCAAAAAATTCATAAATATGTGTCAAAGTTCATATATAAAAAAAGTTCATTATTTTAAAGTGACGTGACTCCTTGATAGTGAATATTCAGGTAAATAAAAAGTGCACAGTGCTGCTGTAATAAATCTTCCATTCTATCCCTGGTGTCAATCCTTGTGCTCCACTGTGACAAAAAATAGAGAGATTTCACACTCACCAGATTGCGTGGGCCCTATGTGCCTTACGACACTAGGATCACCAGAGCTTTGTGACCCCCAGGGTCTGGGTATGTTCCCTCCAAATGGGTGTTTTCTCCTATAGCAACGCTCCTCCTGCCGCCAACTTCCAGTCAGGGATGTTATGTCTGGATAGTGTAGTACCGTTTTCCAAATGGTTTTATTGCACAATATCCAGGTGAGCAATTTACAAAGTCCCAATAAGAGTAAAAACAGTAAAAGCAGTAAAATTCCACAGGAAATCAGGAGAAAAATCAGATAAAACGCCGTCACTATTGTGAGCTAGTGTGGAAAGCGGCACTTTCTGGTTTGCGTTCCACAAGGCTCAAGTGACGTCACGACGTGCGTTCCATATAACGCATTTCATCATTGGCTAGACGTCTCTTCACAGGTCTTTTTTTTCTGCCTAGTGTCCTACTCCTGTAGGGGGCAGTATAACCCAATGGTTAAGATGATCAGGAGCTGCGTTAAGTCAATGAATGAAAGAGAGCTATATAGAGTACACTGGCTATGGAGAGGCTGCTCACCCAATAATACTAGACAAGAAGGGATGCCGAGGCATCGACCCCCAGCAGGTTTTTAGGCAGCATATGAAATAATTGGTATGAAGACAAAAATGATGTCAAAAAGTAATAAAAAATGTCATCTTTAATAAACAAAACTTGAAAAGTGACAAGTGATATAACATAAATATAACAAAGAATACAAAGTTAAAACCAACCCCTATAGGGGGAGTATGTTATGAGCTCCTGGTATTGATACAAAAACATGATAATCTCATTGCGAGATGATATTCACAAACAACATGGTCATTGCAAAATGGTTACACATGACACGAAAAGCACCCCAAACCCCTTAAGGGTTGGGGGCAAGCAAACTCCGACGTGTTTCGACCTACAGACGGTCTTCTTCAAGGGGATTGTGAAATCTAAAAGAAGCATATCAACATTAGCACAATGTTCATATCAAACAGGAGATATATCTGTTAGAACACCTTTGTGTATAGTTTTACCATTTAGCGCAATAAGCGGCTGAAAGCCAGGGAGCTGATTGAGAGATAAGGGATCCACAGACTTTTCAAGGGCATAGCCTCTTGCTCCATGCAGGGTGGAGTGGGCATGCAGGCCTACAAGGACTCACCAGGATCTGGTCACCACAGAGGGCAAATGGCACCTAAAAAAAAATATATTTTGCATACTTATATCTTATTCTGGAATTGTAAGGTAGAATCCCTAA
Organism: Pelophylax lessonae; assembly: GCF_965119305.1. NCBI lineage: Eukaryota > Metazoa > Chordata > Amphibia > Anura > Ranidae > Pelophylax > Pelophylax lessonae. Next base: position 426,958,054 of record NC_138769.1, on the reverse strand, counting down.
TAAGAACTGGGATTTACCGAATTGAAGCAGCAAGGGAGAGTGACGGGCAGTGAGCTGAATAAAGAAAGACTGAGATGGGTGTGCACAGACTGGAGACGGGCAGCAGGAAAATGGAAGAAAGAACAGGTACCCATAAAACCAGAGCCAAATGTGTAGGCTGAGAATATGGAACAGGGGGGAGTGAAAGGAACCTGGGGGGTAGCCTGTGAAGAGAGACCACGTGAAGGAAGGTGGGGATAAAGATGGAGGACATGCAGAAACCAAATCAGCCAAAGAGTGAAGCACCCCAGGTCGGGGCAATGAGAGAGAGAGGTGGGCACCCTTGTGTCCGCAATGAATGCCGAATCTCTCCCCAGCATGGGGAGAGATTCGGACATTCATGACCGTCTCTCTGGCGGCCTTGGCCGCTAGAGGGAGCATCCCCATGCTGGCGCCGTTCCAGATCCCGGCCACCCGTTCCCCTCTGATGCGCATGCGCGGCCTTTCCTTCCCGCTCATGCGCACTAGATGGGCCGGGTCGTCTAGGTGACGGCGGACGCCGGCGGGAGGCTTGCACCTCCCCTTCCGGAACGCCGGGGGACTCACCTGGTTCGCCATTGCGGACCACGCTGACCCCGCTTATTGAGGGCACCTGTAGCCCTCTGCGCAACAGGTATTTAAGCCACTTAGCCTTACACCGGCACCAGGATCCTTCCTCTCCATGTTAGACCAGAACATTTGGATGTTACTTGCAGCAGACACAGGGTAAGTCCGGCGTGTTGAGCTTCACTCGGGTCTCGTCTCTCTCCCACACCTCACCGATCACAAGGGTGCCCACCTCTCTCTCTCTCATTGCCCCGACCTGGGGTGCTTCACTCTTTGGCTAATTTGGTTTCTGCATGTCCTCCATCTTTATTCCCACCTTCCTTCACGTGGTCCCTCTTCACAGGCTACCCCCCAGGTTCCTTTCACTCCCCCGTTCCATATTCTCAGCCTACACATTTGGCTCTGGTTTTATGGGTACCTGTTCTTTCTTCCATTTTCCTGCTGCCCGTCTCCAGTCTGTGCACACCCATCTCAGTCTTTCTTTATTCAGCTCACTGCCCGTCACTCTCCCTTGCTGCTTCAATTCGGTAAATCCCAGTTCTTATTAGGGATTCTACCTTACAATTCCAGAATAAGATATAAGTATGCAAAATATATATTTTTTTTAGGTGCCATTTGCCCTCTGCGGTGACCAGATCCTGGCGAGTCCTTGTAGGCCTGCATGCCCAATCCACCCTGCATGGAGCAAGAGGCTATGCCCTTGAAAAGTCTGTGGATCCCCTATCTCTCAATCAGCTCCCTGGCTTTCAGCCGCTTATTGCGCTAAATGGTAAAACTATACACAAAGGTGTTCTAACAGATATATCTCCTGTTTGATATGAACATTGTGCTAATGTTGATATGCTTCTTTTAGATTTCACAATCCCCTTGAAAGAAGACCGTCTGTAGGTCAAAACGCGTCGGGGTTTGCTTGCCCCCAACCCTTAAGGGGTTTGGGGTGCTTTTCGTGTCATGTGTAACCATTTTGCAATGACCATGTTGTTTGTGAATATCATCTCGCAATGAGATTATCATGTTTTTGTATCAATACCAGGAGCTCATAACATACTCCCCCTATAGGGGTTGGTTTTAACTTTGTATTCTTTGTTATATTTATGTTATATCACTTGTCACTTTTCAAGTTTTGTTTATTAAAGATTACATTTTTTTATTACTTTTTGACATAATTTTTTGTCTTCATGCCAACTATTTCATATGCTGCCTAAAAATCCACTGGGGGTCGATGCCTCGGCATCCCTTCTTGTCATGAATGAAAGAGAAATGTGATTTTTTTTTTACTCACTGTAAAATCCATTTCTCCGAGTTCAACGCACACAGCGCTCCATTAATCATGACTAGGGTTATATTGCCTCCTTCAGGAGTAGGACTAGGCAAAAAAAAAAAAAACTTGGCTACGCCCATGGGACATCCTCAGTTGGTAAATAACCCCCTCTCTGCTATAGTTTAGTAGCAAGCAGTATTATGAGTGTCAAAAACTCCTTAGAGGGGTGGGTGCTGTGTCCATCGAACTCAGAGAAATGGATTTTGCGGTGAGTAAAAAATTAAATTTTCTCTTTCGTTCATTGACGGACACAGTGCTCCATTAATCATGACTATAGGGACATATAAAGCAGTGCCAAAAGGAAAATTAGGGGTGGGGAAAATAATTCAATGCTAAACCTAACCAGGTCACAGGAGTTCAACCAGGACAAAGGAGCCCCATCTAAAATAAAAATGTAAAGAAAAACACCCCTTAAGAAGAAACAGCCCCTTATAAACAGCCTGTCAAACCTTGCAGCCAAAAGAAGCATCCGCAGATGCCAAAGTATCTACTTTGTAGAATTTGGTGAAAGTATGCACAGACGACCAAGTGGCTGCCTTGCAAACCTGAGATATTGACGCTTGATGTTGGAAGCCCCGAGAAGTACTCAGAGCCTGAGTGGAATGCGCCGTGACAGGGAAAAGGAGGAACCGGTCCTTTAATAGATCAGACAGACGGTGACTCAGGCCTATTCTATCTAGAGATGGTAGCCGAAGAAGCGGCCAGTCCTTTCCTTGGTCCTTGTGTAACCAGAAAAAGGGAGTCTGACCTCCGACAGGACTCGGTAGCTGCCAGATAAACCCAAATCGATCTAACCACATCCAAGATATGCAAAGGAAATTCCTTGGGATGAGTCGGCTTGGGACACAACGAAGGCAACACAATGTCCTCATTCAAATAGAAATCAAAGACAACCTTAGGCAGGAATGATGGACAGGGACGAAGATAAGGGGTGGGAAAAACAACGCAAAGAAGAATGTAATTCCCCAAAGGCTAAAATCAGCCAACCAGGTAACATGGAGCTCAACCAGGAACAACTGGAGCTCACCTAGAAAAAACATACACTCTCAAAGAGAGACAACCCCCCTATCCTTAAAAACCTGTTTTTCAACAGTCAAGCCATTAAAGCCAGGGACTGTAAAGCAGGATGGAAGATTGGACCTTGGGCCAATAGATCTTCTCTGAGAGGAAGTTTCCAAGGGGCATCGGCGACCAGCTGTACCAGATCAGCGTACCAAGACTGGCAAAGCCAGTCTGGAGCCACTAGGATGACCGGATCCCTTCTGCCTTGATCCATCGCATGAGACTCGGCAGACATTTTAGCAGGGGAAAGGGTGTAAATCAGAAGATACTGGCCCCAAGGAGACACCAATGCGTTTGTGACGTTGGCCAGAGGATTCCAAAACATAGCCACAATTCTCTGTACCATCCGTGCCCAAAACGCCTCCCAACCTAGAGAGGCTGGCAATCGCGGGAACCTCTGTCCAGTACAAGGGAAGGACGGCTTTGCCCTGTCAAAGCACCGGACAGCAAAGCCACCATATCAGGGACCCTCTTGAATCCTGGCTCAACAGGATCAGATTATCTAGAGACTGTGGATCCTTGTCCCACTTGGCAAGAATCTCCCTTTGGAGGCTCGAGTAGAACTGCAAATGGAACCACCTTAAAGGTAGACACCATCAGGCATGCAAGCCCTGAAAGAAGACCAACTGCTGAACAATAGGAGCCGAGTCACATCCTGCAGCTTGAGTTTTTTTGTTCCCCTGGAAAAAACACCCTGGCTGAAGCAGAGTCCAGAGTCAGACCCAGATAGTCCAACTTGGTGTCCGGACAGATTTTTGGAAGTTCAATTTCAAACCCAACTCCTACAGAGTCCGCACAGTAAATTCCAGGTTTTCCTTTAGAGCAGTCAGACTCTGCTCACAGAAGAAGATAGTCCAGGTACCCAGTACCCCAATCCTCCGCTGCCGCTACAATGCCAACCCTGGGGCAAACACTTTTGTGAGTAACCGAGGAGCTGAGGCAAGACCAAAGGGTAATGCCATGAATTGATTATGCTCCTCATCCACGGCAAGCAGAGGAAACGCTGATGACCAATATATTGGAATATGAAGGTAAGCGTCCTTTGATGTGGTGATGCCACCACTGTGCTAATGGACCCCATTTGGAACTTCTGTACCCGCACAAGCGATGCAAAGCCTTGAGGTCCAGGATTAGATGTACCCTTGCCTTCCTTCCTGGGAACTGTAAACAGGTTTGACTAGAAACCTTGAAAACATTCAGATTTTGGAGTATAAAGTCTTGCACTGCCCCGGAGATGTGGCAGGCGGTCTGGGGACAAACACAGATTGGAAGGAAAGAACATCACTGGAGGATAAGACCGAAACTCAATCTTGTAGCCGAACCGGATCAGTTCGTGGACCAACCTGTCTTGAATCAGGGAGGTCCAGGGGACCGGAAAGAAGAGAAGACGTCCCCCCCCCCACCTCAGACACGGGTGAGGGCGCCCCTTCAGGCATAAGAAGGCTTGTCTGCCGGTCTCGAAGAACACGCTCTCTGTGACTAGACTCCTTGCCCCTGGCAGCCTGTGGAAGAAGAGTACTCTTCCCCCTGTAAGACCCCTTAATGATATCATCCAGGAAGATCCAAACTCACGATCCCCCAAAAAGTGGAGAACAGATAAGGCCTACTTGGAAGACTGGTCTGCAGACCATATCATGTGCCGAAGAGCCACTGCTGTCACGGACAGCCTAGAAACTAAGGGAGTCGCATCCAGAGAGGCACCACGGACAAACTGCAACCCCTGGACCCACTGGTCTGCCAACTCTCAAGGGCAGGGAGGGGGGAAGCTGTTCCCTCTCCAGATCCTGGCGAAAAAGCTTTGCCTACTTAGTTGAGGTCTGGGACACCAATGCTTTGGTGAACACCGGCCTAAGGACCGACCCAGCCACAGTAAACACGGGGTGGACCAAAGTCTCGGCTCCCCTGTCAAAGGGGGTCTTTAAAAGCCGGAGACTCCTCCACCAGAATTAGAGTGGAGTTATTCAGCCTGAAAACCTGAGAATCCACTTTTATTTTTTGAAGGATACAGACGGTATCCTTCAAAGGGATACCGTCTGGCAAAAACGCTTAGGCACACCGACATACTGCATTTAGATCACTGACTTGCGACAATGTTGTCAAAGTAGGAGGAAATAGGGGATACCTTTTGCAGCTTTTGGGGAGCTGCGGGTACCAAAGGGGACCTTTGACGCAGCAGCATCCTCCAAGTTACCCGCACCGATACAATCAGGGCATCCACCAGCGCAGTTTCATGCGTGGCTGCAGTTGAAGAGGAATCATTCTCACTATCAGAGCACTCGAAGTGCCTGGACGCAGACCCTTAGGGTCGCTATACACTAAGCTCACCATACAAACAGAATTGTCAAACCTAACAATCAGGATTGTTACATACACAAAAAATAGGCAGATGAGGGTCGCCGACTGTAATCCCGCAAGAGGACGCCGACCCAGGGCCCACCTACTGACCCCGCGAAAAAAAAAAAAGTCACTCTCCAAGCCCCTCTATTAGAGGGCCACATAAAAATAAATAGCCCCCTTAAAGGGGGCTGCCCGCCTTGACACAGACACGCAGGCAAGGTACCCAGATGGTCCGCAGCACTAAAGGGGGGTGCACTGCGCAAATAATGACATGCTGTCAACAAACACAGATGACCATCCCAACAGTGCCCCCCCCCCCAGGAAGCCGCCAAGGCCCAGCCGCACAGATCCCATCCAAGGGAAGGCAGGTGGCTACAGGACACTGTCAGGCCCCCCTACCCCACAGAGGCGCCCTGCCACCTGGGCGCGAAGCCCGTCGGAGCCAACCACCCAGGAACAACGGGGGAGAGAGGGCAGGTGCCCAAACGGAGGGTGGTGGTTCCAGCCACCCTCACTGGGGCCTCCCAAATAGCGTCTGGCCAGTAGGCCGCAAAGCCTTGGCCTAAATTTTCTGACCGGACTGGCCACGTCCAGCTCTTAAGACCCCCCCCCCCCCCCCGAACCACCCACGTCACTAACCAACAGGGTGACGAAGGACCCGGTTGTAACCCCTTGTGTGCGCCCAGAGAAAACCGGCCATCACATGCCTTAAAGGAAGCCCCCCCTTTAGAGCACATGACAAAAGCCAGCTCACAACCTCCGGGGGGTACGAAAGGCCCATGGTGACCCTAGAGAGACTGGGGAGAAGGAGGGGAACCTGGAGGTTCAACTGTCCCAGGGAGGGGGCCCATGTCCACCCCATAAAACCTCAAGGGGGAGGAGGGAGACATTTACTTACCATAATGTGGAACCGGGTGGGCAACGCTCTGGACAGATCACTTCTCCACCGGAATGGGGGTGCTGTTGGCCAGAAGAAACACTGATTGAGGCGGCGACCAGGTCGTATGCGTCCTTGTGAGATGTTTAACTCGCAGGCCAGCCCTCGTCCAGTGGGGCTATGTAGCGGCCGACCTAGCGCAGAGCTGAGGCCTAAGCGCGCTCGCTTGCCGGACTGGGGAGACCTTAAGGATCTAGAATATCCAGTCCGTCGCCCAGTCCAGCAGTTGATTATAGTTCCCACAGAAACAGAAAATAAGAGGAAAAAAATTGCATTTAAAAAAGAAAAAATGCTAGGACCAGAGATCCCAGCAAGGAACTAGGTCCTTACACCTGCTTAGGCAGAAAAAACGTAATGCCTTTAGCAGGAAGTGGGAGTATACCCCCTGGGACTGCCTCATAGGCGTGGTAAAGCTTTTTCATGCCTAGTGTCCTACCCCTGTAGAGGGCAGCATAACCCACTGGTCAAGAAGATTCTGAAGTTGTATCCATCAATGAAGGAAAGAGAAATTGTTTTAACAAGCCCTGAAAGTCATACAAGCGTTCATTTCAAACCACCCAAAATTGTGCAGAGTACAGCCACTATTACTAATATTTCAGAATAAGGAAAAAACTATGAGAAAGATTATGTATTGTGTGTCAATATGGGACCTTTATTTTATATTAGGTAGCATGATGTATTGCCTTATCTGTTAAAATAACAAATGTAAAATCAAAATCAAGCAACACAAATTCCTGTTTTTCTAGTTGCAATTTCACTCAGACTTTGTAGTAACTCCACTCAAAATTACAAAGACAGTAAAGAAGAGACACTTCAGTAGCTTTTTAATTGTCAAACACTTTACTTGGAGGACATTTATGCAGTATTTTTCATTGGGTTAGGAAGATACTACTTTATCAGCAGAAACCTGCCAGGGTGAATGTTGATGTCAGGAGTCTTTCATCTTGTATTTTACAAATAGCTGCATACTTCATTATACTGTAACCAGGCAAAGTGAATGAAATGTTCTGGTACCTTTTCAGTAATATTAGGCTGTTGCTTTTTGCAGATCAGTTACCTGCACGATGCAGTGGTTCAGAGATTTTCCAACAAGCTGAAAAATCTCAGGTGCATTAACCTATGAAACCTTTTTGTCCCCCCCACCAGTGACCCAAAACATAGTCCTTGCCAAAAAGCCACATTAGGCAGTCTCAGACCAACCCCTTAGACATGCCATCTGAAAATCAAGCACCAGTACATAACATTTTAATATTCTGGTATTATGTGCTCATAAGGAAATAAAGCATAAAAAAAGTATAGATACCCATTTGAACTTCCCCTATTGGATATCCAAAGCAATATACTGGGAAATTTGACTTTGGACAATGCCCTGACAATAGGACCAAAAGTAGGGAATATTCTCCCTGAGGTCACAGACAGCAATAAAGACTTAGTAGGTGATCAAACCCTTCTCTACACTAAGAATTATGTTTAGGGGAAAAAAATCAATTTTAGAACAGCCTAGATGTCTGTCAAATATTGTGTTGTAGATGAAAAAAATCAAGTTACAAAAATGTACTCTTCGTAAAATAAACTGCACACTGGGTTTCATGCACAGAAACCAGAATACCTAAACCTATCAAATTCCAAAGAACAAAAACACAAAATTGTGGTTAAAAAAAAAAGAAAAAAAATTAGATTTTTGACTTATAGTAAAATCCATTTCTCTGATGTTCAATGACGGACACAGATCCTGGTATTCATAACCATTGGGTTATACTGCCCCCCTACAGGAGGCCACTAGGCAGAAAATAATTCTGGCTACACCCATGGGCAGTCCCAGGGGGTATACTCCCCCCTCTCTGCTATAGACACTCAGTTTTGTTACAAGCAGTGTCAGAAGAATAACAACTCCACAGAGGGATGGGTGCTGTGCCTGTCAATGAACATCAGAGAAATGGCTTTTGCGGTAAGTCAAAAACCCCATTTTCTCTTTCGTTCACTGAAAGACACAGCTCCTGATATTCATAACCATTGGACGTCCCAAAACAGTGTTAAACATGAGGGTAAACATTAGCCAACCGGGCAACAGGAGCTCAACCAAATAACTGGAGCCCATCTAAAAAAAACAATACACCCTCAAAGAGGATCAGGTCCTCTTAAACAGCAGCCTGTAAAACATTGCAACCAAAAGCATCCTGCAGATACCAACAATTTCACTTTATAAAAGTGTGCACCGATGACCAGGTGGCCACCTTGCAAACTGCACCACTGACGCCTGATGGCGGAAGGCCCAGGAGGCACTAAGTGCCCTAGTAGAATGCGCCTTGACAGGGAAAGGAGGAATCTGACCCCTGATGGAATAGGCTTAACCACCACCTGTCTGATCCATCTGGAAATGGTCGCAGAGGAAGCAGACAACCCTTTTTGAGGTCTGTATGTGAGCACAGAGTCTGACTTACTGAAAGACTCCGTAGCTGCCAGGTACACCCTAATTGCCAAGACCACATCCAAGGCAATTTACTTTGGATGTTTAGGCCTTAGACACAGGGATGGCAATACAATGTCCTCATTCAAATGAAAATCAGAGACAACCTTTGGAAGGAATGACGGACAAGGCCGAAGAACCACCTTATCCTTGTGAAATCACCAGATAAGATGGACAGGATAGTGTCGCCAGTTCTGACACCCTACATGCAGGTGGTGATAGCCAAAAAAAGTCCACCTTCTGGGACAGCGTAAGCAGGGGAATCTCCCAAGTATTTTCCAAAGGGAGGCTTTCTGTAGAGCTGAAAGCACCAAATTGAGATCCTCCCAAGGCAGCAATAGAGCATGGATTTGGAGGGGCCAAATGTCAGACACCCTGAAGAAATGTATGCACCAGGGAGTGTGTGGCTAAAGGTCATTGGAAAAAAGACCGCCAAAGCCAACACCTGGCCCTTGATGGCACTCAAGGCCAATTTATGTTCAACGCCCTGTTGAAGGAAGGTTAAGATACGAGCCACCGAGAAGGAGCGAGGATGAACCCCAAACGAACTCACACCACACAATGTACGTCTTCCATGTGCGATAGAAGATCTTCCTAGAAGTAGATTTCCTAGCTTTCAACAGTGTAGGAATCACCGATTCAGATAAACCTCTATCCTTCAGCACCTGGCGTTCAACAGCCAAGCGTCAAAGCCGGCAACTGTAAAGCAGGATGGAAGATTGGCCCTTGGGACAGCAGATCCTCCCTGAGAGAAAGCTTCCAAGGAACTTCAATGACCAGTCGCACCAGATCGGCGTACCAAGCATGCCAAGGCCAGTCCAGAGCCCCCAAGATGCCCGGAATCCCTTCTGACTCAATCCTGTGTAAAAGTCTTGACAGAAGTTTGATAGAAGGGAAGGCGTAAATCAGAACAAAACTGGCCCCATGGCACCACCAGCGCATCTGTCATGTCCACCAGAGGATCCCTTGACCAAGCCACAAACCTCTGCACTTTTCTGTTGAGCAGATACGCCAACAGATCCTCCTCAGGGGGTGCCCCACTGGAGACACAGCTGATGAAACACCTCCGGATGAAGGGACCACTCCCTTGGTCCAACACCTGCCAACTGAGGAAATCCGCCTGCCTATTTTCCACCGTGGGAATGTGTACGGCGGAGAGGGCTGGAACAAACGGTTCTGCCCACCTTAGAATGCCTGCTACCTCCAGAGCCGCCTGGACACTTCTTGTGCCCCCTTGGCCGTGGCATTGTCCGATTGAATGCACAACCCTGGACAACCCTGAAGAAGATCCATCCATTGATCCAGACACAGTCTGATCGCTTGGAGTTCAAAGACATTGATTGGTAGTCTGGACTCTTCCAGAGCAGAATACTTGCCGATGACTCCTCCCCAGCCAGACAGGCTGGCATCCATGGTGACCACTGTCCAATACAAGGGGAGGAAGGATTTTCCCAGCTGAAGTGCCGGAGAATGAAGCCACCATATCAGGGACTACCTCGTTCTCCGACTTAGCCAGATCTGATAGTCCAGAGACTGCAGAGTCTTTTCCCATTTGGTCAGAATCTCCCTTTGCAGGGACCTCGAATAGAACTGTGCAAACAGGACCACCTTGAAGGTAGACACCATCCGGTCCAGCACCTGCATTCAAGTACGGAGGGACGACCATCTGTTGGACAGCAGGAGACGAATTGCAGCCTGCAATTTCTGGAGTATGTCCAGAGGAAGGAGCACTCTGGCTGAGGCTGAGTCTAGACTCAGGCCCAGCTTCGTGGACGGAGGCAGAGCAGACTTCTGAAAATTCATAATCCAGCCGAAATTGAGCAGAGCTCGTATTGTAATCTCCAAGTTTTCCACCAGAGCAGAGGGAGTACTCCGCTCGCAAAAAGAGATCATCCAAGTAGCCCAGTACCGCGTAGCAAAGCTAGGACCAGGGCTACCACTTTTGTGAAGACCCGAGGAGCAGAGGCGGGACCAAAAGGTAACGCCACAAACTGATAATGCTCCTCTCCCATGGGAAAGCGCTGGTGACCGGCACATATTGGAATGTGAAGGTAGGCATCCTTGATATCGATAGAAGCAATCTCCCTGACCCAGGAATGCCACCACAGTTCGAATAGATTCCATTCTGAACTACTGTACCTGCACAAAACAGTTGAGCGCCTTGAGGTCCAGGATTGAGCGCACTTTGCCTTCCTTCCTGGGGACTGTAAACAGGTTTGAGTAAAGACCCTGAAAACGTTCTGAAGTCGGACGCGGGACAATCACCCCTTGAAGGAACAGGCCTTGTACCGCCCCAAACAGGTTCTGCAAGCGGTCCGGGGACAGGCGCTTTGTAGCCGGACCAAATTACTTTGTGGATCCACGGATCCAGAAACCAGTGGAGTTGTCCCCCCACCCCCGATACGGGTGACAGCGCACCTTCATGCTAAAGCTGTCCACTGGTCTGGAGAAGCCCAATCTTGACTTGCCAGACCATGTTTGTTTGGATCTTCCTGAAGAGGCCCTGAAAGGCTTCAAGCCCTTGTCAGTCGACCCTGAGGGACAAAAAAAAACTTCTAATAAGCTGAGAAGTAAGGCCCACATCTGCAACAAGGTTCCTTGCCCTTAGTAGCCTGCAGAAGAAATGTACTCTTACCCCCTGTAAGACCTTTAATTATGTCATCCAGGGTAGCTCCAAACAGGCGATCTTCTTTGAAGGGAAGATCAGTCAAGGTCTTTTTTGAAGTCTGATTCGCAGACCAGCACTTGAGCGAAAAGACATGCCGAAGGACCACTGAGGGGAGCTGCATCCAAAGAGGCATCACAGATAAACTGCAGCCCCTGGACCAGCTTGTCTGCCAGCTCGGCAAAGGCAGGAGGGAGCTGTTCCCCCCTCCAGGTCATGGCTTAAGAGCTTAACCCACTGTCAGAGTTTGCGACACCAGGGCAATGGTGAATACCGGCCTCATTGCCGAACAAGCCAGAGTGTACATAGTGCGGGCCACAGCCTGTGCCTTCCGCAGCTGGATCCTTAAAGGCCGGGGACTCTTCAACCGGAATCATGGTTGCCTTGTTTAATCTGGAAACCGCTTTGGTCGTCCACAATCTTTAGGGACAATTCTGTCAAAATAGGCAGGGAAAAGAAACACCTTTGACACTCTGGATGGCTTGTGAGTGCCAAAGGGTACCTGTGCCTCCTTCGCAGCTTCAGCTGCGTCCTCCATCTTTAGGGTCTCACGCACAGGTACAATCAGTGCATCCACCAGCGCCTTTTCGTGCGCAATCGCAGACGTTGTGGAATCATCCTATCAGAGGATTCTAGGCGCGTGGTTGCAGACCCAGCAGGGTGACCCACGTCCACAGTGGCCGAATGAGATTCAGGATCTGATGAGACAGATGAGGCAGGGAAGGCGAAGGGGCACTTTTTGCTAGCCGTTGCTCGAAAGCCTCCTCCATCCGGGACACAAAGGACTCCAGGACCGCTGCCAGTGCATCGATGGATGGTTGGGACCTGGAGGGACCCACAGCCTCAGAGAGGGGATCAGGTGGGGAAATGTACTCAAAAGACTCCATGAGTCACCAGGGAGACCCAACAAAAGGTGTAAAACACTGCTAAGGGACAACCCCCCCCCCCACGCTGGCAGCACCACCAGGTTTCCAGGCACAAAGCAATCCTCAGCAGAGAGGGAGAGGACCCCACCAGACTAACAACCCACAGAAACAAGCGCCTGCAGCCACCAGGATAATGCATTACACATGGGACAATCAGGAAGTAAAATGATCCAGGAGTCAGCACCAAGGGATGAGGAGGGGCTCCCACCACCGAAATTGTCACCCACAGGGCTCCAATGTCAAGCCGCTGCTATTGTCAATGGCAAATCACATCAAAATAGCTGCCAGACTACACAAAGTAGGCCGTGTATAGAAATACACAGGCTACAATAAAAATGGCACCATGATGCATACAGGGACCCAGGAGGGAGACCAGGCCTAAAGGACAAATCCAGGCAGGATGTGGGGCCCTGGCTGGAGCCCCCACCAGGTACAACCCCCCTGCACAGTCGATTGCACCCACTTCGCCCCCATGGCTAGTAAGCGCTCTGCCCCCACCCCAGGAACAGTGGCCAGACCACCCAAACAGCCCCAGCAAATGTGGAAGGGGGGGGCAGGTGAGATGCTTGCGGAAAGGAGGGGACCCTGGGGGTCCGGCTGTCCCAAGAAAGGGCCCACATCCACCCCAAAACCCTCCAGGGGGAGAGGGGGCAGCTACTCACCATAACATGAACCAGACAGGCACCGCTCCAGACAGAACCCCTCTCCATTGAAATGGGGGGGGGGGGGGGCGGCGCTGTGACTCGGGCTTAGACCCAGTCGTATGCGACCTCATGAAGCGTTTAACTCACAGCCCAGCCCCCGTCCATTGGGGTGATGTCGCAGCCAACTTAGTGCGGAGCTTAGGTCTCGCTGGCCAGACTGGGGTGACCACTGGATCTAGATTATCAAGCCCAAGTTGATTGTAGATCTCACAGAAAAAATGTTCTATCTAAAAGAAAAAAAAATTGACAGGACCAGAGATCCCAGCAAGAAACTAGGTCCTTACTCCTGACTAAGCAGAAAAAACTGAGTGGCTATAGCAGAGAGGGGGAGTATACCCCCTGGGACTGCCCATGGGTGTAGCCAGAATTGTTTTCTGCCTAGTGTCCTACTCCGGTAGGGGGCAGTATAACCCAATGGTTATGAATACCAGGAGCCGTGTCCGTCAATGAACAAAAAAAGAGAAAAAAATGTTTTTAATTCTGTCCAAAAAATTGTTATGTTGATATTTAGTTCACTTAACAAAATCAGCATCTTAAACATTAGCTAGTTACTTAAAACATAAGTATTTGGTCCTAGAAAACATACTGCAAGTATATAATCTTAATGCAACCCACTGACAAATTAGTCTTTCAACCGTAAAGAAAAGCTACAAGATTTGGCTACTTTGCAAACCATTTAAGGTATGCATAGATATTGGGCGTCCTAAATACGCAGAGTAGGGTGATGATGAAACCTTAGCAGGAGACAAAGTTTGAATTGCATCCGCTGACAGTCCCTACAGCTAGATAGCAATAAAGCTAGTAGATGTATTAAAGGGAATAGACTGTTAACCTAGCAAAGCTTATGCTATTTTACAAAAGTAAATGTTAGTGAATCTTTGTTTACCTTGAAAAACCCAATCCTGTGTTGGGAGCGAACAAAAAACACAGGATTTTTGCTTGCACGATTGGGTATTCAAAATGAACAAAGCTTCAAACTTATTAATTTACATTCAATATGTAAAATGAACATTCACTATGCTAAGGCGGCTATACACAGTTTTAATCCTGAGATTCTAACCATGTATGGGCAGGTTGAATATACCATGTTAATCGAACGTTCAACTTGGGAACAACCAGCCTGCCGGATTTTACTTGCGATGATCAAAAGCGGCTGGTATAGCCGCTAGCAAGCACAGTTTTCTACCGGCGGGGAAAGAATACAATAGCTCGGCAAGAGGGAACCTGATTCCCGCATCAACGTGGTCTGCTTTGATGGGGTAATCAAGTGAATTTCTTTCACCGTGTATGGCCAGCTTAAATGAACAACTTGTACTCCTTCTGTAAATCAACACCATTGTTTCCCAATAACTAACTGCAGTCGGAAGTCTATGACTGGCTTTAGCCCCCCTGTCCAGAAAAAAACCTGATCAGTAGCCAGAATTGGGTTCAAAGGTATGTTCTATCACAGTCATCCCTCATTCCCTTCTACAGATTCTGTAGGGAATACAACATAAATACACTATCAATGGGATACATATGAACTATACATCAAATAAAAGGACTGATCAAAATTTTATAAAATCTTAATGGTGTGGACATTTTGTGGTATTTGATCGCTTGCATAATGTTAGCTACTAAAAACAAATCCATAAACAAAATTCAGCTATGTTTGTTTGCAAGAAAATCTGAATGCAAATGCCTTTATGTGCTGAACAGTCTACAGAACTGGAAAATGTGGAAAACAGCTACCAAATGATCAGATAATCAAACTGACCAGATGCAATCTATAAGGTGACCGAACAGCAGCATATGGGTCCATGACTTGCTACATGTCAAACTGCAGGGGGCTATCTGCAATCCATGAACTTCCGTAAATTGACCATGCAGACTAAAGCAAGATGTCGTCTGGTATTTACTATATATCTATATATATGCTCTACAAAAACAAATTTGGACATGCCACTGAGAGAACTGCTGCTGTCTATATATGCTGCAATTTACAGAACTAAAATTTTACTACACAATTAAACAGATGACACCACTACTCTTTTTCTGGTTTAAATGCTTTTACACAGAGTGTACAGCAAAGGGTATTGCTAATATTCTGTGCTTAAGGATCTCATCTAACAATAAATATGCTGGGATTCACTGCATTTAAATTGTTAAAACAGCAAAACTGGGATTTGAGCGCCCGATTTTCAGTCAATGGACTCTACAGAGTAACCTTTAACATGTTTCCCTCTATTTTTATTTTTTATGTTGGAATTGTATGCTGCCGAAATAAATATTGGGATGCATCAAACAGTGTCGACTGCCTTTCATTGTGCTGCCTTTTGATTGCTTTGGGGTGTACATAAAAAAAAAAAAAGGAAAAAAAAACAAAAAAAAACAAATTGCCATTACAAGTCCTTTCAATAACAGCAGGATTATTGCACTGAAAGAGTGTTATGTCATTCACCAGCAAAGTTTCATTTGTAAACATAACCTGCCTTGCCAAAGACAGAGCAGGCCGTCACTACACTTACAAAAAAAAAAAAAGGTTACGAGCCAAACTGGACGGGTTAAGAAGAAGGCTGTAGCCAGCAGCTATCATGCTGTTGCATATGCTTAGTATACTTACGAAGCATTTTATTTTGTTTTTGCTTTCCCAAAAATAAGATGAGAGACAAAACAACAGGCTTTTATTAATGGAGAGATAGCTCTGTTTAGTCAGACAAAGCGACTTGTTTCATTAGTGTTCCCACTGGAAAGGTTCCTTGCCTCCTTGCTCTCAAGACTCCAACCTGAATTGATTTATTCCCTTATACAGTGCTCTCTTTTCACATACCACATCCCCTCATCTGGGAGAAGAGTTAAATAATAATTAATGTTACTAGAAAGATGAGTTTTAAAAATAAAAACTCAGTTGCAGCTTCAGATCCTTGTTATACGGAGAGGTCATGTTTCGGGAAGCTGATTAATGTCTGTCAGTTTTGTGTCATTCAGGATAACTCGAATGGCCTCCAAAGACTCAGTTTGCCGAATACGCTCCAGCTGCACCTGAAAGGAACCAGCAACCAAAAACAATGGTTAATGTAAACATGAACATGTAAAAGGAAACTGGACGTGTGACAACAATTACATGGGCTGACATGCACGCTCAATGTAAGCCCCATTCACACCAGTGCAACTTGTCAAGCGATTTAAAAGGTCCAAATTGGATGAAAAGTCGTGCCCTGTTGACGGCAATGGAACTGTTCAAATCATTGCAATGACAAATTTGCGGTGTGACCCAATTTGAAAAAGAAAAACCTGCACTATTTTTGGCCAATTCGGGTGCGACTTGCATAGACGCCAGTGCAAGAAGTTGTCAGGTAAGTTGCATCTGAAGTCGCACTGACATGCGGCTTTGAAATCAAGTGATTTCAAGTGAAGTTGGATGATGTCAGTGAGATTCGGTGTGAATGGGGGCTAAAAGTCAGTGACTACATGTAAAGTGAAATTGTGCCTGTAGCAAGAGGGTTCACCACTGCAAAGCACTCCTGAGAAGATGATCATGGAAAATCTAAACTATACTAGAGGCATACCTAACATACAAGGAGACATACAGAGGCTGCCATTGTTGACAACCTCCTGGAAATTCTAGATGCTTAGCAGTTTTTGGCCTCAGTGCTTAGGTAACAGACACAAAAACTTACAGAATTTAAAAATCCCTAACTCCACATCTGTGCATTTTTTCAGGGTCTGTAACTTAAATGACTAAAACCATTAAATCAACACAACTTGCATTTCCAGAAGGAAAGGTCAGCAATGCCTGCTACTAAATTTCCAAAGCAGAGGTATTCTTTAAAGCAGAATTCCAGTCAAAAAAAGGAAAAAAACAATAGATCATTAAAATTTAAATGAAGAAATTTGCTACAACATTCATCTTTTATACAGACATTTATCCCCTAGTACTTTTTTTGCCACTAGATGTCCTCAGCCTGATGGCCAGCATCATTCAACCCACATTCTTTGAGCCCAGTTCATCCTGTACTACTGCAATATTGACCAATATTAACTTCGGCTACAACTACTGTTATTTTTGGTATAAATAATCCGTTGATCTAGCTAGCCATGTCAGGCTGGAGGGGGACTGTTACTCTTGCCAAGAATTGTCAATGCTTTTCAGTTGAATTGTGGTCTGACCTTTGACTGGGTCATGCTACTTTCAGTTTCACAGCTTTTATTCGTCTATAAAAATGAACCACAATTTATTGTAGAGGTTTGATTCACCTGCAACGTTTGGGATAACTTCACAAAATCTCTCTGCACTTGCTCGCTGACATCCAACTCGGTTTGCAGTCTCTGTGCCTTGTTCTTTTCTTCAAATAAAAGCTGTTCCAGACTAGTCTGAAAATAGAGCTTTACGGTTAGTGTTCACAAATACATCTTATATTACAGCCAAACAGTTATTTTATATCAATTTGTACTGCTATTGCAATAACAAAATGTGCAGGAGTTGCAAAATAACAGGTAAGAAAAGTACCAAAAAAACCACCATACTTACACAAGGCACTAAAAAAAAAAGGAACAGTAGTTGACTTTAGGAGAAAGCTTTTTACATTCACTATATGACCTTGGCTACACAGGACCTGTATATCCTATACAAGTATAACAGTTCATTAGTAACAATCCCTCTTTTTCTCTAGCTGAGCAAGCTAGTCCATTGTGCAGGATTAGTACAAATATTTGTGCTTTGCTTGCACTCCTAAGACCCACACTGCAGAAACAGCTGATAAAGAACACACAAAGGTAAAGCACAGAGGCAGCAAGCCCCTTTGCAAGCAAATAGTCACAGATGAACACAGCAGCAAACCATAATCATGCAAACAGGCAAGCTAGTCACAAAGCATTCATGGGCCAGGAAAACTCTAGCAGTATGGCTCCAAGACCTCGGAGTCTACCGGCTGCTGGTTGGTTCTTTTAAACTGGTTTAAAAATACACGTGATTGTAACTTGTTACACCATGCAAAAGTCCATGAACCGACCAAAAGCCTTTACAGAGGCACGCATAGTGAGGAGTTGGAAACATTCCCTCACCTATAAAACTGGTTATTGACATCAGTACTGTATCGTATGTTACTACTACTTTGTGCCAAACATATCAGTGGATGAGCAGAAATCCGCCACATGTAATTAGAGATTACAGCTTGCCAATTTGAAAGAGATTTCCTTTTTTAATATTTTCCCATTTTGCCAGCAGGGGAGTGGTGCTAATTGGCTTTGTGCTGCTGTCTATATTTAGTCTCCAGAGGTATTTCCGGTCCCTGATGGCGTAAATTGTGACGAAACTCGTTAGCCAGGGCATATGATCTGAAGTCAATACGCACAGGCGCTGAGCAGTGTTGACTTGGTTTCTATGCCGAGTCATCTATTTGTAAGTATAACCATATGTTAATAAATCTTTGTGCTTTATGGAGCTTTCCTTATTATGAAATAATGTACAAAGAGGGTGCTGTGAATCTGATGTCAGGAGGGAAGGAGCCTATGCCGCTGAAGATCTGATGCCATTATTTTGTCCCACTGTGTTGGGGAAGCGCCTTTTGACCTCCTTTGATGAAGTATTTGCAGTGCTTAGTAAGAGGCTTTCTAGTTAATATCAGTGGAAGATTATCACCTGTCATACTCCACATTAAATATCCTGGATGTTGGACTTGTTTTTCACTTTATTTGGATCACAATTTATATTT
Source organism: Pelophylax lessonae (assembly GCF_965119305.1). Taxonomy (NCBI): domain Eukaryota; kingdom Metazoa; phylum Chordata; class Amphibia; order Anura; family Ranidae; genus Pelophylax; species Pelophylax lessonae. Next base: position 426,939,357 of record NC_138769.1, on the reverse strand, counting down.
TGAGGTTGCAATTCAAATTGCATAAATAATTTTGTATATACCATACATGTTAATTTGTTAGTGTGCTAGCGGTTTTTAGAGGACACCTGATGGATAGCAATACATGACACATTGTGCGACCTTCTGTAATCCAAACCTCCAAAACATGATTCGTCCCAATTTTTTTTAGCTTGTCAGTAATTCCTCTGCTGTGCGTCCTTAGCATTTCTAGTTAGGGCCCTGCCATTCAGCATATCTTTTACATTTTGAGTGTTCACTAGTGTTGTGCTATCACTGTTGAAGTTCTGGGTTGATGGTAGTCTGTTTGGAGGCAGCCCTATTTCCTTAACTCCACTCTAGTCCCCTACAACACATCTGGTATTTGAACAGACCAATTCGCCTGGCACTAGGGACCAAGTTTTCCCTCACTTGGTGGTTTCAGAGTACTGCTTCCTTAAGTCTTTCCTTATGATCCTCATGAAAGATCCTCCTGGAATTCCAGACTGGGGAGGAATCTTGGTCATCTTGTCAATAAAGGTGACTTAGGACATCAGAGGAATTTCACCCACTAACCAAAATTGCCATTTTGTTGTCCCTTCACAGGATTAATCCAGAAAATACACAAGGGTCCTACATCAACCAACAGGGAGGAACCAGAAGTCTTAACGCAGCAAGTAGAAAAGATCCTATCCTGGGCAGAATTTACCATTGCAGCTTTGTTTGGAATGAACATCACAGGCATGGAAAATTGGCAGCCAGACTACCTTAGCTAGCAGTGTCTAAGCCTGGGGGAAAGGAGATTGTCTGCAGGAAGCAGTGGATGCCCTAGGGACTCTATGGGATCAAAACAGACCTTTTCTCTCCTAATTTGATATTCCAAACTAATAGGACTCTAGAAAAAAACCCATGGACTCTTCCAGATGTTCTAGAACTTCTGTCCCAGGAACCAGTTTACCATCCTACTTCACGGCTGTTGGCAATAATAATGGCTGTTAAAGCTCAGGTCCCGAAGGCCAGTATCTCTGAATCTGTGATTCCCACAATGCTAAAAGTTAAGTTCACTTCAATTGAATGAGGCATATTTCACTTGGTGCGAGGCAAGAAATAATTGTTCTCCATGGGATAAATAATGGGATTTTTGTCTTACCATAAAATTAATTTCTCTGATGTTCATTGACAGACACAGCACCTTATCTTGTAGGACACTAGGCAGGAAAAAGCTGAACTATGCCTATGGGGCAGTCCCAGGGGGTATCCTCCCACTCTCAGCTATACGCACTCCGTTTTGTTACAAGCAGTGTCAGAAGAAAGCCAACTCCACAGAGGGGTGGGTGCTGTGTCCGTCAATGAACATGAGAGAATTGGATTTTACGGTGAGTCAGCAATCTCTTTCGTTCATTGACGGACACAGCTCCTTATCTTCCTGACCATTGGGATGTCCCAAACCAGTGTCAAACATGTGTAGCCAACCAGGTAACATGGAGCTCAACCATAAACAACTGAAGCTCACCTGAAAAAAACAATACACCCTCAAAGAGGACCAGGTCCTCTAAACTGCTGCTTGCAAAACCTTGCAGCCAAAAGAAGCATCCGCAGATGCCAACACATCCACCTTATAACACTGTGAAAGTGTGCGCAGGTGACCAGGTGGCTGCCTTGCAAACCTGCAGCACTGAACGAAGTGTGCCTGATGACCGAAGGCCCAGGAGGCACTAAGTGTCAAGAGTAGAGTGCGCCTTAACAGGGAAAAGAGGGACCTGAACTGTAACTGAATAGGCCTGAATCACCGTCTGTCTGATCCATCTGGAAATGGTCGCAGCAGAAGCAGCCAACCCTTTCCGAGGTCCATCCGTGAGTACAAATAGCGAGTCTGACTTCCTAAAAGATTCCGTAGCTGCCAGGTACACCATGATTGTTCGAACCACATCCAGGGAATGCAAGGCAATTTCCTTAGGATGTTTAGGCCTGGAACATAGGAAAGGCAACACAATGTCTTCATTCAAATGGAAATCAGAGACAACCTTTGGAAGGAACGACGGACAGTTATGAAAAACCACCTTATCTATGTGAACCACGAGGTAAGGTGAACGGCAACGCCGCCAGCTCAGACACTCTGCACGCAAAGATGATAGCCACCAAAAAGGCCACCTTCTGGTACAACGTAAGCAGTGGAACCTCGAAGATTTTCGAAAAGAGGGTTCTGGAGAACTGACAACCAAATTGAGGTCCCACGGCGGCAATGGAGGCCGCACTGGAGGAGCCAAGGGTCAAACTCCCTGGATAAAGGTAGGCACCAAGGAATGTGTGGCCAATGGACGCTGAAAGCAGAAACCTGGCCCTTGATGGTACTTGAGGCCAGCCGCTGATCAACCCACCATTGGAGGATAAGGGAGAACCCCAAGAGACTCACACCACGCAATGTAAGTCTTCTAAATACGATGGTAGATCTTCCTAGAGGTAGATTTTTCCAGCGCAGAAATCCCTGATTCAGACAAACCTCTATCCTTCGGCACCTGGGTTTCAACAGCCAAGTTGTTAAAGCCAGCAACTGTAAAGTAGGATGAAAGATTGGCCCTTGGGACAGCAGATCTTCCCTGACAGGAAGTCTCCAAGGAGCATCGGTGACCAGCCATACCAGCTGGTGTACCAAGACCGGCGAGGCCAGTCTGGAGCCACTAGAATGACCGGAATCCCTTCTGCCTCGATCCTGCACAAGAGTCTTGGACCTTGGCACAAACCTCTGTACCTTCCTTAGAATGTGTACAGCAAAGATGGCTGGAACGAACCGTTCTGCCCACCTTAGAATGCCGGCTACTTCCCGATCCGCAAGGACACTTCTCGTGCCACCTTGGTAATTGATATAGACCACGGCCGTGTCAATGTCCGATTGAATTCGTACCGGACACCCCTGAAGACAAATTGTCCAATGATCCAGACAAAGTCTGATCGCTTGAAGTTCCAGTACATTAATCGGCAGTCTGGACTCTTCCAGAGTCCATAACCCCTTCCAACACAATCTGTGCTGAGGACACCTCCCCACCCGGACAGGCTGGTATCCGTGGTGACAACCGTCCAGTACAGGGGGAGAAAAGATTTTCCCTGTCAAAGTGCCAAAGAACAAAGCCACCTCTAGAGACCGTGGATTCTTGTCCCATTTCACCAGAATCTCTTTTGCAGAGATCTCGTATGGAACTATGCAAACAGAAGCACCTCAAAAAGGTAGACACCATCAGACCCAGCCCCCGCTTACAAGCCCGGAGGGATGACCGTCTGCTGGACAACAGAAGCTGAATTTTTTCCTGCAATGTCTGGAGTTTTTTCATAGGAAGAAAAGAAAACTCTCTGGCTGATTGCTGAGTCCAGAGTCAGACCCAGATAGTCCAGATTTGTGGATGGAACCAGACTTCTGAAGGTCCAGAATCCAAATGAACTCCCTCAGAGTTTGCAGAGTAATCTCCAAATTGTCCATCAGATCAGTCATGGGCTCCCCGCTCGCAGAAGATGATCGTCCAGGTAGCCCAGTACCGAAATTCCTCACTGACGCAACAATGCTAGCACCGGGGCCAAGCAAGATGAGGCAGAGGCGAGACCAAAGGGTAAGGCCACAAAATGATAATGCTCCTCGCCCACAGAAAAGTGGAGGAAGCGCTTCAATCTCTACTGTTGAAGCTACTGCCAACTGGCGATGACTTAATGCGTATAGGGGCGGAGCCTATCCTGCCGGACATCACATCCTCTCAGCTGTGCGGAGCTTGTCTTTTTTACTTGTTTGTGAGTATTCAATTTTAAATAAATATCTTGTGGATTCATCCATACGGAGAGCATTCGAATCTTTGTGCCTTTCCTTTCTATGCCTATACTTCTGGGGAGAGTGGAACCCGCCATGTGAATACTTGTAGGTGCCCTAGTGAAGATCCTCTTACACTACCTCTTGACCCTTGTGGGGTAAAGCTGCTTCTGACCCGGGTTGATTCTTGGGTCAGTTTTTAATGTGAGAGGCTTTGATTTCTGGGTAGAGGTGAAGTGGAGCACATCACGGATATGCAGTGGAAGCTCAGCCGCAAGTGCACTGATCCCAGCCAGGCAGATGCCCAAAAGAAGAGCGGGGGCTTCATCGAACCTCACTGAGGCCGTCCCCCAATGGAGGTGCTCGACTCAACCGCACGGCTTAGTAGGCTGCGGCCTAAATTTTTGTAGATGCCCCTGCCGCTTGGGCGCGAGCCCCAGCGAAGCCGACCGCCCAGGGGCAGCGGAGGGGGGGGGGGGCGGATGCCCAAATGGTGGGTAGTGGCTTCAGCCAACATCACTGGGGGCCCCCCACATAGCTTTCGACCAGTAGGCTGCGTGAGGCACAGACCTGTTGATGCTAAACCATCCGCTCCCCCAGCCCAACAACTGCAGAAGGGAGCCGAGAGAACATCCCTGCCCTAGTCACCAATCCCGAGGGTGACGAGGAACCCTGCTCAACCCCCCCTGTTGTCCACCATGAAAAACCCGGCCTGCAGCAACTCCAACAAGCCCCCCTTAAGAGCATGTGCCAAACGCCAGCTCATAACCTCACCCAGGGAGAGAGGGAGGGGTGCCGGAAGACCCACAGTGACCACCGAAATTTTAGAAGGGCCGTGGGGAGGGGGAAAGGAGGGGAACCTGGGGGTCCCACCGTCCCAGTGAGGGGCCCACGTCCACCCCAAAACCCTCCAGGGGAAGAGGGGGGGGGGGGGACAGGGGACGCTACTTACCATACCAGAAACAGAGTGGGCACCGGTCCTGACAGACCACCGCTCCATCGGAATGGGGGGGTTGTCGGCCAGGAGGAACGCTGCGGCTCAAGCCGAGGCCAGGTCGTATGCACCCTCGCGAGACGTTTAACTTGCAGGCCAGCCCTTGTCCAGTGGGGTTATGACATGGCCGACCGTGCGCAGAGCTGAGGCCAGACTTGGGGGACCCTCTGGATTTAGATTATCCAGTCCGTCACCTAATCCGGCAGTTGATTGTAGATTCTCACAGAAAAAAACAACAAAAGATAGGAAAAATTGCCAGGACCAGAGATCCCAGCAAGGAACTAGGTCCTTACTCCTGACTAGGAAGAGCCTATAGCCCTCTGGGACTGCCCCATAGGCATAGTCAAGCTTTTTCCTGCCTAGTGTCCTACTCTGGTAGGGGGTAGTATAACCCAATGATCAAGAAGATAAGGAGCTGTGTCCATAAATAAGCGAAAGAGAGTGTTTTTTCTGTAAATATGCTTAGGTTAGCATTTTGCCATAAACACCATCAACAGTCATATCTTAGCAGCTGCAATCTTGTTCCAAAGACTGCTTTTCCCCCATTTTGGACTAAGGCCAGCCATACATGGAGAATTTCTTTCCTGCAACGATGGGGGAATTCGCTCGATTCCCCCACCAACACAGTGGGTATTGATGCAGGAATCCCTCCTGCCAGGCCATGGTCTTCTCCTGGCGGGGCTGTGGAAACTGTCCCTGTTGAGAGAAGACCGTGATTAATGCTAGCAGCTATAGCAGGAGTCGACCAAGATTTGAACTGTATATGGCCCGCCTAAAGGCTTTTTTTTATAGGGTGTGCCTCATGACTCCCGCTGTGTGCGTGAGATTCTGAGCTTGAAGACTGCCTTTTGAATCCATCAGGGATATTCCCATTTCCACTGTTATTTGCATGGTTGCGTTCCTTGTCGTCACAGTCTCTACAAGGAGAGTATCTGAGCTGTTGGCTTGATCATCTTAAGAATCCATTCTGGTCTTGCACAAGGAAAAGCTGGTGTTGAAATCTATAGCTTCCTTCCTAAGATGGTTTCTGCTTTTTATCTTGACCAAAGCATTGTTTTTCTGTCCCACTGTCTGCCTCCAAGTTATCAAAAAAGGAGATCATCCTAAAATGCCTGGAAGTAGTTTGTGTTTTTATACCTAGCAGCCACTGCTTCCACTAAAAAGGCGGACTCACTCTCTGTCAGTAAAAAGTAACTGGCTTCTTGTTCAACCATTTCTCAGTGGCTCAGACAGGACTCTCCTTCCTGATTGGCTGAGACACAGCAGTGGCGTTATTGGCTCCCATGGCTGTCAAAGTCAGTTAGCCAATCAGGAGAGAGAGGGGCTGGGTCTAACGGCAGCTCCATGTCTGAATAGACACATGGAGCTGCAGTTCGACTCAGGTGCCCCCATAGCAAAAGGCTTGCTGTGGGGGGCACCCGTCAGGATGAAGGGCCAAGAACAGCAAAGACGGACCCGAGAAGCAGAGGATCCAGGCTACCCTGTGCAAAACCAACTGCACAGAGCTGGTAAGTATAACAAAAACAGACTTTACAATCACTTTAAGATCAGGTTCCACCCTTTCCTGTCAAAGAGCACGTCACTGGGTCTGAGTGTTTGTTGGGTTTTTAAGCCTCAGACTACTGTTTAGTAGATTAGCAAGGTCTTCTCTTCACATGTTGTACAAGTTTTACCAGGTGGATGTTCAGGCCTCAGCTGATGCCAGCTTCAGGCATTAGGTCCTTGATGTGATTCTTTTAGCTGCAGACAGTCACCAGCTCGGTTTTTTGTGAGGCCGTTAGTGTTTTGTTGCTGTTGCACACCCCCCAGTTGGACTGCTTTCAGAGGTACTAACAGTTTGTAAAATTCCTGTGTCCCTCAATGCATGAGAAAGCAAATGTGATTTTTGTAATTCCTGAAGTGTATTGAGGACCACAGTTCCTTACAACCTATATCTTTGATCATGCCACTGTGAGCTCAGTGAAATCCAAGAAAAGGATTTTATGGTAAGTACAAAGATGAGACATGGATACATGACAAGAAAAGACTGAAAATAATACATTGAGTTTTGTGAATGGAATGGAGGGGAGAGGAAGGGGAGGGCAAATGATGGGATCCTTCACTGTCATAACCACTGCTTCTCATCCCTGGGGACCAGAAGGAGTACAACATCTGGCATTAACGGGGGGGGGGGGGGGGGGGGGGATTTGTACAGTGACCAGGACATACAGTATGTTATTCGTTATTAGAGGTAAATGATTGGACTGGTGCTCAAAAAAAAGTTCGGCTTTGAACATTATTGTTGGTATAGGCATGGTTTTCCAGGGTTTCCCCACAATGATTATTTATTATAACGTGGGACTAACCCAGTGATTACAAATTGACTCTTCAAACGGAAATTGACAGGGCTCAGAAATGAGGAACACCTCCCCCAAACGTGTTGCTCTGGGAACCATTGCAAGTATACCACAGCACTCTGCAAAGAGGAGTGGGACAGTGAGCATACACTGCAGCTACAACCGCAGGCAAGAAAGGAGCATGATTCCAGCAGAACAGGTTTTGAGAGCTGGAGGCTGACACCATCTTGCCAGATCGCCAGTAGCTCTAGCTTGAAGAAGAGGCACTATCTTCGCTGCATGGCTTGCTCCAGTGACTGTAATCCTTTTTCTCCCTCCTTCCAGTATGGTTATTTACAAGGTGCGATTGTGCAATATAAAATGTGAGTGCAACTATTGATTCTGCAATGCGCTAGATGTATGTACTTTCCTTTTTCTCTGTATTGTCATGACCCTATACTAACGGAGAAGCAGCAAGAAATCTGCATCTCTAGTGATTATTGAATGAAATGACCTATTGGATGCTTTATAGCAGGGATATGCAAACTGTGGCCCTCCAGCTGTTGCAAAACTACAAATCCCATCATGCCTCTGGGTGTCATGTTTGTGACTGTCAGAATCTTGCTAAGTCTCATGGGACTTTTAGTTCTGCAACATTTGGAGGGCTACAGTTTGCATATCCCTGCTTTATAGTGTGTGTGTGTTGTCATTGTATTATTTATTGTTGAACACTATAAAATTGTAAAAAAAAACAAAAAACGCAATATATGATCATGCTTGGCTCTAGAATGTAGTTGGGCTTGGGTATTTGTGGGGCCTAGTATATAATGCCGAAGTCAGAACAGCTGCCCCTAACAGCCAGTTTTACAGTATACAAAGTTGGTTGAGGTAAGGAAGCAATGATTTTGTATTTTCCCAAAACACGCTTTGATCATTTTTTTGTAGTTATACATTTTAAATAATAAACATATGCTTCACTTACCTTGCTGGATGTCTCTTTTCTAAGTTGGTCCTCCAAGGAATTTCTGAATTCTTGAATATTCTGCAGTTCTTTCGTCCTTTCTTGTAAGGTAGATTCCAGCTGCATTAACAGAAATAACAGTTTTTACCTCTGTGATAAGTCTATACACAGAATTGTATGGTTGAAAAGCACTGAACAAAACCAGCCATAATGGAGCTTATGCATGAATATGAACACTCTGATGAACTTTAACTGAGCAAACTACTTACTAAAGTTTCTCCCTTGAAGAACTGCAGGTAGCAGTATCTTGCACTTTACTATAACCCATACCCTTTTTAGGGAAACAACCCTCTCTAACCACTTTACGACCGGCGCACGACGATCTACGTCGGCACTCAGCCCCGGCCAGGCAAACTGACGTAGGCCTACGTCAGCACAATTTGCCGGCCCTGTGCGCGCTCCCGCGCGTCCCCGCCGCCGATGATGACTCGATTGGGTTCAGAACCGATCAGTCATCAGGTCCAGGCCAATCATTTTTGGTCTGGACCTGTTGATCGGTCCTGCCCAATCAGATCATCCTCTAAGCCTGTGAAATGTAAACACAGGCTTAGAGGAGATGTGCCCTCCCCCCACAACGGTCTTTTTGGATCCAGCGTGAGAGGAGAGCACATCTTACTGTGAGTACTGCACCAAGCACACCCACACACAGTTAGATAGGCACATTTCACCCCCGATCGCCCCCCCAATTAACCCCTACAGCACCTGACACAACACACACTATATACAGCATATACCTATATACCTGTATAAGTGTGATTTGTGAACAGGTGTAGCCCTTGCGACCCCCCCTTTTCCACTCAAATTACCCCCCACCCCCCCCTAATAAAGATTTAACCCACTGATCCCCCCTGAACCCCCCCTGATCACCGCCGTTAACCCCTACACCCTCTGTCACATCAGCACTAATACAAACGCAATATACGGTGTTATTGTATTTTTGTATTAGTGTCATTGTGATCAGAATTAGCGCAGGCGACTAAGTTTCTGTCCCAAGAAGGTTTAGGGTCCCCGCCACCCGCCCAATAAAGATTTAAGCCCCTGACCCCCCCCTGATCACCCCTACACCCCCTGCCATAACACACACCGTATACAGTATATAGCATTTTGCTATATACCCGTATAAGTGTGATTTGTGGTCAGGTCTAGCGCTTGCGACCCCCCTTTTTCCACTTGAATTACCCGCCACCCCCCCCTAATAAAGATTTAAGCCCCTGATCCCACCTGATCCCCCCCTGATCACCGCTAGTTAACCCCTACACCCTCTGTCACATCAGCACTAATACAAACGTAATATACTGTGTTTTTGTATTTTTGTATTAGTGTCATTGTGATCAGAATTAGCGCAGGCGACTAAGTTTGTGTCCCAAGCAGGTTTAGGGTCCCCCCCACCCGCCCAATAAAGATTTAATCCCCTGATCCCCTCCTGATCACCCCTACACCCCCTGCCACAACGCACACTGTATACAGTATATAGCATTTTCTATATACCCGTATAAGTGTGACTTGTGACCAGGTTTAGCGCTTGCCACCGTTCCTTTTATCCTTAGGATACCCGCCAGTCCCTTCCAATAAAGATTTAAACCCCTGATCCCCCCCTGATCACATCCCGTTAACCCCTACACCCTCTGTCACATTAGCACTAATACACACATAATATACTGTTTTTACTGTATTTTGTATTGGTGTCATTGTGACTTGAGGTTGCGCTAGCTAGCTAGTTTCTTTCCCAAAGGAGGTTTAGGGTCCCCGCCACCCCCCCCAGATCCCCAGCGCATAGTTTAGAAGTAACCCCTTGATTGCCACACACGCACGCACGCACGCACGCACGCACCTACACTTCCATTTCTAGTATAGTGTTTGAACAGATCAATATCTGATCTGATCAGAACTATACTAGCGCCCCCATAGTTTAGGGTTCCCAAAACGCGGTGTTTGCACGATCAGTACTGATTCCGGCCAGCACCTGCGTTTAACCCTTTCACCCAGGCAAGTGTAGTAATCAATAGATTACTGTCACTTGCAAAAAAACACGACACAAAACCGCTGTGTTAGCAGAGTCAGGCCTGATCCCTGCTAGCATTAGCAGTTTTTTTTGTAGCGCTTGAAATAATCTTCGACAACCAGGTGCTTTTATTACCTGTGAGTCGCATCACTGTACGAGTAAATTTAGTTGCCAAAATGACCAAACGTTCGTACAGGGATGAAGAGCTTCTCAGTTATATGCTGACCGAGTCATCTGATAGCGAAGGGGAAGCTACAATGACCGAATTAGTGTCAGTATATGAACCTGATGACGGCAGCGGCTCCCTGACAGATAGCTCCGACGACAGATGGGTCCCTGTTAGACCCAGGCGTACCCGACCCCATTCTGAAGTTGTTGTGATGCAGGAATCGCAGGGTGCTCGTATGGAGCAGAGTGTGGGTACTAGTGCCGCTCATCCTTCTGGCGACCTGGCAAGCGCCAGCGGCCTAGTACAACCTGGACCTAGTACAACCAGCACTGCAGTAAGACCTGGTGACGTGGCGAGTCCCCTAAGTGCAGTTGAAGCTGGTGCGGTGGCTAGCACAAGTAGTGGCCCGCAGCCACCGCGTATTCGAAGACAGGCCCGTAGAGCCCATAGTGCCCTCCCTGATGCGCTGGCATTTCCTAATTGGCAACCCACTGATACTACAGCGCCAGTACTTCCCCCATTCACCGCCCAACCTGGAATCCACGTGGAGACAGCTGGTTTTACGCCCCTGAACTTTTTTGAGCTGTTCTTCACGGAAGATCTTTACAGATCTATTGTGGATCAATCAAATTTGTATGCACAACAGTTCATCGCCGCCAACCCAAATTCACACCTTGCCAGACAATTCGGCTGGAAACCTATAACGGTTTCCGAATTTAAGATCTTTCTGGGCCTTTCCCTCCACATGGGCATAACTAAACAGAGTGAATTGCGGCTATATTGGTCCACTAGCCCAGTTCACCATATGCGCATGTACTCTGCCTCTATGTCCAGGAGGAGATACGAGCAAATTCTGCGATTTATGCATTTCAGCGACAATGAACTCTGTCGTCCTCGGGGAGACCCTGCATACGATCGGCTCCACAAAATTCGGCCCCTCATAGACCACTTCAATCAGTGGTTTGCAGCCTTGTTTACCCCCGAACAAGTTGTCTGCGTTGACGAGTCCCTGATTAAATTTACTGGCCGCCTTGCTATGAAACAGTACCTCCCCAGCAAGCGTGCCAAGTACGGGGTCAAACTGTATAAATTGTGTGACAGGGCCACAGGCTATACAGTTAGTTTCCGGGTCTATGAGGGAAAAGATAGCTGTGTGGAGCCCCCCAACTGCCCAGACTACATAGGGAGCAGCGGTAAGATCGTTTGGGACTTGGTGTCACCCTTATCCGGAAAGGGGTACCATTTGTACGTGGACAACTTTTATACAAGCGTGCCACTATTTAGTCACCTTCTTGATTTACAAATTGGCGCATGTGGCACCGTGCGACCTAATCGCCGGGGCTTCCCCCAACGGCTTGTAGATTCCCGTCTTAGTCGGGGGGCGAGAGCCTGCTTGAAAACGGACAAATTACTTGCGGTGAAGTGGAAGGATACACGGGATGTTTATGTTCTGTCCTCCCTTCACCCAGACACGACGATCCAAATTCCTACGGCAACTGGCGTTGTGGAGAAACCCCTCTGTGTCCACGAATATAACCTTAACATGGGAGGGGTGGACCTTAACGACCAGCTTTTGGCGCCGTATTTAGTTGCCCGTAAAGCCAGACGCTGGTACAAAAAAGTGTCTGTTTACCTATACCAATTGGCTATGCTGAACGCCTTTGTCCTATACAGGGCGTCAGGACGAACTGGATCTTTCCGGGAATTCCAGGAAGAGATCATCCTTGCCTACCTGTACCCAGGAGGCATGCCTGCCCAACTTCCCCTTCCAGATGCAGTGAGCCGGCTGCATGAGAGGCATTTTTCACATGTCCTCCCGAGTACCCCTACCCAAAGATGGCCCCAAAGAAGATGTCGTGTCTGTAGCAAGCGCGGATTTAGGCGTGACACCCGTTATTATTGTCCCAAATGTCCTGACCAACCTGGTCTCTGCATCGGGGAATGTTTCGAGCGCTACCATACACTAGTGGATTATTAGCGTAGGGTACAGCACGACACAGTGTAGGGCACATAAACACAGGGTCTCGAAGGATGTTGGATGTCCATCGACATTTTGAGAGACCCAAGCTGGAAGAGAAGATCGCAGATGATCGCAGTCCCTCCCAAATCAAGAAGTAAAGGAACAGTTAGAAAGAAAAATAAAAGGATCCAAAAACTGTTGTGGTGTCAGTAATTTTATATGTCCTTCTACTCCTTCCTACTATACTTTTTTTCAATGTCCTTTGTTTGTTTTTTCATTCTTTTGTGACCTGTTTCTCTTGCAGGTCCCTCGTCGGCTACCACGCATTGATTTTATATATTCTGACACAAACAGCGTTTGCGCTCAGCATATATGGATACCTTTGCTGATAGCAGCTGTGGTGATTTTCTGATTTCAGCACTGCAGTTAAAATCCTATTTTGGTATACGTGGATAGCGCCGTGTATACCCATCATTAAATTCAGTGGGTGGTTGTTTGGGCGGTTAATGATGAAAATCCAAAAACTGTTGTTGTCAGTCATTTTATATGTCCTTCTACTCCTTCCTACTATACTTTTTTTCAATGTCCTTTGTTTGTTTTTTCATTCTTTTGTGACCTGTTTCTCTTGCAGGTCCCTCGTCGGCTACCACGCATTGATTTTATATATTCTGACACAAACAGCGTTTGCGCTCAGCATATATGGATACCTTTGCTGATAGCAGCTGTGGTGATTTTCTGATTTCAGCACTGCAGTTAAAATCCTATTTTGGTATACGTGGATAGTGTCGTGTATACCCATCATTAAATTCAGTGGGTGGTTTTTTGGGCGGTTAATGATGAGTAATACTACGCATTATTCCTGTGCTGATTTCTGATAGGTTCTCTTTTTTTCCGTTCAGCCCACAGGCTGCATGAAAAAAAAAAAAACCTATATGCCAAACAAGGACCAGCAATGTACTGGTACGTTGCTGGACTTTGAGTGGTTATACCAGGATGATGCCTGCAGATTTAGGCATCATCTTGGTATCGTTTTTTACAGCCAGCGGTCGGCTTACATGTAAAAGCAATTCTAGCAGGTAATTGGCCGCTAGACTGCTTTTACATGCAGTGGGAGGGGCCTCCCCCCCCCCCACCGCCGCCTTCCGCAGCCTTCCATGGTTTTTCTCTGGCTCTCCTGTCCCACCGGTTAACCCGAGAGTGCAGCCGGTGGTTCAATTATCTAACCATAGAGCTAATTGGAGATGAGAATGGCTCCAATCATCTCTATGGCCTAAGATGCCGGAGGCTACGAGCATTTTATGACTTCTGTTTCGCCAGAAATAAACAGGGCCATTGGGAAATTGGGAAAGTATTTTATCACACCAATTTTGGTGTGGTCAGATGCGTTAAGGTCAGAGGAGAGATCTAGAGTCTAAAAGACCCCAATTTTTTTTAAAAAGAGTACCTGTCACTACAGATTGCTATCATAGGGGATATTTAAATTCACTATGATAACAATAAAAATGATTTAAAAAAAAAAAAAATTAAAGGAAAGGTGTCAAAATAACATAAAAAAGCAAAAGAAAAAAAAGCAAAAGAAAAAAAAAAAAAATTGAGCCCCCCCCCCCCTTACCCCCGGTGCTTGCGCGCAATGGCGCACGCAAGCGGTGGTCTAGTGTCATATGTAAACCACAATTGCAGCATGCATGTGAGGTATCGCCGCGATCGCCAGATCGAGTGCAGTAATTCTTGCAGTAGACCTCCTCTGTAAGTCTAAAGTGGTAACCTGTAGAGACTTTTAAAGGTTTTCAAAAATGTACATACGTTTTTGTCGCTGCGCAGGCATGCGCAATTTTTAAAGCATGTCATGTTAGGTGTCTATGAACTCGGCATAAGATCATCTTTTAAATTTTACCAAAAAAATTGGAATTATATAGTGTATTTGTGCAATAAATTAAAAATAAATGTATTTTTTTCGCAAAAATTGCGTTTGGAAAATCTGTGCGCAAATACCGTGTGACAAAAAAATTTGCAACATCCACCATTTTATTCTATAGGGCCTCTGCTTTAAAAAAATATATAATGTTTGGGGGTTCAAAGTAATTTTCTAGTAAAAAAAAAATATTTTTTCATGTAAACAAAAAGGCACAGAAAAGGCTTGGTTTTCAAGTGGTTAGAAGAGTGGGTGATGTGTGGATAAGATTGAGTATAAAATGCCGGAACTGTTCAAACACCCCCCTAATGACCCCTTTTTGAAAAGTAGACACCCAAAGCTTTTTTCTGAGAGGCATGGTGAGTCCATGGAGTATTTTATATTTTGCCACAAGTTTCGGGAAAATTATTATTTTTTTTTTTTTTGTTGTTTTTTTACAGAAAGTTGTCACTAAATGATATATTGCTCATGCATGCCATGGGAATATGTGAAATGACACCCCAAAATACATTCTTTTGCTTCTCCTGAGTACAGGGATACCACATGTGTGAGACTTTTTGGGAGCCTAGCTGTGTACGCGCCCCCGAAAACCAATCCACATCTTCAGGTTTTCTAATGGCGTAAATTGCTGATTTTACCCCTGACTACCTGTCACAGTTTCAGAGGCCCTGAAATTTCAAGATGGCACAAAACCCCCCCAAATGACCCCATTTTGCAAAGTAGACACTCCAAGCTACTGGCTGAGAAGTATGGTGAGTCCATGGAATAGTTTATATTTTGCCACAAGTTTCGAGGAAAAAAATTTTTTTTATTTTTTTTTATTTTTTTTACACAAAGTTGTCAGTAAATGATATATTGCTCACACAGGCCATGGGTATATGTGAAATGACACCCCAAAATACATTCTGCTGCTTCTCCTGAGTACAATGATACCCCATGTGTGAGACTTTTTGCCAGTCTAGCCGCGTACAGGACCCGGAAAACCAATGCGCACCTTTAGGCTTTCTAAGGGCGTAAATTGTTGATCTCACTCCTTACTACCTATCACAGTTTTGAAGTCCATAAAAAGCCAAGATTGCACAAACCCCCCCCAAATGACCCCATTTTGCAAAGTAGACACTCCAATCTATTTGCTGAGAGGCATGGTGAGTATTTTGCAGCTCTAATTTTTTTTGGAAAATGAAGAAAAAACAGGAAAATGCATTTTTTTTCCTCTTTTTTCAATTTCCAAAACTTTGTGACAAAAAGTGAGATCTGCAAAACACTCAACATGCCTCTCTGCAAATAGCTCAGGGTGTCTACTTTCCGAAAAGGGGTCATTTGGGGGGGGGTTGTGCTGTCTTGGCATTTCATGGCCTCCAAAACTGTGATAGGTAGTCAGGAGTGAAATCAACAATTTACGCCCTTGGAAAGCCTGAAGGCGATGATTGGTTTTCGGGGTCCTGTACTCGGCTAGACTGCAAAAAAGTCTCACACATGGGGTATCCCTATACTCAGGAGAAGCAGCAGAATGTATTTTGGGGTGTCAGTTCACATATACCCATGGCATGTGTGAGCAATATATCATTTACTGACAACTTTGTGTAAAAAAAAAAAAAATATATATATATATATATATATTTCCCGGAACTTGTGGCAAAATATAAAATATTCCATGGACTCACCATGCCTCTCAGCAAATAGCTTGGGGTGTCTACTTTCCAAAATGGGGTCATTTGGGGGGGTTTTGTGCTATCTTGGAATTTTAGGGCCTCCGAAACTGTGATAGGTAGTCAGGAGTGAAATCAACAATTTACGCCCTTGGAAAGCCTGAAAGTGGGGACTGGTTTTCGGGGACCTGTACTCGGCTAGACTGCAAAAAAGTCTCACACATGGGGTATCCCTGTACTCAGGAGAAGCAGCAGAATGTATTTTGGGGTGTCATTTCACATATACCCATGGCATGTGTGAGCAATATTTCATTTACTGACAACTTTGTGAAAAAAAAAAAAAAATATATATATATATATATTTCCCGGAACTTGTGGCAAAATATAAAATATTCCATGGACTCACCATGCCTCTCAGCAAATAGCTTGGGGTGTCTACTTTCCAAAATGGGGTCATTTGGGGGGGTTTTGTGCTATCTTGGAATTTTAGGGCCTCCGAAACTGTGATAGGTAGTCAGGAGTGAAATCAACAATTTACGCCCTTGGAAAGCCTGAAAGCGGGGACTGGTTTTCGGGGACCTGTACTCGGCTAGACTGCAAAAAAGTCTCACACATGGGGTATCCCTGTACTCAGGAGAAGCAGCAGAATGTATTTTGGGGTGTCATTTCACATATACCCATGGCATGTGTGAGCAATATTTCATTTACTGACAACTTTGTGAAAAAAAAAAAAAAAAAAATATATATATATATGTATTTCCCGGAACTTGTGGCAGAATATAAAATATTCCATGGACTCACCATGCCTCTCAGCAAATAGCTTGGGGTGTCTACTTTCCAAAATGGGGTCATTTGGGGGGGGTTTGTGCTATCTTGGAATTTTAGGGCCTCCGAAACTGTGACAGGTAGTGCAGAGGTGACATGCACAATTTACGCCATTAGAAAACCTGGGAGTGTTGATTGGTTTTCGCGGTCCTGTACACAGCTAGGCTCCCAAAAAGTCTCACACATGGGGCATCCCCATACTCAGGAGAAGTGGCAGAATGTATTTTGGGGTGTAATTCCACATATACCCATGTCATGTGTGAGAATTTTATCTTTTAGTGACAACGTTGTGTAAAAAAAAAAAAATAAAAAAAAAAAATAGTAATATTCCCAAAACTTGTGGTAAAATATAAAATATTCCATGGACTCACCATGCCTCTTAGCAAACAGCTTGGGGTGTCTACTTTCCAAAATGGGGTCATTTGGGGGGGTTTTGTGGTATCTTGACATTTCAGGGCCTCCTAAACCGTTAGAGGTAGTGAGAAAATGCAATGAAAAATGTACGCCCTTTGAAATTCTGATGGTGGGGATTTGTTTTTGTGGTCCCGTACACAGCTAGGCTCCCAAAAAGTCCCACATATGTGGTATCCCTGTACTCAGGAGAAGCAGCAGAATATATTTTGGGGTGTAATTACACATATACCCATGGCATGTGTGAGCAATATATCATTTCAATGACAACTTTGTGTAAAAAAAAAAAAAAAAAAATTTTTAGTCATTTTTCAAACACCTGTGACAAAAAAATGAAATATTCAATGAGCTCAACATGCCTCTCAGAACATTCCTTAGGATGTCTACTTTCCAAAAAGTGGTAGTTTGGGGGGGTTTTGTACTGCCCTGCCATTTTAGCACTTCATGAAATGAGATAGGCAGTCAAAAATTAAAGCTGCGTAAATTTCTGTATTTACACCATAGTTTGTAGACGCTATAACTTTTGCGCAAACCAATAAAAATACGCTCATTGAATTTTTTTTTGTCAAAGACATGTAGCTAAATATATTTTGGCCAAAAAAAATACATAAATTGAGTATATTGGATATTTTTTAAAAGACAAAGTTGAAAATGTCATTTTTTTGCAAAATTTTCGCTCTTTTTTTATTAATATCGCAAAAAATAAAAAGCGCAGAGGTGATCAAATACCACCAAAAGAAAGCTCTGTTTGTGGGAAAAAAAGGACGTAAATTTCGTTTGGGTACCACATTGCATGACCGCACAATTGTCAGTTAAAGTCACGCAGTGCCGAGTCGTAAAATACCCCCTAGTCGGAATGGGGGTAAAATCTTCCGGGGCTTAAGTGGCTAAAGCTCATATCACACAAAGGATTTTGTTGCTTGCGGCAACTCAGCAGCGACAGAATCCATGATAGTCCACTCACACACTATGGCATTGCTCCCTCACCAACCAAATCAATGAGATGTCTTTCAATAGCAATTAAGTGTCTGCAAAATGATGGTCAGTGACAGGGCTATATCCATTTGCGAAAGGGGCAGCTAAATCTCGAATCTATTGAGTTACATTGCTTATTTATAATATGCAACCAAGGGTAACACTGATGCCCTAAAGAGAATTAGACACTAAATACATAGAAAACTGAAGGCCATCCTTCAGCTATAACCCCTCCTACCTCACACCTACTCAGTTGTAGCAAGCAGTCCAGCATATGAGAGGACAACACTATGTCCCTCAATGGGCCCTAAGAAAATTATTTTATGGCGAGTACAAAAAAAAACGGAATTTTTGTAAAATCTTACCTGTAAAATTCCTTTCTCTGAGTCCTCCGACAGTCGCCGCCTCTTCATATTCGTCACATATGGGTATTAGACTTTGCTCCGAAGGAGTAGCTAGGCAACAGAATATGTTAACATTAAGGCTTTTAACATATCCCACCCTCAAGGGGTGGTCCCCTCAGTCAATACCCTCCTACTTCCTGCAACCATATCTCAGTTTTAGTGGAATAGCAGTAGAGTATACAACCAAACCCCAAAAGAGGGGCGGGGGCGGCGACTGTCGGAGGACTCAGAGAAAGGAATTTTACAGGTAAGATTTTACAAAAATTCAGTTTTCTCTTACGTCCTCCGACAGTCGCCGCCTCTTCATATTCGTCACATATGGGGACGTCCCAAAGCAGTGCAAACATGAGGGGTGGGAAACGCATCCGCGCCGAAAAGGCAACGCAGTCTCCGCATCAAAGAAAGGAACCTTACCAAAGGAAGGAACCCAGCTGGGCAACAGAAAAAAAAACAGGTGCTCAACAGGAGCAACAACCCAGGAAAAAAACAAATAACCAGGGGATAAAAAAACTTATCCCAACAGCCAGTGGTCCCCACAAGGGACCCTAGGGAACCGCCGCACTAAGAACCTTGCGGCCAAAGGAAGCATCCGCAGATGCCTGAACATCTACTTTGTAGAATTTTGTGAAAGTGTGTACGGTCGACCAAGTCGCCGCCTTACACACCTGGGCCACAGAAGCCCCATGACGACAGGCCCAAGACGTACTCAGAGATCTAGTAGTGCGCGCCTTCACAGGCACAGGGGGAACCTTCCCCTGCAAAGCATAGGCCTGTTCAATGGTCTGCCTGATCCATTTGGCGATGGTAGAGGCCGACGCCGCCATGCCCTTCCGAGGACCCTCTGGAAGAACAAACAAGGAATCCGTCTTTCTAAAAGACTCAGTCGATTTAAGGTAAACCCTTATCGCCCGAACAACATCCAGAGAGTGTAATCTCACCTCCTTTGGATGTTTAGGCTTCGCGCACAGCGAAGGCAAGACAATATCCTCATTAAGATGGAATTCCGAAACTCGTTTCGGAAGAAAAGAAGGATTAGGTCGCAAGACCACCTTATCCAAATGAACAACCAGATACGGAGACTTGCAGGACAAAGCTGCCAGCTCCGACACTCTGCGAGCCGAAGTGATCGCCACCAAAAAGGCGACCTTTTTGGACAACATAGACAACGAGATCTCCCTGATCTGTTCAAAAGGAGCACGTTGCAACACAGACAGAACGAGATTCAAGTCCCAAGGGGGCAGAGGATCCCTCCTAGGAGGAACCAGATGCCGCACACCCTGAACAAAAGTGCCAACCAAGGAGTTGGAAGCCACGGGACGTTGAAACAGAACGCCCAGCGCAGACACCTGACCCTTTATCGTAGCCAGCGCCAAACGCTGATCGACACCCGCTTGAAGGAAGGACAGCACTCGGGAAACCGAGTACGTGCGGGGAGAAAATCCCCTGGACTCACACCAAGCAAAATAGGCCTTCCAAGTACGGTAATAAACCTTCCCCGAGGAAGACTTCCTCGCGTTGATCAAGGTATGAACGACCTCTGGGGTGAGACCCTTCTCCCTCAGGACCTCGGTCTCAACAGCCAGGCCGTCAAAGCCAGCGACTGTAAAGCAGGATGGTACATCGGTCCTTGAGACAGGAGATCGTCTCGAAGAGGCAGACGCCACGGGGCGTCGACTGCCAGATTCACGAGGTCTGCGTACCAGGACCGGCGAGGCCAGTCCGGTGCCACAAGAATCACCGTGCTGCGTTCCGAGTGTAGCCTGTACTGATGCCACGGGGCCACTAACGCGTCCGACGCGTCTGCCCGAGGGTCGCGCGTCCTTGCCACGAACCTTCTCACCTTGTTGTTGAGACGAGACGCAAACAGGTCCACATCTGGAAGACCCCACTTCGCGCACAACATCTGGAAGACAGCCGGGTGGAGAGACCATTCCCCCTGATCCAGGGTCTGGCGACTCAGATAGTCCGCCTGCCAGTTCTCCACCCCCGGAATGTGAACCGCCGTTATCGCCGGGACATGAGTCTCGGCCCAAGACAGAATGTCGGCCACTTCGAGCCGCTCGGGCACTCCTGGTGCCCCCTTGGTGGTTGATGTAGGCCACCGCCGTGGCATTGTCCGTCTGCACCCGAACCGGGCAGCCCTGCAGCCGGTCCGTCCAGCGATGAAGACAGAGATTTATCGCACGCAATTCCAGAATGTTGATCGGAAGGGAAGACTCCCCCTCCGACCAAGTTCCCTGGGCGGACAGAACGCCCAGAACACCACCCCACCCCAGCCCAGCCCGACAGGCTGGCATCCGTGGTGATCAACGTCCACGAGATAGGACGAAACGACTTGCCCCCGGACACCATCGGGGACTGGAGCCACCACAGAAGGTCTCTTCTGGTGCGATGACCCAACGAGATTTGAAGATCCAGAGATTGAGGTCGCCCGTCCCACATGGACAGGATCTCCGCTTGGAGACCCCGCGTGTGAAACTGGGCGAAGGGAATCGCCTCGAAGGCCGAGACCATCAATCCCAGACATCTCATGCACGTCCGCAGAGACGAGTGCGGAACGTCCCTGAGGGACCTGACTTCCTCCTGAAGAGTTCTGAGTTTGTCTTCCGGCAGGAAGACCTTCGCCTGCACCGAGTCCAGAATCATTCCCAGGTAGGGAAGACGAACCGACGGACTCAGTGTCGACTTTGGAAAATTTATCGTCCAACCAAACTCCTGCAGAGTTTGCATCGTGACAGACAGGTCCTTCTCCAGACCCTGGCTGGTCGCAGACCGAACCAGAATGTCGTCCAGATACCCCAGGACAGAAATGCCCTGGGCCCTCAACAATGCCAGAACCGGTGCAAGCACCTTGGTGAAGACCCGCGGAGCCGAGGCGAGACCAAAAGGCAACGCCACGAACTGGTAGTGATCCTCCGCAATGGCAAATCGAAGGAACCTCTGGTGACCCTCGAAAATGGGGATGTGAAGATACGCATCCTTCAAATCGATGGAGACCATGAATTCCCCCGGAACCAGGGCAGCCACCACCGACCGCAGGGATTCCATGCGGAACTTGCGAACCCGCACAGAGCGGTTCAGAGCCTTCAAGTCCAGAATTGGACGAACCTTGCCCTCCTTTCTGGGCACGGTGAACAGATTGGAATAAAACCCCCGAAACCTGTCCCGATGAGGCACCGGAACTACCACTCCCTGAGCCCTCAGGTCCCGCACCGCCAGGTGCAGGTCCCGTAAACGCTCTGGAGACAGTTGAAGATTTGAGGGAAAAAATCTGCTCTCCGGCCGAGAGAGAAACTCGATCTTGTAACCAGATTGAACGATCTCCTGAACCCATCTGTCCCGCACGCGGGTCAACCAGGGCTGAAGAAAACCGAGCAAGCGTCCCCCCACCCCAAAACTGGGTGAGGGCGCCCCTTCAGGCCGCACTGTTATGGGCTGCGGATCCGGATTGACCGGACTTCTGTTTTCCAGACCAGGGCTTCTTCTGAGAGCCTTGACCTTTGAACGGTTTGCCCTTGTAGTGCGACCGAAAGGCACGAAAGGACCCCTGAGGGGGCCGAAAATTAGCATGCTTCTTCCCAGAAGCCCCCTTAGCCTTGGGGAAATGGGGCAAGATAGTGCTCTTACCTCCGGTGATCCCCTTAATCAACACATCCAAGGACTCCCCAAAAAGGCGAGACCCATCATAAGGCAGATTGGCTAAGGTCTTACGTGAAGACTGGTCCACCGACCAACATTTCAACCAAACCAGGCGGCGAGACAACACCGCCACGCTGTGCACACGTGCAGCCAACGGGACTAGGTCCAAGTCCGCATCACACAGATACATGACGCCCTGGTGGATTTGATCCACCATATCCAGGGTCGCCGGCGAGGCCGAATCGGCCACTAGGACGCGCCTAAGCATCTGCGTCCAACTTGCGACCGCCTGGGCCGCCATGAGAGAGGCAAACAGAGCCTTAAGCATAGAACCCGTAACAGAATAAGTATGACGGGCAAGAGACTCCAATCTCCTATCCGTGGCATCACGGAACACAGGGGAATCCTCTGCAGGAATCGCAGTGGATTTGTTTAAAACCGCAATTGCGTGATCCACTGGGGGTGGCACACACCACCTTTCATCAGTGGAAGGCGAGAAAGGATAACGCAGCTTGAACCTACTTGGTACAGCAAAAGGTTTGCGTAGATTGCGCCATTGTTCCTTAACAGCGCGCTGAAAATCATCATTGCAGGGAAAAACCTGCGGCGTCCTGCGTTTTCTCTGCGTCCCATAAGCCGCCAAGGCAGCAGGGGGACACACTTCATCCTGCAAACGCAGCGTTTGTTTTATGGAAGCAATCAATTCATCCATGATTGCAAGCTCTTCAGGCGAGCTAGGGGGAGAATTATCAACCCCTTCAACTTCAACCTCCACCTCGGACCCCACTAGATCCAGGGAGGAGCGGGACCCCGATAAGGAGGCCCCCGCCATAACAACCCCATCACCTTCACCCTCAGAATCAGAGGAAAGAGCAACTCTGGGTCTTTTAGTAGATTGAGCAGCCACCAGCATCTGCACCTGAGCAGCAAGGCCAGCCACAATAGTGGCTAAATCCCCCCCTGGGGGGGAAACAGCGGTCCCCTGGCTTTCCACCAAGGCGGTAGGAAATTTGCCCTCCTGAGAATCCATTGCCCCTATAACAAATGCCGGATAATAAAGGGTTAACTGCCCCTTTAACAAGCGCGGCGAGCGCAGCCCACCGCACCACACACAAGCACAATGAGACCCCCACAGGGACAATAAAACTGACACAGGCAATGGATAGGAAGGATATAACCTGAGGAGACCCTTGCCGCTGCTGCTGCCTCGATCGGTGTTCCTGGAGAAGAGGAAGTGATGCTGCCAGGGCGCTCTATGAAAGCCTATGGGAGGCTACAAGAAAATGGCCGCCATGCATGTAGAACATGCGGCCGGAGCGAGTGTAGGCAAAATGGCGCCGTTTGGCGCCGAAACCGCCACTCCACAGTACAGTAATGCACACATGTCTGTATATATAAAAAAACATGTCAGTTCGCCGCAGCGATCGCTGTATAATGTCCAAACATGCCACAAAACATGCCCCACAGCAC
The DNA here is from genome assembly GCF_965119305.1 of Pelophylax lessonae. Classification (NCBI taxonomy): domain Eukaryota; kingdom Metazoa; phylum Chordata; class Amphibia; order Anura; family Ranidae; genus Pelophylax; species Pelophylax lessonae. The sequence continues at coordinate 426,915,845 of NC_138769.1, read as the reverse complement.
ACAGCTTCTCACACTGACAAGGCTGACACACACAGTGTCACACAGCTCCCCCCCCCCCCCCTGCAGCCCACAGCATGCAGCCGAGAGATAGGGAGACAAACAGTGTGAATAGAGGCAGGTTACACAGTCCCAGACTGACACCCCCCCAGACAGACAGGTCCCCACATAGATACACTTACCTCACAATGGCGTGGGGGACCCGCACAGGCGAACAAGCCGCTGCACATGAGGCAGGGAGAGTCGCATACAAGACGCACAGAATGGGGGTTAAGAAACCGCACAGCATCCAGTGAGGTAGCCACCTCACCAATCATCCCTGCACCGAACAGGGATGGGTCGTTCACTGTGCCAGGAGCGTTACCTGGCTGAACGCTCGATGGCAGGCTGGGAAGCCACTGACCCACGACCTGCGACCAGGGGGATCAGCCCGAGACCCAGCCCGCATGATCCTCTTCATCCGAAGAACTAACTAAAGCTGACAAAAAGAACAGCTAAGTAAAGGTAGAGAGAAAACTCAAACAAAAAATCAAAAAAGAAGAAAGAGTCTGGGGCACAAAGCCCCAGCACAGAGAGAGCCAGCCACTCCTGACAAGCTAGACATTAAAAACTGAGATATGGTTGCAGGAAGTAGGAGGGTATTGACTGAGGGGACCACCCCTTGAGGGTGGGATATGTTAAAAGCCTTAATGTTAACATATTCTGTTGCTTAGCTACTCCTTCGGAGCAAAGTCTAATACCCATATGTGACGAATATGAAGAGGCGGCGACTGTCGGAGGACGTAAGAGAAAACTGAATTTTTGTAAAATCTTACCGTAAAATTCCTTTCTCTGAGTCCTCCGACAGTCGCCGCCCATTCACAAGTCTTCACCAATGGGTATTGACCTTTGCTCCGCAGGAGTAGCTAGGCAACAAGAGTTGTTAATAAAAAAAGCTTTTAGCATAGACACACCCCTAGGGGCTGTCCCCTCAGTAAATACCTCCCTGCACCAGCATTCCCCAACTCAGTTTGGTAGCATAGCAGTAAGAGTACACAAAACCCCCAAAAGAGGGGCGGGGGGCGGCGACTGTCGGAGGACTCAGAGAAAGGAATTTTACGGTAAGATTTTACAAAAATTCCGTTTTCTCTTACGTCCTCCGACAGTCGCCGCCCACTCACAAGTCTTCGCCAATGGGATGTCCCAAAGCAGTGTAGACATGAGGGGTGGGAGACGCAACCGTAGAAAAGGCAACGCAGTACCCACATCAGAGAAAGGAACCTTACCATAGTAAGAGAACAAACTGGGCAACAGGAAAACGTGCTCAACAGGAGCAACAACCCAGGAAAACAAGTAACCCAGGGGTAAAACCCCCCAATAACCAAGGGCCCAAAAAACAAGGGTCCCTAAGAAACTGCCGCACTGAGAACTTTACGGCCAAAGGAGGCATCGGCCGATGCCTGAACATCCACCTTATAAAATTTCGAGAAGGTGTGAACGGACGACCAAGTCGCCGTCTTACACACCTGGGCCACAGAAGCCTGATGACGGTAAGCCCAAGACGTACTCAAAGATCTGGTAGAGTGCGCCTTCACAGGGAAGGGAGGAACCTTTCCCTTCAAGGCATAGGCTTGCTCAATGGTCTGTCTGATCCATTTGGCGATGGTCGCAGCCGACGCCGCCATGCCCTTCCGAGGTCCCTCAGGAAGGACAAAGAGGGAATCCGACTTGCGAAAAGATTTAGTGGACGACAGGTAAACCCTGATAGCCCGGACAACATCCAAGGAATGCAAGGCAACCTCCTTCGGATGCTTAGGCTTCGCGCAGAGCGAAGGCAAGACAATGTCTTCATTAAGGTGAAACTCCGAGATCCTTTTCAGAAGGATGGATGAGTTAGGTCGCAAGACCACCTTATCCTTGTGAAGCACCAAGTAGGGAGAGCTGCAGGACAAAGCCGCCAGCTCCGACACCCTGCGAGCCGAAGTGATCGCCACCAAAAAGGCAACCTTTTTGGACAACAGAGACAACAAGATCTCCCTGATCTTTTCAAAGGGAGCCTGTTGTAACACGGACAGAACTAAGTTCAAGTCCCATGGAGGCAAAGGTACCCTCCTAGGAGGGGCCAAATGTCGCACCCCCTGAACAAAGGTGCTAATCAATGAATTTCGACGCCACAGGGCATTGAAAGAGAACGGCCAGCGCAGAAATCTGACCCTTAATCGTGGCCAGCGCCAAACGCTGGTCCACTCCAGTTTGGAGGAAAGCCAACACTCTCGACATAGAGTATGAGCGAGGGGAATACCCCCTGGACTCACACCAGGCAAAGTATGCTTTCCAAGTACGGTAGTAAATTTTTCCTGAAGAGGCTTTTCTAGCCTTGATCAAAGTGGGAATGAACTCAGGGGAGAGACCCCTATCCTTCAGGACCTGGCTTTCAACAGCCAGGCCGTTAAAGCCAGCGACTGTAAAGCATGATGGAATATCGGCCCTTGAGACAGAAGGTCTTCCCAAAGCGGCAGGCGCCACGGAGCGTCGACTTCCAGATTTACGAGGTCTGCGTACCATGCTGTTCCGAGGCTAATCTGCGAAGCAGCCTGGACAGTAGTTGAATCGGGGGAAAGGCATACATCAGACGATACTGATGCCAGGGCACCACTAACGCGTCCGAGGCGTCCGCCCGAGGATCGCGCGTTCTTGCCACGAACCTTTCCACCTTGTTGTTTATACGAGACGCGAACAGGTCCACATCTGGGGAACCCCACTTCGCGCACAACATCTGGAAGACATCCGGGTGAAGGGACCATTCCCCCTGGTCCAGGGTCTGGCGACTCAGATAGTCCGCCTGCCAGTTCTCCACCCCCGGTATGTGAACTGCCTTTATCGCCGGGACGTGCGTCTCGGCCCAAGACAGAATGTCGGCCACTTCCCGAGCCGCCCGGGCACTCCTGGTGCCCCCTTGATGGTTGATATAGGCCACCGCGGTGGCATTGTCCGTCTGAACCCGAACTGGATGGCCCCGAAGCCGGTCCGTCCATCGCAGAAGGCAAAGCTTTATCGCCCTCAATTCCAGAATGTTGATCGGAAGGGAGGACTCCTCCTCCGACCAAGTTCCCTGGGTGGACAAAACGCCCAGAACACCACCCCAGCCCGACAGGCTGGCATCCGTGGTGATCAACGTCCACAATAATGGACGAAAAGACTTGCCCCCCGACACTGCCGGGGACTGGAGCCACCACAGAAGATCTCTTCTGGTGCTGTGGCTCAACGAGTTTCGCAGATCCAGGGATTGCGGCCGCCCGTCCCACTCGGCAAGAATCTCCGCTTGGAGACGCCGCGTGTGAAACTGGGCAAAGGGGATCGCCTCGAAAGCCGAGACCATTAAACCTAGACATCTCATGCATGTTCGGAGAGACGAGTGCCGGTTGTCCCTGAGGGACCTGACCTCGTCCTGAAGTGTCTGAAGCTTGTCTTCCGGTAAGAAGACCTTTGCTTGGACAGAGTCCAGAATCATTCCCAGGTAGGGAAGGCGAACCGAAGGACACAGAGTCGACTTCGGAATGTTTATGGTCCAACCGAACTCCTGCAGTGTCCGCATCGTGGTGGACAGGTCGGTCACCAGACTCTGACTGGCATTTGACCTTATCAGGATATCGTCCAGATACCCCAAGACAGCAATGCCCTGTGCTCGTAACAGAGCCAGAACCGGCGCCAGCACCTTGGTAAAAACCCGCGGAGCCGAAGAGAGACCGAAAGGTAACGCCACGAATTGGTAGTAATCCTACCGCAATGGCGAATCGAAGGTACCTCTGGTGACCCTCGAAAATGGGGATGTGTAGGTACGCATCCTTCAGATCGATGGAGGCCATGAATTCCCCCGGACTCAGGGCAGCCACCACTGAGCGCAGGGATTCCATGCGGAACTTGCGAACCCGCACAAAGCGGTTCAGAGCTTTCAAGTCCAGAATCGGACGCACCTTGCCCTCCTTTCTGGGCACAGAGAACAGATTGGAGTAAAACCCCTGAAATATGTCCCGATGAGGCACAGGAACAACCACCCCTTGGCCCCGCAGGTCCCGCACCGCCAGGTGCAGATCCTGCAAGCGCTCCAGAGACAGCTGAAGATTTGAGGGAAAAAATCTGCCCGCCGGCCGAGAGAGAAATTCGATCTTGTAACCAGATCGAACGATTTCCTGAACCCATCTGTCCCGAATGTGGGTCAGCCAAGGTTGTAGGAAACCGCGCAGACGTCCCCCCACCCCAGAAACGGGTGAGGGCGCCCCTTCAGGCGGAATTGGCATGGGAAGTCGAACCGGACTGGCCGGACTTCTGCTTACCTGCCCACGGCTTCTTCTGGGAGCCTTGGCCTTTGAAGGGCTTGCCCCTTGGATTGCGACCAAAAGGCACGAAAGGACCCCTGAGAGGGCCTAAACAAGGAATTCCGTTTACCACGGAAAGACTTATGCTTGTGAGACTGGGGTAAGAGAGTACTCTTGCCCCCCGTAACTCCTTTAATCAGAGCATCCAAAGCCTCGCCAAAAAGGCGAGATCCCGCATAGGGAAAATCCGCCAGCGTCTTGCGAGAAGATTGGTCAACCGACCAACTTTTCAGCCATATCAGACGACGGTTCAGTATCGCCACGCTGGACAGGCGCGCAGCCAAGGGAGCTAAATTCAAGTCCACATCACACAAGTACATGACACCTTGATGGATCTGATCCACCATAGCCAACGTGGCAGGCGGAGCCGAATCAGCCACCAGGGTGCGCCTGAGCACCTTCGTCCAATCTGCAACAGCCTGGGCCGCCATAATGGAAGCAAAAATAGGCTTCAGCATAGATCCAGCAACCATATAGGCATGACGGGCAAGAGACTCCAGCCTCCTGTCCGTAGGGTCCCGGAAAACCAGGGTATCCTCAGAAGGAACCGCAGTAGCCTTGTTCAAAATGGCCACCGCGTGATCCACCTGAGGCGCCACACACCAACGCTCGTCGGTGGAGGGCGCAAACGGATAAAGCAGTTTAAACTTACTTGGCACAGTAAAGGGCTTCTTTAAATTCCGCCACTGTTCATTAACAGTATGATGAAATTCCGCAGGGCAGGGAAAAACCTGCGCTGATGTGCGGGTTCTTTGCGTTCCAAAAGAGGACACCCTAGCAGGAGGAGTGGGCTCATCCTCTAGGTGCAGAGTCTCCTTGATAGAGGTAATCAGCTCATCCATGAGCGCAAGCTCTTCAGGCGAGCCAGGGGGAGAAACATCAACCCCCTCCACCTCCGCCTCCCCCTCAGATCCCATAAGGTACAGAGATGAGCGAGACCCTGAGAAGGGCACGCCAGCCACAGCAGCCACATCGCCCTCTGAATCAGAGGAAATGGACAACCTTGCCCTTTTTGCGGATCGATCAGCCATCAGCATCTGCACCTGAGAAACTAAGGACGCCACTACCGCGGCCAGATCAGCCCCCACTCGGGGGGTGCAGCAGCCCCCCTGGTCCCCCACCAGGGCGGGGGGGAACTTGCTATCCTGAGAATCCATGCCCCAGCAATGAAGGGAAAAAAAGAGTACTGGCCCTTTAACACCACGGCGAGCGCAGCCCACCGTACACTACTGTATGCACCGATCCGCAGGGATAGAGGACACTGAGCAAGGAATGACAGGACAAAGAAGGTAAAAACCTGGAGAGAGCACAAACAGGCTGCTGCCACCGATCGCTGTCCCAGAGAAAGAGGAAGTGATGCAATAGCTGGCTGACTGAAATAGCCTATGTAGGCTCCGCAAACATGGCCGCTCGGCTGAGGTATGAGGCTACAGGAAAATGGCGCCGACATGTGCCCGAACTATCGCGGCCCGCCAAAAAGGCGGCGAATGGCGCCAAAACACGGCGCTGTACAGGGACAGGGCCGGCCACAGCATATATGCAAAAAAATGGCGGATCGCAGCAGCGGCCGCCGCACAACACATGTCTGTACCTATATCTGCACCCAGAGCAGAACTCACAGCAGAGCAGGATGGCCCCCCCTCGCAGCCCACAGGCAATGCATCCATACAGGGATCTGACAGGGAGCCCGCATTTTCACAGACATGGGGGTTCTACACAGCCACAGACTGACACCCACACAGAAGGTCCCCCCACAGAAGGTGCTTACCGTACCGGATGGCGTGGGGAGCCGTCTCCAGCGACAAACCGCTATCAAGGCAGACAGGGAGTGCCGCAGCCAGGACGCCTGTGGATCGCAGCCATAGACCGCAGCATGGCGTCCAGTGAGGTAGCCACCTCACAGGCAGCATCCCTGTAGCGAACAGGGATGGGTCGTTCAATGTGCCAGGGCAAACCTAAGCTGAACGCTCGATGGCAGGCTGGGGATCCATCTGGCACTCAGCCCTGAGATCCAGGGCGGCCAGTCCGAGACCCAGCTCCGCATGAACATCTTCATCCGAAGAACCCTAAACTAAAGCTGACAAAAAATAACAGCTAGTTAAAGGAAAGAAAAAATACTTGAAATAAAATCAAAAAAGGGTAGAAGGCTGAGACTGAAGCCCCAGCACAGGAAAGCCTGCTACTCCTAAGCTAGGCAAGATCAAACTGAGTTGGGAATGCTGGTGCAGGGAGGTATTGACTGAGGGGACAGCCCCTAGGGGTGTGTCTATGCTAAAAGCTTTTGTTATTAACAATTCTTGTTGCCTAGCTACTCCTGCGGAGCAAAGGTCAATACCCATTGGTGAAGACTTGTGAGTGGGCGGCGACTGTCGGAGGACGTAAGAAAAATCATATTTTTATCATCTATAGAGGGTCACAGCTTTATTGATAATAAGCAACCAGAAGCAGTCCAAAAAGAGACGAGCATACATCAACAACATAGTTGGACCAGTGTAAAAAAGGGGAAAACAAAACAAAGGAAATCAAAGAAACAGGTGTAAAATAGTTTCTTTGGGGTGAACCAGTGCCAGACACAAAAATGTGATGCAACGTCCTCATTGAAAAGCAGAGACCATTACATGATTTTCTGTGTTGGCATTTGTAGGCTGCTTTTCTGTGCCATTATGTTAAGCAGCCTGCAAAATAAAAAAAAGAAAAGCAGGGACCAATGTGGGCAAAAAGGTCCTGGCCCTTAAAACAACCCTATCTTTAAAAAAATAAAGAAACTTCTGGCAGAAATAAAGACTACCTTTTAGGACAAGAAGTCAAGGAAACGTCCAAAACAAAGCATGAGCATCACCTCATCACCTGCAAGTAAAAATCAGTGAACGCAAGAGAATGTTAAAGAATAAACAGGACAGACAGGAGCCCACTCCTTTTCTGTGTTTAGTAAATGTTGCCTCCTCGCTTGGTCCGAAGTGTATCCTGAAAAGGCTTTTTAAGAAATCTGTTGACTTAAGAGGATCCATAAGCACAAGGCCATATGTCATTATTCACATAATTTGTAAATAAAATAAATATAGGCCTAGATTGTGGATGATAGCTAGCAGTCATTTCTGTTCGTAAGAGGAATATTTGACAGAACGTAGCCTATAATCTTGTTTTTAGGACCACTTTGGCTTTTAACCACTTCTGACCCCCCCCCCCCTTAATGACCAGGCCATTTTTTGCGATTCAGCACTGCGTTACTTTGACAATTGCGCGGTCGTGCAATGCTGTACCCAAATAGAATTGATTTTATTTTTTTCCCCCACAAATAGATGGTTCTTTTGGTGGCATTTGATCACCTCAGTGATTTTAATTTTTTGCGCTATAAACAAGAAAAGAGTGACAATTCTGGGAAAAAAAAAAAATATATATATATTTTTCACTTGCTGCTATATAACATTCCCAATAAAAAACAAAAAATTAAAAATCTAAATTTGTAATCATTTTAGGCCAATATGAATGAATTCTGCTACGTATTTTTGGTAAAAAAAAAACCACAATCCCAATAAGTGTATAATGATTGGTTTGCGCAAAAGGTATCACGTCTACAAACTAGGGGAAAGATTTATCATTTTTATTTTTTACTAGCAATGGCGGCGATCAGCGATTTTTAGCGGACACCTGACATTGACAATTTTGGGGGGACCAGTGACATTACTACAGTAATCATTGCTAAAAATATGCACTGTTACTGTACTGACAGGGAAGTGGTTAACACCAGGGGTGATCAAAGTGTTAAATATGCTCCTAGGGAGTGCTTTCTAACTGTATGGGGGATCGACTCACTGGAAGAACACAGAGACCTGTGTTCCTAAATAAGAGGAACACAGGAGCCCTGTGTTAATTGCTGACAGAACAGCGGTCTGCCGTGTTTACAATAGGAGACCGCCGTTCTTTCTCCACAGTGGGCAATAGCGGGTGCCCAGCGGTAATCGCGGCTGCCGGACCCGCAGATCAGCTTCCCCTGTGGTGAATGGGTGCTCGCCCCCAACTCGCAGTCCCGCGTGGCAACGTAGTTACGTCGTTTTGCGGGACAGAGCCAACCTGCCGCAGTACATGTACTGCTGGCGGTCGGCAAGCGGTTAAAGAATTATTGCTTAGAATAAAGTTTTGTTAAAAACATTTTAGTATATGGTAAGCATGGTCTCATCTGTACCAATAAAGCCCAACTCATTCCTCTCCTCCTGTAACTTAAAATCTTTTAAGTTTTTTACTGTTAAAGAAAAAAATGGCAGGGTCAACGCCAGCCGCCACCTGATCATTACCTAACATTTTAGACTAGCAAGATAAAGTCTGGGAAATAAGTGCAGTGTCAAGCAAGGGTTAATTTATTGCTTCCAAGTCAACCCTAACATTTAAAAGAACTGAGCTCATCTACTGCTGCTTCTTTAAAAGATTGTTGTTCTTTCTAAATGAGTCAGTGAAAAGATCTATGCCAAGGGTTTCCTGTTCTTCAATGGCTACTTTGCCTTGGATGGTCCCTATAAAGCCACCTTTTCGTGTGCACTCCTGGGAAAAACTCCAAGCTGAAAATAGGATGCTGCCTGCGCTGACATGCAAGCAGCCAGAGTGGAATGGGTGGGGCACATACGTGGCACTTGGAATTATGAGAGGTGTAGTGCCAGGAAGGGGGATCAGGAGATGTTCTGTGCAGTAGTGACTCCATGCTCCCCAACCGAAAGTTCAGTAAGTAGCAAGCTGGAAGCCGACAATTCTGAAGAATCCAAGTTAAGTGTTTCTGGACATTTTGCAAAGTACACATTTTATGTCCTATGCTTAGCTGGCATATACAAATGTAATTAGAATAAAAAAAAAAAAAGGGGGGTGTTAGTACAACTTTAGAGGACAGAGGGTCTTCGTTAGAAATGGTCAACGCCTTGATAAGGCAAGATACTGGACGTTCCATAGTCCATTTTGTGAGAAATTCCTTTACGGGCAAGATATTGTTTGGGTGATTCCAAATGTTTTTATTAAAGTCACAGAATATGGAATGAGTAAAAACAATTTGGCAAGATGCTTATGTCAATGAGAACCGAGGCAAGACATTTTGGTAGGTGAAAACGGTGGAAGCCTTTAATTTTACAGCTGAACACACAACCTCGATTATGTTTTGGTGAAACAGATCTAAAACTAAAACTCAGTTGGTGGAGTCTCATTCTCCTCTAGAAAGGATTATTTGCATCTGACAAGTTCACTGTTCGGTATCTGAGTCCAATATGCTAGGAAATGCGACAGTGGGCATTTTTAGTCCCTTGCAATCAGCAGGAGAAACAAGTTGCACTAACAGATATAAAACCTTGAAGAAGAAAATACTTCTGATGTAAAGAGGAGAAAATACTTCTGATGTAAAGAAGAGGAATTCGCTCCTAAGGAGAAAGGGGAAAAGTCATAAATTGCTACTGGCGCAGGCAATATCAACCTGAGATTTGTAAAAAGTACAAAAAGGCACATTTATTTCCAAGCTCATCCTTGCATATAGTGCAAATAAGGTCTTCACTGGAGGATGCACTCGCAAGCACAGGGTAAATGTCCTCCCATTTGGTATTAGACATGTTGCCAATGACTCAAAGGGTATATTTCATATATATATATAATAAATAAAATGTATTTATTTATTAGGGATAGGCCGATATATCGAGGGGGGGGGATGTAATTTCCCCGATATAGCGGTATCGGCCCGGAACTGGCCGATGTTGCCGATATTGTTGTGATGTCATCCTGCCTTCTTAGGCCGCCTCCCTTGCCTTGGACAGCCTCATCTGGAGTCGGGACTAGTCTCGCGGGAGTGTATCACAGCCACACACCCACCCACAGCAGCCCGGTGCCAGCCAGCCACCCACATCCACAGGCCCTGTACCAGCCAGCCACAGACCCTGTGCCAGCCAGTCACAGGCCCTGTGCCAGCCAGCCACCCACCACAGGGTGCCAGCCAGCCAGCCACCCACCACAGGGTGCCAGCCAGCCAGACACCCACCACAGGGTGCCAGCCAGCCAGACACCCACCACAGGGTGCCAGCCAGCCAGACACCCACCACAGGGTGCTAGCCAGCCAGACACCCGCCACAGGGTGCCAGATACCACAGGGTGCCAGCAAGCCAGCCATTAAGCATTAAACAAAAATTAACATGTTCAGTACCAGATTTGTGTCAAAAATTGTCTTTATTTTTCAAAACTTTAAATATACAAAATATCGACCCATACCGGCCGATGCCGATATGTTGTGACCAAAATATCGGAATCGGCCTCCCTGAAAAAAACATATCGGTCTATCCCTAATATATATATATATATCTATATATATCTATATATATATATATATATATATATATATATATATATATATAGCTACCCACCCCCAAAGTAGTACTCACAGACCCGAGCTTCAGGGGGTGACCCAGCAACAACTACAGCTGCAGGTATCTAAAAACACAAGAACTGGGGTCTATTGCCAGAAGTTGTGCTTAGAAAAAAGGCATGAGGCAAAAGGGCTGACTGAGAAGAAACTGCTGAAATCTAGAAAAAAGCAGAAGTAGTGCACGAGGAGAAAAACTTTCTGAATGCAGAATGAGAAACCGCAAGGCAGAGTGCACGCACACCCAAAAACTACATCAGCAAAGTCCCAGCTCGTAGGAGAAAGTAGCAGGAAGTTTGAACTGGCGGTATAGGCTAAACACTGTCTGGCCATTAAAAAAAGAAGAAGCCCAATTAGAAACAATAAAAAGGAAAAAGAGGGCCCCACAGACCACAAACTGCCTATTATGTACAATATACACAAAGCAAACAACCATAGAAAAAGGAAATTTATACCCTCACATGTCTGACCAGAAGTAAAAAACAGCCACTGTAGAAGCTCCACACATACAGCCCAATGTACAAAGAGGACAATATGCATTACAATAATGGCTGGCTAGCCATTAACAGTGGGGCGGTGAGAGGTGAACTGTCATAAGCTCTGGTCCTGATAACTCTGCAAGGGATTCTCAGAAAACTGCCCTGACATGAGAAGCAAGTTCCTGTACTAACTGAAACACAAATGGGTTGTCACTGAAAACTTGCCGTACCCTCGCACAGCGTACACCAGTATATCTAATGAACATGGAAAATCTGCACTCCTTGGCTTTCTGGATTACAGAATCTGGCCAAAATATACTTGCAGCTGTTAATAGTAGAAACATCTTCCAAATGAACAGAAAACAGCTGAGCAAAAGAAAACATGCCCACTCTGCCACCAGCAAAACTGGTCAGGTGTGATGAGGTGGTAAGAGTTATAGCCTCTAGTTTAGGGGACTGGCCTTCAGTTTTCTATGTGTCTTATGTCTATTTCTCCTAACCTCTGATTGTTTAATACCTCTATAAAGCTGTGCACCTCAATGGGAGAAATAAATATTCAACTTGACTTATAAAGTAAGGAATCATACAAGAGTATTACAGTTTTTACAGGAGGATACTTATTCATATTAGTCCATTAGCATTCACAGTGCAAATCTGCAGTAGAGAATTATCCTTAAAAGATAAACACATTTTGAAGCTTAGATAAGTATTACCTTAAAGTTTGTTGCAACTCCCACAAAACGAATGTGTTCCAGCGAAAATTCCCTTTTTTTTTTTTTTTTTTTTTAAAACCATTAAAAAGGAAGTCAGTTGAATTCAGGTTTCTTTTTTTTTTTACTTGTACCTACAAGTAAGCCTATAACAAGGCTTACCTTTATGTACAGTGAATATTTCCTCAATTTGCACCGTTTAGAAGATATTTACATGAGATGCAGCCTTTGACGTCACCAGTGCATGTGCTCTGAAGTGACGGCATACCAGTGCTGTCCCTTCAGAGCTTCTTGCTAGGGCCGAGGCTCCCGTGTGCACATGTGGGAGTGCAGTCATTGTGGCCCTGTCCATTCAGTCGGAGCCTGTAAACCCGGAAAGAAAGACTGGGTGAAGATGAAAGAGCAGGGGAGCTGTGACAGCACTGTAGGGCCCAGAGTGCAGGTAAGTCTGTCATAATGTGCTAGTATGCAGTGTATACTAGTACATTATGACTTAAACCTGCAGGGGGCCTGATTTTGTTTTGTAGCAGTTTACTACCATTTTAAACAACTTCCTGAAATGAAACTGAACGTATTCATACCTGCTCTTTTTCTGCTTTTATTCTGTCCAGCTCAACTTTTAAACTTGATATTGATGCTATTAAAGAAAAGACACATTAGACTAGTTAAAAAATAAAGTCACACAACACAGTTATCAATACACCTGACATCTGAAAATGTACAATGTAAAACATTAAACATTTATCAAACAAAACAATGAAACAGCAACTTGAATTTTATGTGGATGACAATCACATAAAAAGCTAGAGACCTATACACCTAAAAAAACTGAGTACAATGTAGAAATCTAAATAATAAAATTCTCGCCTGCCAAATGCATTAATTCATGCCTTGAGTTTGGTCCCATGTTCAATTCATACCGGTGGAGTTTAATTTATCTGTAAAAAGAGTTTATATATACTAGGTGTTTACTTGGTCTCTCAAACAGCTGCTCAAAGTTCATTCCCAGAAATAAAAAATACTGCAGCTTTGACAAATGACCAAACTGATCCTAGTCTATTTGTATTTCTGCTTGTACAATCATCTTTGGAAACAGGGACTGATTGGGACAACGTTTTGCTTGCTAGAGTCCTCTAAAAAATAAAATAAAAATACCAAACCCTCCACAAACAAATCCCCTATTTAAATGTGTTCAGTAAAAAATGACAACGGCTGGTCAAAAGGCCGTTGTCAGGGTTTTCATGTAATTTTTTGACTGTTTTGCCATTTAAAGACCGCAATACGTATGTATACACGTTGCGGCTTTGAAGTGGTTTACCAGGATTATGGCTGAAGATAACAGCCATAACGTTGGTATAGTTTTTTTTTTTTTACAGCCGGCAGCTGGCTTTCTCATGAAAGAATTCCAAGCGACTTATGAGCCACTGGAATGTTTTCAGAAGCCAGTGTGATGAGATCAAAGAGTAGATACTTGATTATTTAAATCTTTTTCTTTTTGACCCCAGATGTCTCCAAAAAGAGGACCTTTCATCCCTATTTTTATTACAAGGCATGTTTACGTTCCTTGTGATAGGAGTAAGGCCCCGTTCACACTGGGGCGATCCGACTTCCAGGGGCGACCTCTGAGGTCGCGGTGCGAGCAGCGCGCCGCAACTTTGAAGCGGCCGCCACGGACTTCATAACATTGAAGTCTATGACGGTCGCTCCGGGTCGCCCCAAAGAAGCTCCGGACCCTTTTTCTAAGTCGGAGCGACTTGTGTCGCTCCTATTAGAACGGGTCCGCAGCTTCCCTATGGAAGGCGACCTGTGAGGCGACCAGGTCGCCTCACAGGTCGCCCCAGTGTGAACGGGGACTTAAAGTGATTAAACAAAAAATGAAAAGGTACAGTAAAAATAATGTAAAAAAAATTAAAGCTCCTTGTAAATATTTATGTACCGTAGTTTGCCGGGTGTGGGCGATTTTAAAGACATGTTAGTTATCTATTTACTTGACGTAACATCATCTTTCCAATTTTACAAAAATGGGGTATTATATTGTTTTCTTTTTTAATTCATTAAAAAGTGTTTTTTTTTTTTTTCAAATAAAACATAACATAAAATTTTCAAACATCACCATAGGGTCTCTAAAAAAAAAAAAATGTATAATGTTTGGGGGTTTTAAATAATTTTCAAGCAAACAATATTAATTTCAACTTGTAAACAAAAAGTGCCAGAAAAACCCTGGTCTAAACGTGGTTAAGCATTGTCCCTACGTATGTTCTTTTGTTTGTTCAATTTAAATAATCCTCTTTTGAGAGCACAAGAGAGTAATGCTGTGCTTAGAGAAGAGGGATGCTCTAATACTCCTTGGATTTGCAGCAGAGAACAGGAAATGGTTTAAAGTTAGTTGCCAATCATTTTTCTATGACAAAGAACAAGCAGACAAACCAGAATGTAGGTCATCTTCTAGGATATGAATAATGAGGAACCCATGAGCCAACATAAAACCTACAGCACAAACTTAAAATAGACAAGTAAATCCTACCTTCTAAGATGTCTGCAAAGTGATGAGAGACAGGAGGAAGAAGGAACAAAAGAAAGTACGAAAGTGTCAAGGAGGAAAAAAAAACTGTAGAGAGACTTATTTTGTATTACTGCCCATCTCTGAGTTTTTTTGAGTTATTGTGCTGAACAAAAAGAAACACCAAATAGGACAACATATAGATCCAGTGATCTCAATGGTATGTTTGCTATGCTTTTTTTTTTGGTATTTCCCAGCACAAACCAAGAAGACATTTACTGGTGAAGGGGCATCACATAAGCATATAAGCTATCAGAACACCAGAAGAAACAGGTCAAATAAAAAAGGAACCTGAAGATAAAGTTTTAGGCCCAGTTCACAGTGGTGTGACATGCGCTCCCACTTTGAGAGCACAAGTTGCATCTCCATTAAGTGCAATGGTATTGTTCTATCAAGAGTGACTTAAGTCACTTTGGACTTACAAAAAGATTCCTGCACTACTTTTGGTGCGACTTTGGGTTTGAAGTTGCGGCAGTGTGAACTTAGAGAACAATACTAAAGTATGGAGAGTGAAGCGCCTTCTCTGATTAGTTCTCTTCTTGTAGGCAGTTACCCTGGTAAGATCTGCTTCTAGAAAGTAACTCCACTTATCAGCTACAACCACTATATTGTATATGTTTTGAGTTGGTGCCTTTCACAGCAGTGCTACAAAGTGAATGTTACTACACAAAGTGTTTTCCCAGCACAGGCATTGAATAGGGCCGGTTCACAGCAGGAACATGTTCGCCTTTCCTGTGCAATCTAAGCGCAATGTCATTTCAGCCCTTTCATTTGAATGGGCTTAAATCACACTACACAGCACCAAAAGTAGTGCATGCACTACTTTAAAAAGTGCACTGCAACCGGATCACATAGTAATTCTGTACCATGTAATTTGATGCAGACAAATGCACTGCATTTGCAATATGCGTTTGGGATGCTGGAAGCATTGCATTAATAACCGCTGAAGATAGCAAGTGCAGTGTGTTTTGAATGTGGTGCAGGATACGCTCATGGAATGGGGGTTTCCTGCACAGCTTTCTGGTGTGAATGGGCCCTTTAACAAGTATATATTTGCAAACATATTGCATGGTAGGTAAACCTAAATCTTTCTAGGGATTCTGTACAGTGTGACTAAGTGTAACTGTTAGGCCCCTTTCACATGAATGTTCTGTTGGAGGCGGGTGTAAGCTGACATGTGTCCTTTTATACCCGCCTACGTCCAACCTGCTAAAACGGCCCCTTTCTGTGCAGCGGATCGGATGGCAGTCAGGTGTAAACGGACAAGTGGTCCATTTACATTCGACAGCCCATATAGGAGAGCAGGCTGTGTCTGATTTTCACAAGTGGAGTGGACACAGACCTGTAATCTGCAGGCAGAGTCTGCCCCGTGTGAAAGGACGCTTACTGTGCTAAGTGTTACACATCACAATGGTGGCAAGTACAGAGTCCTATATTCCTATGTTGGTTTAAAACTTAGAATGCATTAAAGTGTACGTTATCCCTATTATTTCATACATGTGTCTGTGCTTGTATAAGGGGGTGTGCAACTGTAATCCGTTATATTTTTATTTCTTAGAAATGCCTGGTGATCATGCTACTCCCTCTCTTCGCTGTACCAACCTGACCACGCCAAGCACGAAAGCAGAACCGTGCTGGCGTGGTCAGTTTGTGTATCATTCTCTTGGAGTGATTGTATTTCTGTGGTCTGTTTAGCTCCACACCCCTTGCCCAGGCCAGGACACTCCAATGTGTATGTCTCTCTGCTCCTCTATAATGTGTTTTGCCTGCCAGCACACCTTACAGATCACATAATTGCCTGCCTCCCCACCCACCTATCCTCATAAAACCAAGTTTGCCCCACAGGATTGTAGGCAAGGAGTGTCAAGGGATGGCAATCATACCTTTATCCCTGTCTACAGCCTAAGGACACTTTTGACTGTCTCTTTGGAGCTAAAGAGCTCCTGAGATACAGGTCCCTCTCAAAAAATTAACAAAAGTTGTATAATGTGTATCCAGCTTTACCCTCTTGCTTGAGGGTGTCAATGATGGCCTTCTGGACAGCAGTCAGGTGGGCAGTCTTACCCATGATTGCGGTTTTGAGTAATGAACCAGGCTGGGAGTTTTTAAAAGCCTCAGGAATCATTTGCAGGCGTTTAGAGTTAATTAGTTGATTCAGATGATTAGGTTAATAGCTCATTTAGAGAACCTTTTCATGATATGCTAATTTTTTGAGATAGGAATTTTGGGTTTTCATGAGCTGTATGCCAAAATCATCAATATTAAAACAATAAAAGGCTTGCACTACCTTCAGTTGTGTGTAATGAATCTAAAATATATGAAAGTCTAATGTTTATCAGTACATTACAGAAAATAATGAACTTTATCACAATATGCTAATTTTTTGAGAGGGACCTGTATGTGACAGCACCTGGAGAAGGAAGTGAACAGGGAGCGCAGCAGTGATCTGACTGCTAAGAAAACAGAAATAGTACATAAACATTTTTTTAAAACATTTTGAGATTAAATTACATGCTTAACTTGTGGGTAAGCATTGACGTGATGTAGTTGGCATTTTAGGTTCACAAATACTTTAAATATCTACTGGTTAGCAATATTGAGGGAGTGAGAAAGGAGTGCAAGGAAGATAAAGACAGAATTTTAAAAGCTCTCCCAATATCTACCGTATGAATTCAAAATACAAACCTCATCAACCACTCCCTCTCCCTTTTGCCAATTGGATGAAAAGCTGAAGTCTTACCTATCTCCTCTTTACAATTTTCTATTTCAATCTGTAGGGTCTCTTCTAGATTTTCTTTCTGACATTGCTCTGCTTGAATTTGCTCCTTTAAGAATAAAATTTCTGCTTTCAATTTTTCTTCAAGGTGGTCAGATGCAGTCCGGACACTTATAATATCTTCCCTATATTTCAGAACTAATTCATGTAGTTCCTAGGAATAAATAGAGGCAGCCAATTGAGAGCGATGAAAATGAAGCAGATAAAATTCTTCTGGAATTAAGTCTAAAGATGAATGGCTGAATAAAACACCTTAATTACCATTTACTCAGACCCTCTGGTCTAAGCAAGAATGTTAACATACATGATATTTTTTCTTTTAAACTGACTACATAAATAAAAAATAAAAAAATTGAACAGCAAAATTATACATGGCTAAGGTGCATACTGAGAAACCCCAAAGAATGCATCAATGTGTTTTTTTCCCTTCAAGACAATCTGTCATGTCTTCTTGGGAGTCATGATTTACACTAAAACTATAGGCTTCCTTTTACTTTTTCCTCACATGGATCATGTAGGTTTACAATATCCAGATGACCTGGCAGGTAAATAGTCACAGATTGTTCCATAAAACAAAACTCAAGATCTCTGTGGCATCAACGACATTATGTCCACACATAATGTAGTGGAAGCAGCAAAAACTATTTGCCTGAAGATAGAAATATACCTCAACAGTTTCCGGGAGAATGAAATTTTCTGCCTGCTGTAGTGACACATGCAAGCCATGTTTTCCTTGAAGACTTTCATTGTCCTTCTGTAGTCTGGTCAACTCTTCAGAGACTTGCTCCCGTGACTGTGTCAGCACAGCCTGAAATCAACAGACAAAAAATAAACAGGAATTATTATAGCAAACCTATTCAAGTGTTTCTCTACAATCCATCATGATGGTTTCAGCTTCTTAAATGATGGCAAAATGTAGCAGACGTAAAAGTACCACTAGAAGCACATAAAATTATCTAGAAAAGTTTAAGAGGATCTATTCTATTAAAGCAAAAGCACAACAGTATAGAGTACCTATATTCAAAATATGCAAAAAGTTATTTCTCATGTTACTATTTTGATTGCTTGGACGTATATAATTTTTAACCACTTGCCGACCGCCGCAAGTACATATACTGCGGCGGTCAGCCCCTCACAGGCAAAGTGACGTATGGGTACGTCACTAGCCTGTGAGGCTCTGGGGAGCGAGCGCGCGCTCCCGCTCGGTCACGGACCCCCCCCCCCCCGCACGTGTGCCCGGCGGACCAGATGTCCGCCGGGCACTCGAGATCGTCCGTTAGAGCGGGAGAAAGGCAGGTGGCTAATGTAAACAAGCCGTCTGTCATTCTCCCCTGTGTAAGAACAGTGAACATACGGTTCTACTATGTAGGACCGTTGATCACTGTTCCTACACCTCAAGCCACAGCCAATCACAGTTAGAATCACACCCCTAGGGACACACACAACCCCTCCCTCTCAAATAAAGTTAACCCCTTCACTGCCAGTGTCATCTTACAGTAGCAGTGCATATGTATAGCACTGATTACTGTAGTAATGTCACTGGTAACCCCAAAAGTGTCAAAATGTCAGTCAAGGGTCCGACCTGTCCGCCGCAATCCCGCAAAAAAAAAAAAAAAAAAAAAAAAAAAAAAAAAAAAATCGCAGATCACCGCCATTACGCGTTAAAAAAAACAACAAGAATGACAAAAATCTTTCCGTTAGTTAGTAAACGCAATAACTTTTGCACAAACCAAATCAAAATACGCTTTTTGCGATTTTTTTTACCAAAAATATTTAGCATAAAACAAATTGGCCTAAAATGTTAAAACATTTTGATTTTTACATTTTTTTTTGGGGGGAATTTCAGTGAAAAATAGTTATTTTTGCAAAATTGACGCTCTTTTTTTGTTTATAGCGCATGATCAAAAAAAAATCGCACAGGTGATCAAATACCACCAAAAGAAAGCTCTGTTTGTGGGAAAAAAAAGATGTCAAATTCGTTAAGGTACAGCGTCGCACTACCACGCAATTGTCCGTTAAAGTCACGCAGTGCCGAATCGCAAAATACCCCCTGGTCAGGAAGGGGGTAAAATCTTCCGGGGCTTAAGTGGTTAAAATGGTTCTTCGCATATTGTTTTCTTGATTCTGCTTTATACACAGGACCATGCAGTTAGTGTCCTTTCTGAAGGACTTTATCCTAACATAATAAGATGCCTAAAGACGGCATTGTGAGACAGGTACTAATTCACATTTGTATAAAACTCACTATGTAGTTTTCCTTTAGCAAAAATATAAACCCACTGTAACCCCATTAATAATAATTTAAATTAAAACAGCAGCAGCAATATAGGGCAATCAGCAGGTAGCTTACAGTGGCTGACATAGGGTAAATGCAAAAAAGCAGTAAGGCTGTTGTGTGAAATAAATGCAGAAGTACAAATGGCAAGTACCAATGTTCTCATGTTGGAGGGAGGATGTGAGCCACATGTACCAAAAAAAAAAAAGCAGCAGCTGAAAGAGCTGCAGGGGCCAGAATTAAAGTAAACATTTTCCTTTGGTCTGCATGCCAAAGAACATACGGTATTTATTTTAAAGCGGAAAGTCAGTCTCCCGATCAATATTGATTTTTTTTGATCCTCATGCTGCTAGCATTAGTAAATAGATAGGAATATATTTACTTGTTTTAAACTTTTTTATTTTACATTTCTTCAGTTACTTCCTGGTTTTCTGCCTAGGCAAATGAGGTCATACCTCCCAGGAGTCTTTAGGAAGGGAGGAGAGTAGGAGGGTTTTTCCAGCGAAGCACAATCTCCTGCTAAGGGCAGGAAGTAAATGCTACATGAATCATTTGCCTTTACTCAAGATGGCCACAACCAGAAATTCTAGGGGATGTTTTTTGAAGTGATTTCTCACCAAAATAGAGCATGGACACACAGATGGATGGGGGGGAGTTTGCTTTAAATATTAAAAATGAATTAAACAGTGTTTTTTTGGTTTGTGGTGCTCAGATGCAGTGAAGATCAGCTGTAAGTCTAAAGGGCTGAAGAGCAGGGCCGTGACCAACTCAAATTGTCATATTTGATTTTACTCTTTACAGAATGAAGAAATGGATAAATGAGATTACCATCTGCTCTTGAACACTTCTCTTTGCTAGAGAGAAAGTCTGCTGAATTTCAGCGAGCAACACTTCTGAATCCTGAGCTCGCAGTGTTACGGCAGTTATCTAACAACAGAAAAAAACATTTGCAGTGAATGTGATTTGTCAGAATATATTTAATAACACAAGTAGATCTATTAATGGCTTTTGCATGGAACACTAAAGGGAAAAACTTTACCTTTCCTTTGCTTGGTCACCCTGCATACCAGCCAAGAAATATTTGAAAGAAGCCTGAACTAAGATAACCAAGTAGATTGTCACTCTCACTTTGAATGTTCTAGTAACTCAGATGCAAAGATGATGCAATAAATTACTTTAATAACCAACTCTAAACCAGTATGTAGATCAGGAGTTCGGACTGCTTTGCGTATGCTTGCTGTGGCTAAGTAACCAGCAACTGTCATTTTTACGGGGAGTTCAGCAACACAGTCCCTATACTTTTTTCGTTACATCCAGTGTATTTATAAAACACTTGAAAACCGGCCTGTTTCACCCCATTCCTGCCCCGGCCATTTTTTAGTTTCCAGTGCTGTCACACTTTGCTCTGACAAAGTGACAATTGCCGAGTCATGCAAAACTGTACTCAAATAAAAAAAAAAAAAAGGCCAAACATTTTGAAAAAAAAAAAGAAAACCCCACAAAAATGTTTCTTCGTTTGCAAATAATTATTTTTTTTTTTTTATAAATTTAGGCCAAAATGTATTCTCCTACATTTCCCTTGGTAGGGAATGTATAATCTACGTGAAAGTTATAGACTCTACCATAACCATGGTATATATATAATTTTTTTTTTAAATGGATCAGTCCTTATGTTTGGACTGTCTATTTTATTTCAGGCCTTAAAATGCCAGGACAGTACCCCCCCAATTAACCCATTTGGAAAGTACACAGTCCAAGGTATTTAGCAAGAGGCATGGCAAATGTTTTGAAGTTGTATTTTTTTGTCACAGTTCTTTGGAAAATTAAGAAACAACACCTTCCCGCCTGGCCTATAGCAGAACGACGGCTGAACGGTGGCTTTAAGATCCTGACTGGATGTCATATGACGTCCTTTACATGTGCTGCTCGTGCGTGCCCCCGGGGGCACGCAGCGAGGAGATCGCTGATAAGCTGTGTTGCTTGGACACAGTGCATCACCAATCAGGCTCTTTACCATGGGATCTGATCGGACAACCAATCAAAGCCAATCACATGTAAACAAATGCCTGTTATCGGCATTTCCTTTCCTCAGCACTATTCGTGTCTGAGGAAAGGAAAGACGATAACCGGCTTTCCAGTTACAGGGGACATTTACACTGATAATCAGGGCACTCCCATCAGTGCGGCCTATCCGTGCTGCATATCAGAACCCATCAGTGCTTCCTCATAGGTGCCCATCAGTGCAGCCTATCAGTGAAATTTTATAACAGAAACTAAGAAAAACTTTTTTTTTTTGGTCTTTCTTTCGTTTGTTTCGCAAAAAAACACGGGGGCGATTAAATACCATCAAAAGAAAGCTCTGTCTCAAACAATGATAAAGAATTTCATTTGGGTACAGTGTTGCATGACCACACAATTGTCATTCAAAGTGCGACAGCACTAAAAGCTAAAAATTGGCCTGGGCAGGAAGGGGGTTAAAGTGCCTTGTATTGAAGTGGTTATATAAATGTATTTTCACAATGTTGTCATTTTATTAATTATTTCTCACACACAGCAAAGGCATAGTTACAAATACACCCCAAAACACCATCTGGTACTTCTTCCGAGCATGGGGATACCACATGTGGGACTTTTTCACAGCCTAGTTGCTTGTTGGGTCCCAAAATCCAAGGGGGAACTTTGGGCTTTCAAGGAGCATAAATTACACATCTAAATTCCTGACTAGCCATCATATTTCTTGAGTCCCTGAAGTGCCAGGACGACAAAATGATTACAATTCCAAAAGCATACACCCCAACGTATTTTCTGAAAGGCATAAAGAGTCTTTTGAAAGTGTAATTTTTTGCCACTCATTTCTTTGGAAGATGAGGAAAGAATATGAAAATAAAAATGCATAGTTGTCATTAATAAGATATTTCTAACACCAAGCATAGGCACACTTAGAATTGCTACTCCTCCACAGTATGGCGATACCAAAATGTGAGACTTTTTCACAGCCTAGCCACATAGAGACCCAAATTCCAAGGAGCACCTTTAGGCATTCTGAAGGTATAAATTACATAATTTCTTGACTACTGAGACTATCACATTTTTGGAGGCCCTGGAGTACAAGTACAGGTGAGACATCCCAAGAAGCATGATGAGTATTTTGAAGATTTCATTGTTTTCCCACAAGTTTTTGGAAAATGAAAGTGTATTTTATTCCCAAAGTTGTCAATTAATAAGCTATTTCTAACATACAGCACAGGCATAATTAGAATCGAATCCCAAAACACATTCTGCTATTCCTCCCAAGTCTACGACACCACGATAGACTTTTTCACAGGCTTACCACATAGAGAAGCCCAAAATTCTAAGGAGCCCCTTAAGGTTTTCTATGGGCATAAATTATGCATCTAATTTCCTGACTACGCATCACATTTTTAGGGGCCCTGGAGCACCAGAATAGCAGAAACACCCACAAAATTACATTTCAGAGACTAAATATCCCAAGGTTTTTTTTTTTTTTTAAGTGGGATCGTGAGCTGAACATTTTTAGAAAATGTGGAATGAAAGTTTGTTGGACAATTGGAAGTTGTCAATTTAATAAGACATTTTTCACACACAGCGTGGACATACTTAGAATTCCACCCCAAGACACATTCTGCTACTATTCCAGAGTATGGGTATACCACATTTGTAAGACTTTCAATGTTTGGACGGATTATGTACCAAACACTGTATCACAAAAATTAACCAACTGTATGTACTGTAACGTTCACCTCTGAGTGGTCAGAGAAAAAAAGCTTAGTGTAGTATCAGCTATAGCAGCTCTTGTTTCTTCAAGTCAAGCAAGGCTAGCCTACTAGTACTGGTATGTGTACTGACCAGGAAGTACAGGAGGCTGAATAAAGGAAGAACAAAAGAGTTCCTGTGGTTCCAGGAGTGCAGTTGTCCAAAGGGGATGGCTGAGACTGGTGTCTCAGAGAACCAATTCAGTGGGACATGCTGATAGGTCAGTTTAGGCAGCAGCAAGAGATGTGTTCAACAAACAGGCAAAGGATCAATCCAGAAAGCAGGCACAAATGTGGTCAAAAGACAGGCCAGGGTCAGAACAGACAGCAGGCAACAGTGCACTGGTGGCAGTGATCAGAATCACTTACTGGCTGCACTGGCTCTGGGGACACCATATTTGTATGGTGGTAATTAAGGACACTGTTGATGGCTGCACCGACTCTGGTAATACTGGCACTGGTGTGGCTACATTGGTGTGGGAACATTATTGCTAGCTGCACTGGCCTGGTGACACTGTCACTAGTGTGGAAGCAATCAGGGACACTGTTGATCGCTTACACTGGTTCTGTGACACAGACTGGTGTGACAGTGATTAGGAACACTGTTGCTGGATGAGGACATTGGTCAAGTAACACTGTAACTGGTGTGGTGGCAATTGGTGACGTTGCTACTGGCTACACTATTTAAGATCTTTCACACCCGAGGTTGGCGGGGGAAGGGGGGGACCTTGCGGTTGAGACACATTTTACCTCCCCCAACCACTACCTCACCCCTTAGCTTCAGAGACAACAGCCGTGGGGGGAAAACATGTCACGGCTGCGTTTGCTTTGCAGAATTTATAGGATAGGCTAATTTTAACTCAATGATCATTTTGTTTTCATTTAAATTAAAGAGTAAAGCAAGCATTTTTGCTAATATTAAAGTGGTTGTATATACAGTACAGACCAAAAGTTTGGACACACCTTCTCATTCAAAGAGTTTTCTTTATTTTCATGACTATGAAAATTGTAGAGTCACACTTCAAGAGGTAGTCACCTGAAATGGTCTTCCAACAGTCTTGAAGGAGTTCCCAGAGATGCTTAGCACTTGTTGGCCCTTTTGCCTTCACTCTGCGGTCCAGCTCACCCCAAACTCTCTTGATTGGGTTCAGGTCCGGTGACTGGAGGCCAGGTCATCTAGCACAGCACCCCATCACTCTCCTTCTTGGTCAAATAGCATCTTACACAGCCTGGAGGTGTGTTTGGGGTCATTGTCCGAAAAATAAATGATGGTCCAACTAAAACGCAAAGCGGATGGAATAGCATGCCGCTGCAAGATGCTGTGGTAGCCATGCTGGTTCAGTATGCATTCAATTTTGAATAAATCCCCAACAGTGTCACCAGCAAAGTACCCCCACACCATCACACCTCCTCCTCCATGCTTCACGGTGGGAACCAGGCATGTAGAGTCCATCCGTTCACCTTTTCTGCGTCGCACAAAGACACGGTGGTTACATAGTTACATAGTTGGTGAGGTTGAATAAAGACAAAAGTCCATCCAGTTCAACCTGTGTAGATGTGTGTGGCTGTAATCATCTTGCATACCCCTGAATGTTCTGATCCTTGAGATGTACGTCTAAGAGTCTTTTGAAAGCCACCATACTACCCGCAGAAACCACCTCATGTGGTAGAGAATTCCACAATCTTGTAGCCCTAACAGTAAAGAACCCCCCACGTTGCCTGAGGTTAAAACGCTTCTCCTCTAATCGCATTGTATGCCCCCGAGTTCTCATGCAATCCCTTCGACTGAACAGCTTTTTTTCTAAGCCTAGATCCCCATTTAGATATTTAAAAATTGCTATCATGTCCCCCCTCAGGCGTCTCTTCTCCAGGGAGAATAAATCAAGCGATTGCAGACGCTCCTCATAATCAAGGTCCTCCAATCCCCTAATTAGTTTAGTTGCCCTTCTCTGGACTCTCGCCAGCTCCAACACATCCCTTCTGAGGACTGGTGACCAGAACTGGACCGAATACTCCAGATGAGGTCGGACCAGAGTTTTATAAAGTGGAAGGATTATAGTCTTATCTCTGGAATACATCCCTTTCTTTATGCATGCTAATATTCTGCTAGCCTTGGCAGCTGCCGCTTGACATTGCATGCTGTTGCCTAGTCTATCATCAACCAAGACTCCCAGATCCTTCTCCATTTTTGATTCTCCCAAGGGTTCCCCTCCTAACGTGTATTGTGCTTTTATGTTTCTAGTCCCCAAGTGTAAAACCTTACATTTCTCCACGTTAAACCTCATTTGCCATGTCTTTGCCCACTCCGTTATTTTGTCCAGGTCATTCTGTAGGATATCTGCTTCATGCTGTGCAGTTATTGCCCTGCCTAATTTTGTGTCATCTGCAAAAACTGATATTGAACTACTGATCCCGTCCTCAATGCTGTTTATGAATAAATTGAACAAGGTTGGTCCTAGGACTGAGCCTTGGGGGACCCCGCTTACTACCTCAGACCAGTCTGAGTACGCGCTGTTTATTACCACCCTTTGGACACGCCCTTTTAGCCAGTTCCGTATTCAAGAGCAAACCCTGCTGTCGATACCTGCAGACCTTATTTTATAAATTAAGCGCTTATGGGGAACTGTATCAAACGCCTTAGCAAAATCAAGGTACACCACATCCACTGGTCTGCCCCTATCTAGCTCCCAGCTCACCTCCTCGTAGAATGTTAAGAGATTGGTTTGACAAGAACGCCCATTTGTAAACCCGTGCTGGTTACTACTGATGATGCTGTTGTCCTTAGCAAACTCTACGATATAGTCCCTTATCATCCCCTCCAGAAGTTTACATACTACTGATGTCAGACTGACAGGCCTATAATTTACCGGTATATGCCTCTGACCCTTTTTGAATATCGGAATCACGTTAGCTTTCCTCCACTCCCCTGGTACATCTCCTGTCCTAATACTGTCCGCAAAGATCAGGAACAGTGGTCTGGATATAACCTTACTGAGTTCCTTGAGTACTCTCGGATGTACGCCATCCGGGCCTGGTGATTTGTTTGTGTTGAGTTTATCCAGCCTTTCCCTGATTTCACCCTCTGTTAGCCATAGTGGCAAGTCCTGTGTATTACTACTAACCATACAGTCATGGTCAGTGTACCCCTCCGATTTCTGTGTAAAGACTGATGAGAAAAAAGCATTCAGCACGGTTGCCTTTTCAGTGTCCTCTGTAACCATCCTCCCATCATTGTTAATTATGTGTGCAATATGCTCTGCCCTAGTTTTTTTGCTGTTGATATACCTAAAGAATTTCTTTGGGTTTTTTTTTGCTATCCTCCGCTATTTGTCTCTCAAAGTCTATTTTAGCCATCTTGATTTTGTGTTTACACTTCCCATTTGCCTCCTTGTATTGGTCGAAAGCCAATACTGTGCCCTCTGATTTATATTTCCTGAAGGCCAATTTTTTTCCCCTAATAAGTTTTTTAACGCTCCGGTTTAGCCAGCCAGGTTTGGCTTTGTCCCTTCTAAATTTATTTCCCATAGGAATGCACTGCAAGATGCCTTTGTTTAATATGTTCCTAAAGCATTCCCATTTTTCCTCTGTGGTCAGGGATCCCAGGGTTCGGTCCCAGTTTACCCTTTCCATCAACAAGTACAATTTTGGAAAGTTTGCCCTTCTGAAGTTAAGGGTTCTTATGTTCCCCACTTGCCTTGCTATATTGTTATTTACGCTAAATGTGATCATCCTGTGATCGCTAGAGCCCAGGTTGTCCTGGACTCCTACCTCCGAGATTAGGTCTGGGTCATTAGTGATCAATAGATCCAGGATTGTGTTTTCTCTGGTAGGGGAATCCACCAACTGTGACATGTAATTATCCTGTAAGGTTTCCGTGAATTGACGGCCCTTATGTGAGTGTGTAGTCCCCTCTCCCCAGTCAATGTCGGGATAATTGAAGTTGGAACCAAAGATCTCAAATTTGGACTCATCAGACCAAAGCACAGATTTCCACTGGTCTAATGTCCATTCCTTGTGTTCTTTAGCCCAAACAAGTCTCTTCTGCTTGTTGCCTTTCTTTAGCAGTGGTTTCCTAGCAGATATTCTACCATGAAGGCCTGATTCACACAGTCTCCTCTTAACAGTTGTTCTAGAGATGTGTCTGCTGCTAGAACTCCGTGTGCCATTGACCTGGTCTCTAATCTGAGCTGCTGTTAACCTGCGATTTCTGAGGCTGGTGGCTGGAGAACTTATCCTCCGCAGCAGAGGGGACTCTTGGTCTTCCTTTCCTGGGGCGGTACGCATGTGAGCCAGTTTCTTTGTAGCGCTTGATGGTTTTTGTGACTGCACTTGGGGACACTTTCAAAGTTTAACCAATTTTTCAGACTGACTGACCTTCATTTCTTAAATTAAATGATGGCCGCTCTTTTTCCTGTACTTAGAATTTGTATTATGGCAAGAAAAAAGCAGCTAACAGTCTATTCAGTAGGACTATCAGCTGTGTATCCACCTGACTTCTGCACAACACAACTGATGGTCCCAACCCCAATTATAAGGCAAGAAATCACACTTATTAAACCTGACAGGGCACACCTGTGAAGTGAAAACCATTTCAGGTGACTACCTCTTGAAGTGTGACTCTACAATTTTCATAGTCATGAAAATAAAGAAAACTCTTTGAATGAGAAGGTGTCCAAACCTTTGGTTTGTACTGTACATCAGGTTTTTTTCTATCTTGATGCATTCAATGCATTAAGATAAAAATCCTCGTGTGTGCAGCAGACCCCCTCAGCCCCCCCCCCCCTAATAGTTACCTGAGGTCAATCTAGATCCAGTGAGGTTGCAGGAGTGTCTTGGCAGCTCGGGACTCCCCACCTCATTGGCTAAGACTGCAGCTGTCAAAGTCAGTGAGCCAATGAGGAGAGAAAGGGGGCGGGGCGATGCAATGACTGTGTCTGAATGTGCACAGAGAGCTGCAGCTTAGTTTGTTATGGAGGGGGGAAAAAAACGCATGTAAAAATGCATAAAAAAGCAAAACTTGCGTATTTGGTGCAGGTCCATTGAAGTCTATTACACACAAAATGCAATCTGCTGCAGGGAAAAAAAAAAAAGTACCTGACCCTTTCCAAAAACGCACCAGCTTAAAAACACACAGATGTGAACATGTACCCAGGAAACCATGTTAAATGGACTGTAGTGCGTGTCTGCAAACCACATTAAAAAAACACATAGGTGTGGACCTAGGGTAAGGGTCATGTTAAAGTTAGGCGGTCTTCCTACTATATATAACACACTAACTACAACAGGTAAAAAGACCCACAATGCCCTTAGTTGTACAGTTTGAGCAGGCTGTTAAGGCTATACATGTTTTGCAGCTTATTTCAAGGGTTAAGACATACAAGTGAACTTAAGTGAACAGAAACAGGTTTCTGTTCCTCACACAATACTACTGATAAAACAAACTGATACTTATTACATTTCTAAACACATATCAGGCTGTGATAAATGTGAAGACCATCAGCAAGCATCAACACTCACTGAACAATGCATGTGTTGTGATTCAGTTTACAGTAATGTACATCTGTATACTGTAAACCCCCACTCCATCGCGGTTCAGTTTTTGCAGTCCCGGTATATTGCTTTTTTTTTTGTAATGTTATTTTACTATATAAATCATTAAAAATGAAATATTTTTGTGTTTTCCATAGCTCTTGCTATGTCTCTCAGTATCTTTTATGTGTTTAAATGAGTTTCTATTGTTTTAGAAGTGTGTTTAAAGACCTTAAAATGCTTTTACACGTACAGTGACAATAAAAAAAAACATGCCTACAATGCATTTTAATAGGGTTTTCCTATTTCGCGGATTTTCACTTTTCGCGGCTGGGTCCAGAACGTAACCCCCGCAATGGACGGGGGTTTACTGTACCCCAAATTCAGAATCAAATTTGGCAATTGTCCCTGCTGAGCTGCTATATACTTCCCATTTGTAGGTTTGAAGCTCCCATAATTCTGTAGAATATTGTATACTTAAATGGTACTGTGCAAGAGTCCAAGCTACTTAGAGAGGAGCTCCAGGCTCCCCCAAAAAATTAAAACAGTCAGCAGCTACAAATACTGCAGCTGATGACTTTTAATATAAAGACACTTACTTATCCAGGGATCCAGCGATGTCCTCACCCGAGCGGATTTTTCAAGCTGCTTCAGGTGCAGACACCAGCATCTCAAGTAAGGAAAATAGCCAGTGAAACCTTGTGGCTTCAAAGCCGATTTCCTACTGTGGATGCATGAGCTGCGCTGCTCCTTGTTAATGGTCCCGTAGTCTTCTGGGACCCGTGATGTGTCACAGAAAACTGCGGGGAAGGACGGGGGCTGAACGTCCGGCTCAAATCACTGCTGCTCATCTGACTGGAAGTGGGTGCGGGTACCTGTCAAAACCAGGTACCCACTATTCCCCAAAAAGTGCCAAATGAACTTCCCCTTTTGGGTGAAGTTCCGCTTTACTTAGCCAACAGTAAGTTAATTTTTTTTACTAAGAAAGCTAAATGGTAGAGAGAAGCACGAGGCAAAGAAAATCAATACATAAAAACACCACAACCTTTCTAATTTTTTGGAGAAAATACAGAGATAACATTCCCACCCAGAAGCAAATCAAACATGATCTCCTATAGATACTACTTGAGATGGGTGGAATCCTTCAACATGGAGCAATCGATGGCTTTGGTGAAATATATAATTCATACCTGCTTAGCGGTTTCGTCAGAATTTTGCTTTAAATAATCCTCAAGTTCCTGCTTCTCTTTTAAGCTTTTCTCAGATTGGTCATTTGCTTGTCTCAGCATTACTTGCAATTTTTTAACCTGTGGACAAGACCATTACTGTAAAAGATTTTTACAAACTAGTCAGTAAAACGATTCAGATGACAGTTAACACACTACAACTTAAGGCTAAAAAACAAGCATGGTAGCTTGTATTTATTTTTGATGTAAAGAACATTTTTTCACCACAGTGGTCTTTTAATTACATTCTGTAAAAAAATACAACCCCCCCCCCCCCTTCACCAGCCTACATATTGCTGTAGCTTGCAAATTATCCTATTTGACACTGGCATACATGAGGAATGTGAGAATCCAACCAAACTAACATGAATGCAAGACATTCATAAAAAATGGATTTTTGTAAAATCTTACGGTAAAATCCTTTTCTCTTAACCACCTCCCACCCGGGCCATAGTACATATACGGCCGGGTGGGAGTCTCGTCCTTCTGAATGGACGTTCCGGAACGTCCTTCAGAAGGAGAGAGATCGCGCCGCCACGGGCACGCGCAGCGCTCTCGATGTGCCTGTGTCCCTAGGACACAGAGCAACAAGACTCGGCAGGAGGGCCCTGTGATTGGCCCTCCTGATCACATGACGGCTGTGACCAATCACAGCCGTCATGTAATGTCAATACAGCCGTTGTAACGGCTTCGATCTCTTCTCCTCCTGACAGATCCTGTCAGTGAGGAGAAGATCAGAGGATCGATTCTGCAGCCGGGGTGATCAGTGAGTATTTCTAATTACTCACTGATCACAGGGGGGTCTGTGCTGGTAATCAGATGATTGATTACCAGTGCAGCCCTGGGGGGAGGGGATGCCACTAGAGCCACCAGGGATGCCCACCCATGACCACCAGGGATGCCCACCATGACCACCAGGGATGCCCACCATGACCACCAGGGATGCCCACCATGACCACCAGGGAAGGCAAACAGGGCTCAGAGAGCCTGCCAGTGGTGCCCCCCTATCAGTGCTGCCCACCAGTGCCCGTTATTGCCATCTATCAGTGCCGCCCACCAGTGCCCATTATTGCCCACCAGTGCTGCCTATCAGTGCCCATCAGTGCCCCCCATCAGTGCCGATCAGTGCCGCCCATCAGTGCCACCCATCAGTGCCGCCTATCAGTGCCCATCAGTGCTGCCCATCAATGCCCATCAGCGCTGCCTATCAGTGCCCACCAATGCTGCATATCAGTGGTATCTATCAGTGCCACATATCAGTGCCCATCAGTGCTGCATATCAGTGCTACCTATCAGTGCCCATCAGTGCTGCATATCAGTGCCACCCCATCAGTGCCACCCCATCAGTGTCTCCTCATCAGTGCCTGTCAGTGCGATGTCATCAGTGCTCATCAGTGCAGGAAAAAACTTATTTACAAAATTTTATAACCTAAACAAAAAATTTTTTTTTTTTTTCAAACTTTTCGGTCTTTTTTTATTTGTGCACCAAAAAAGAAAAAACCTGGCGGGGATCAAATACCACCAAAAGAAAGCTCTATTTGTGGGGAAAAAATGACATAAATTTGGTTTAGGTACAGTGTTGCATGACCGCGCAATTGTCATTCAAAATGCAACAGCGCTAAAAGCTGAAAATTGGTCTGGGAAGGAAGGGGGTTTAAGTGCCCAGTATTGAGGTAGTTAAGCTCATTGACAGACGCAGTCCTCTTGATTAATAACACATTGGGTTATACTGCCCTCTACAGGAGTAGGACACTAGACGGAAGGAAAACGTTATGGCCACACCTTAGGGGCAGTCCCAGAGGGTATATCCTCTCTCTCTCTGCTACAGGAAGTCAGTTATGTCACAAAGCAGTGTCAGAGAATTTAACCCAACCCAACTCAAAAAACCGAGGGGCGGGTACTGCGTCTGTCAATGAGCTTAAGAGAAAAGTATTTTACGGTAAGATTTTACAAAAATCCATTTTTCTCTGTCGCTCATTGACAGACGCAGTCCTCTTGATTAATAACACATTGGGACGTCCCAAAGCAGTGCCACAAATGAGGGGTGGGATAACAGAAACATTTAAATCTAGAAGGCCCAACCGGTGCCGACTAGAAGTCTTTAAAGGCTCATCCAACCACAGGATGAGACAACTGAAAATCCAACGGAAAAAAACCCTCGAGGTAGACCACCGGTCTCCTCAAATTGCGGCCTGCAGAACCTTGCGGCCAAAAGAGGCATCCGCCGATGCCATCACATCAACTTTATAAAATTTTGTAAAGGTATGAACCGACGACCAGGTAGCCGCCTTGCAAACCTGGACCACTGACGCCTGATGGCGGAAGGCCCAGGAAACACTAAGCGCCCGAGTAGAGTGCGCCTTAACAGGGAACGGGGGATCCCGCCCCTTAATAGAATAAGCCTGTACCCCCGTCTGTCTGATCCATCTAGAGATGGTCGCAGCAGAAACAGGCAACCCCTTTATAGGGTCATCCGTGATCACAAAAAGTGAATCCGTTTTACGAAACGAGTTCGTAGTAGTCAAGTGTACCCCGATTGTCCGAACCATATCCAAGGAGTGTAATGCAAACTCCCAAGGATGGCTAGGCTTAGGACACAGGGAAGGTAACACAATATTCTCATTCAGATGAAACTCTGAAACCACTTTAGGAAGGAAGGATGGATTCGGACGAAGAACCACCTTATCCCTATGAACCACCAGATATGGGGAACGACAAGATAATGCTGCCAGTTCTGACCCCCTGCGTGCAGAAGTGATAGCCACCAAGAAGGCCACCTTCTGGGATAAAGTAGGCAAGGGAATCTCCCCAATATCTTCAAAGGGAGGTTTCTGTAGAACCGACAACACCAGATTAAGATCCCAGGGCGGTAAGGGCGCGCACACTGGCGGAGCCAGGTGCCACACTCCCTGGATGAAATTCCGCACCAAGGAATGAGTAGCCAAAGGTTTCTGAAAGAAGATTGCTAACGCTGAAACCTGACCCTTGATAGTGCTCAAGGACAGCTTCTGCTCAACCCGTTGCAGAAAAGCCAAGATTCGGGTCACCAAATAGGTACGTGGGGGAAATCCAAGGGATTCACACCACACAATATAAACCTTCCAAGTGCGATAATAGACTTAACTAGAAGTTGCTTTCCTTGCTTTAATTAGAGTAGGAATAACTGAAGCTGACAATCCTTTGTCCTTCAGTACCTGGGTCTCAATGGCCAGGCCGTTAAAGCGAGCGATTGTAAAGCAAGATGGAAGATCGGTCCCTGAGACCGCAGATCCTCCTTGAGAGGAAGTCTCCAAGGATCGTCCGCGACCAGTCTGCCCAAGTCGGCGTGCCCGGCTTGACGAGGCTAGTCCGGAATTACCAGGATAACTGGCATTCCCTCCACCTCTATCCTGCGGAGAAGCTTCAGCAGCAACTTGAGAGGAGGGAAGACATACAGTAGCTGATACTGCCCCTACGGGGCGATACGCGCGTCTGCTCCGTCCGCTAGAGGATCGCGGGTGCGGGCTACAAACCTCCGCACCTTCCTGTTGAGCCGAGATGCCAACAGATCCACCTCCGGGTGCCCCAATGAAGGCACAGCTGGTGAAATCCTTGGTGCTCGACCTAAGCCACAGCCGTGGCATTGTCTGACTGGATCCGAACCGGGCTGCCCTAGAGCTGCTCGGTCCAGAAAATCAACTTCCTCTGGCTGAGCATTGGAGACCGAAGCCACCAGACCAGAGACTCCCTAGTCCGCTCGCTCACCCGGATCCGATTCCTGGGAGGGAACTGGGAATGATCTTTGCAAAAAGTGAAGAAAACGTCCTGCTCAAGGAACGGAAACTACCGCTCCTTGTAGCATACGAATGTTGGAAGGGAAGAATCGCACCGGTAGAAGTGGTCGACACTCGATCTTGTATCCCGACCGTATGACCTCCTGAACCCCTTTGTACGGGATTCAGGAAAG
Source organism: Pelophylax lessonae (assembly GCF_965119305.1). Lineage (NCBI taxonomy): Eukaryota > Metazoa > Chordata > Amphibia > Anura > Ranidae > Pelophylax > Pelophylax lessonae. The sequence goes on along the minus strand of NC_138769.1, from coordinate 426,881,840 downwards.
CCCTGGATCTGGAAACCGGTGAAGACGTCCCCCCACCCCAGAAATGGGTGGGGGCGCACCTTCAGGCTGTGTTGGTTTTATCTTCAGGTTTGGCTGAGTCGGATTTTTGTTTACCCAACCAGCTCCCTCTGAAACCCACTGAGGGGGCTTTGGAGCCCTTCTCGCTCGCCCCAGCGGAGCGAACAAACCTTTTATGAGCGGAAAAGGAAGGTCCTCGCCTGTTGCGAGGTCCCTTGCCCTTAGCAGTCTGTGGTAAAAAAGTGCTCTTGCCCCCAGTGACATCCTTTATAATCTCATCTAAGGTGGCCCCAAACAGGCGATCCCCCTGAAAAGGGAGATTAGTCAAAGCTTTCTTGGAACCTAGATCCGCCGACCAGCACTTTAACCACAACACACGTCTGAGGACCACTGCTGACATCGATGCATGCCCTAACAAGGGAGTGGCATCCAGGGCGGCGTCACAGACGAACTGTAGTCCTTGTATAATTTGTTCCATCAAATCAGATGCTGCCGGGGGGATACTTCTCCCCTTTAAGTCATGGCGTAACAATTTGGCCCATTCTGTCAATGTTTGTGAAACTAAACCAATGGCAACCACTGGCCTAAAGGTTGACCCTATCAGGGAAAAAATGGTGCGGGATTCCGCTTCCACTTTTCGATCCACCGGATCCTTAAAGGACGGAGCGTCCTCCAACGGGATAACAGAGGCTTTATTTAGTCTGGAAATCGGTGGGTCCACCACTGGTGGTTCCGTCCATTTTTTAATGAGGGATTCCTCAAACGGATAACGCCTAGCAATGCGTTTAGAAACAGCAAGGGCTCGTTTCGGATGATCCCATTCCTCTTTAATTTTATTGCCAAAACATTTGGGTAAAAGGAAAAACCTTCGCCATCTTGGCACGCTTACTAGTACCAAAAGGAATTTCCATCTCGGTTACCTCTGCCGGTGTAACCTCAAGTCTTAAGGTTTCCCGGACAGACACAACTAGTGCGTCCACCAGCGCTTCTTCTTGTGCTATGGCGGAGGCAGATACGTCCTCCTCACTGTCTGAGGAGACACTGCCTGAAACAACAGCCCCAGCAGAGGGACCTGCAGCTGCAGTGACCAGCTCAGAATCTGTATCTGACGTATCAGATGAAATAGCGGTAGGCGGGAGTCGCTTTCTTGACCCCCGTCCCTGACAGGCTACCTCCACCCGGGATACCAAAGACTCCAAAACTGCAGATAATGCATCAATAACCAGTGGGGTACTGGAGGGTCCTGCGGCCACCTCGAGGTGATCAGGTGGGGATACATGTGTGGCAGGGTCCATGATTATACAAGACACTTGCCAGCGAAAAAAGAATTGCAAAGAAAAAAAATTTTTTTTTTTTTGTAATCCCCCAGCGCAACAGCCCCCCTCAGTGTTACCTGCTTTGGACCCCACAGAGAGAGAGAGACCCCAAGGCTCACCACCTGATGCACAGAAGTTTCTATCAACCTGCCTCAGCGCTGTCTTCTTACAGAAAGGAAGTCTTTTGGCACTTTTCCCGGGAAAAGGAGGCGGCTCCGCCCCTTTACACGCCTTCCGGCGCCTCCCATGCTTCTCCACGCGGTAACTGGTCACTTCCAAAATGGCCGTCCCCATGCTGGAGACACGAGGCTACGCCAAGATGGCGGCCCCACGCGGCCTGTGGAAGATGGCTGCGGCCTGCGGAAGCGCTATTGGCCTGTGCGGCCTGCGGGGAACTGTGGGAGGATGGCGGCCTGTGGGAGGATAGCGGTCTGCGGGAGGATGGCGGCCTGCGGATGGCGGTAGTCCAGGCACAGGCATCGGCCTCTATTGCAACCTTATCAGGTAGGATGCTATCACCCTATACATGGCCATCATCACAGTAATGCCACGGACTTCAGTCATGGTCCCTTAACAGTGCCCACTTATACAGTGACTTTAGATAGTCAGCTCCCAAACCAAGCCTCCTGGTTTTTTTTTTTCACACAATCACATTCAATTGGGGGATCTGTGACCTGTTACAGGATAGAGAGGGGACCCAGAAACCTGAGCGTCCGACCATCCTAAGGAGGGGCCCGCGTCCACCAACCGACCCGACAGGGGGGAAAGCGGGAACATTCTACTCACCATAACGGAACCAGGCGGGCGCCAACTCCCGACAGAACCCCTCTCCACCGAGGTGGGGGGGCTGTCGACCAATACGGACGCCGTGACTCAGGTTCCAACTGGTCGTTGGCGTCCAGGCGAGACGTTTAACTTGCAGGGTCAGTCCCCGTCCAGTGGGACTATGTCGCGGCCGACCCAGCGCGGAGCTAGAGCCTGCACACGCTCGCAGGCTGACTGGGGTGACCACTGAATCTAAACATCCAGCCCGTCGCCCAGTTTCAGCATACTTGCTTGAAGATCTCACAGGAACACTGGAGAAAAAAAGCTGCCTAATAAAAAAGTTTTATAAAAAATCTTGCCAGGACCAAGATCCCAGCAAGGAACTTAGGTCCTTACTCCTAACTAGACAGAAAAAACGGACTTCCTGTAGCAGAGAGAGAGAGGATATACCCTCTGGGACTGCCCCTAAGGTGTGGCCAGAACGTTTTCCTTCCGTCTAGTGTCCTACTCCTGTAGAGGGCAGTATAACCCAATGTGTTATTAATCAAGAGGACTGCGTCTGTCAATAAGCGACAGAGAAAATAGGATTATTACAGTTACTGTAAAATTAATTTCCTGGAGTTCATTTAGAGATACAGGGATTCAGACTATTGCATTATACTGACGATCGGACACTGGCAAGAAAAAGAAAATGACCAGCTTGGTAGGACTCCTACTTCCAAGCATGGCTAAGTTTGGTGGAAAAGCAGAACCATTAGCATGATTATAAACACTGAGGGGTGGGACCCGTGTCCCCCTAATCAATGCCAACAAATAGATTTTAGGGCGAGTACGAAAATCCCCTTTTTATTTCTGATTCCCTGAGGGACACTATTATTCAAGGTCTAAAACCAGTGTAACTGAGGGGTGGAAAACAGCAACAAAAAAATAACATGCCCAAGCAAAATTGAAATTGGTGGTTGTCTGCAGTTAACAGAACCGCCCTAAGGACCCTACACCCAAAATTGGCATGAGATGAGGCCTAAACACCTAAGTGAACTTAGGCTAGGTACACTAGGTTACTTTTTGTTTGTAGCGAGCGGCTGAAAACAAAAAACTAAACAGATTCAACACAAGCGATGTGGATGCAGGATTCCTCCTGCCCTCCGGGACATTGTTTTCTGACATCAGGGACTCCCCACTGTTAGAATACAGTGATAAGTGCTGCAGCTGATTAGATGCTGATCAAAATAGGTTTTCCAACAGTCCTGTTATAACAGAGAGGGCTACACATAGAGCAAAATTCAGCCAGTCCCTACTGAACAGGTTACATTTTGATCTGTGCATACCTAGCTTTAGAGAAAGTGAACAGCAGACCAGGTGGCAGGCTTGTAAATTTTGGGAAACAGTTGCTTGATTCTGAAAAGCCAAAAAAAGCACTCACAGACATAGGGGTAGGGATGACAAAGAGAGTCAATATTTTGAATGCTTTCAGTTGCTGTGAGATAGACAAGCACAACTCAAACTACATCTAAACAATAAAAGGGGAAATTTTTAGATAACCTGGAGCCGGACAGAGGGCTGGAAGAACAATGTCCTGGTTGAGATGAAAGGCCAATCCAATTTAGGAAGAAAGGAGGATCTAGGCCTCCACACCAATTCAGAGATTCCCTGTCCCTTACGATCTGGACTTCAACAGACATGCCTTTATAGTTAGCGACTGTGAAGCAGAATAGTAGACTGGACCATGAAACAGAAGTTTTAGACAATCTGGTACAGCACAAAGCGAATCTCTTAGCAGTCTGATTACATAGCTCCCAACTGTCCCTGATTCTGAACAAAATTCCTCTGTCCATCTTTCCTCATTTGTTCCTTGAGACCTGAAGGAGGCCACGCCTCCAAAACGTTGTCCTTAGCAACCCCATGAATGTCATGTCCTGATCGGGGATCTCCCCTCTGTGTAACCGCACTGTCGGCTACAGTATCCGGCTCTTGGAGAGTGTGCAGCGGCGGCTGGACCGTGCGCAGGCGCACCGCATTGAGTTACCTTGAGTCATCTGAGGAAGTTGGCTTAGCCGGACGTTATCCACTTATCAGTGCGGGAACGAACAGCTGAGCCGCCGGCAAGGAGGAGAGTACCTTGTACACATCAGATCGGGGGATATTATTTCCATGCTTGACACTACACATGTTTGTGAGTACCTGTTTTAATGGCTTCTATTATTTTCATTAAATGGTGTTACACAAGGGCGGTGTGCGCTCTGTTTCTTTTGTTTTCTGCTTAGTTTGTCTGTCAATCGTCCATGCCTGGAATGTAAACAATGGACAAGGTAGGAACATAAAGTTCTGCCCAGGACAGAATTATTTCTATCTCTTGCAGCAGCAAGACTTTTGGTTTCACACTAATGAATGATGTAGGCCACCACGGTGGCAAGGTCTAACTGAATCTGGGTCAGGTTACCTTTTAGCTGGGGTCCAGCATTGCAGGGACAACCAAATTGCTGAAGTTTTAAAATATCTATCAGGAGAGGAGGTTCCTCTGTCATCCAAGTCATGTGCAGGGTGTTTACTAATCCTCCCCAACTCGATAGGTCATTGAAAGGAAGGACTTGCTCCTTCCAGAGCTGGATTCCTGGGGCCACAAGGCCAGGGACAACCTGGTCTTTGGTGACAGACAAATTCTCCTGTCTCACGGTGACAGGATGTTAGTTCTAGGGGGCTGGAGTGGAACTGGGAAATGGAACTGCCTTGACGCTACCATCAAATCCAGAACTCTAATGCAGAAGCAGAGAGTGGGATGACTCCTAGACTAAAGAGTCCAAGTCTTGGAGCGGAGAGTTTGAAATTTCTCACAAGGAAGAATGTTTCTGGCTTGACCTGTACCTAGGATAAATCTCTGATACTCCAAGCACTGACATCTGAAGAAACCTGAACCTTTGCAAAGTCTTGACGGTTTGAGCAATATTGTTGGTCAGAACCTGTGACAACTGCACCCTCAAATGGAGATTGACCCGATATCCCACAATGGGGATGCCTTAGGAGTGTAGCAAGGCTAGCATTGGATCCATAATCTTGGTTAACTCCTGTGTGGCAAAGGAAGAGAATGAATGGCAAAGCCACAAAATAGAAGTTTTCAGAGTCTATGGAAAAGTTAAGGAATCAAAGTGCTAGTAAAATAGGGACACGTAGGTACGCATCCTTAATGTTCTCAAAAGGTAAGAAAGTCTCACTGCTGAAGAGAGGCTATGACAGTTCTGGATGATTTCATGAAAATTTTGTTGGGCCCAAATTAAAACATTTAGGATTTTGAGATCCAAGATGCCCCTTCTATTTTGGTACTTATGGAGAGTTTGGAATAGAACACTGGTAACTATTATGTCACACTTCACAAGACCTGTAAGGACTGCAAAGAGATCTGCTAATCTCTTTGTTGGCACAAGCAGCTTGGAAGACCTGAAACTAGTTAGGGGCTGACAGTCAAATTCTAGCTTGTAGCCTTAATAAACTACCTCCCTAAACTGACATTTGAGACTCTAGCTGTCCCGATGCCCAAAAAGGCTAACAGATTTTTCTCCACTTTAGAAAGAGGTAGTGCCTCTTTATGCTGAATTGGTTTCATCTGAAGGTTAGGGGGACTTGAAAGCCGACAGTTTTTAGTTTAGCTTGGTGCATTACTTGGGTTTGGCTTTTGAGACCTAGGAATATTGAATGGAACTCTTCTTGGACTGTGAGGAGGGGTGGACCTTCCATTTGTGAGCGCTAGTAGTCTTCTGCTGAAGCAGAAGATGGGAAAGTTCAAGGCAGCTCTGAAGAGGCTTTGACCCTTAAAGGGCATGCACACCAACTGCTTTTAGCATGTCTGCTCTGCATCACAACACTTTAGCTAGGAGTTGTCAGCATGTTCACCAATAAATAAGATGGGGGGGGGGCAACCAGCAGCCTGTCTACACAGTAGTTTAGGGCTCGATGCACAAGCGCAAAATGCTCCACAAGCAAGCCATCAGCTTGGAAACAGACTGGATCACTTCTCATAGCCTTCGTCCAGTTCACAAGGGATTGACAGACTAGCATCACTGCCAAGGAAGAATGCAGGTCAGGGCCTGTCGGAAAAAATAATGTCTTGAAAGAGTCTCTAATCTTTTATCAATGTGATCCTTAAACACAGGCATATCCTCTCTATGGATGTAATACTAGCAGATTAACTGCAGGAACATCCTACGCAGGATTTTTCAAAAAGGTGCATGACCGCCAGGCGGTTCTGGGAGTTGTGAACTGCTTTGTCAGGGTCAAGAAAAGCTGGGATTACAGTGCAATGGAAGTGTCTAGGTAGGTGGTCTTAGGGCTTTTTAAAGGAGATTAGACAGGTAACAGCACTGGTAGAAGCTGCAGGATGATTCTCCAGTTTTTAAGTGGTGTGAACAATGTAAAAAAAAGAGATGTTCTCTATGTCTGGGGTGTAATGGCAGCAGCCTGAGCCTCCTCAGGGGCAACACCATACTGTAATTTTAGAGACTCAGGATTACACTTATAGCAGATGAGGGGTGTGATCACTAACAGGGGCTGTCCCTAGGGGGTGCTTTGTTTTTATACTCCTTGAGGTAGCACTATAAACCCTATGGTCATGATTCCTTGCTGGGCTGTATCCTTCAATGAATGAAGGAGAAAAATTCTTGGTTGAAGGGGAAAAAAAACAGGGAAGTTACTAAAAAGGTTAGACTTTTCTCAGCAGAGGAGGGGAAAAAATTCAAAACTGAGGCATGCTGAGAGTAGGGGGGGGGGGGGGGGGTTACACCAAGTTGGTGTCCAATCCACTTATAAGCATCAGTATAACCAAATAGTCTCTGAATACCTGTATCCTTTAGTGAGTGAGAAAGAATCACCAATGTTTTTTGAATTCTCCCTTTTACTGGATATGTTATGCAAGCACTGAATGATTCTTCTTTAGGATCAGACAAAGCTTTACTACACAAATATACAGGTTAAGGACTCACTTGATCTCTTGTCTCGGCCTCCTGTGTCTGAATCCCCTGCAATTGTTTTTCATAATTCGAACACATATCACAACGTCGTCCTAACTTATTACCAGCTGTGTGCACCTGCAAAACACAAAATAAGGCTGTTCTCCATGGTATTTTAAGCAACAAATTGAGAGCCCAGTGAAAAGAAATACACATAATCCTCAGCAAAAGAGCAGTCAATTTTAGTTAAAATATTGTAGTATGTATGAATGTAACGCTCACCACCAGGCAAGCCTTTAAAAAATGGGATTTTTGACTTACCGTAAAATCCATTTCTCTTATGTTCATTGGCGGACACACTCCTGATCTTCTAAACCACTGGCTTATACTGCCCCCTACAGGAGTAGAGCACTAGGCAGAAAAATAACTTGACTATGCCTATGGGCAGTACCTGGAGGTATACTCCCCCAGAAGCTTGAGAAGGAAGGCATAAACCAGAAGATACTGGCCCCAGGGGGCCACCAGTGCTCCTGTGGCATCAGCTAGCGGATCCCGTGACCGTGCCACAAACCTGTGCACCTTCCTGTTGAGCCAAAACGCCAACAGATTCACCATGGGGGTGCCCCACCTGAGACACAGCTGATTAAACACCTCCAGATGAAGGCCAATTTTCCACCCCTGGAATGTGTACGGCGGAGAGGGCCGGAACGAATTGTTCTGCCCACCAAAGAATGGGGGCTACCTCCGGAGCTGCCAATACACTTCTTGTTCCACCCTGTTGATTGACATAAGCCATGACTGTTGCATTGTCCTATAGGATTCGTCCCAGACATCTTTGTAGGCAATCCGTCCAGTGATTCGGGCACAGTCTGATCGCTCAGAGTTCCATTGATCGTGAGTCAGGACTCTTCTAGTTCCGACCCAGGACACCTCCCCACTCGGACAGACTGGCATATGTGGTGACCACTGTCCAATACAGGGGGAGAAAAAAAAGATTTGCCCTGGCAAAGAGATGGAGAGCAAAGCCACCAGATCAGAGACCCTTTTGTTTTTCAGCTCAGCTGGATTGGATTGTCCAGAGACTTCGGACACTTGTCCCATTTTGCCAAGATCTCCCTTTGCAGGGACCTTGTATAGAACTGTGAAAACGGGACCGCCTCAAAAGTAGAAACCATCAGGCCCAGCACCCTCATGCAAGTCTGGAGGGATAACTAGTAGCTGGACAGCAAGAGATGAATCGCAGCATGCAACTTCTGGAGTTTGTCCAGAGGAAGGAACACTCTGCCTTGAGCCGTGTCCAGAGTCAGACCCAGATAGTCCAGCTTTGTGGAAGGAACCAGAGCAGACTTCTGATAATGCAGAAGCCAGCTGAACTTCTTCAGAGTCCGTATAGTGATGTCAAAGTTGTCCATCAGAGCAGTAGTTGACTCTGCTCACAAGAGAAGGTTGTCCAAGGTAGCTCAGCACTGCGATCCCTCGCTTACATAATGCCAGCACCGGAGCCAACGCCTTTGATGTGACCCGAAGAGCAAAGGCGAGAGCAAAAGGGCAACGCCACAAACTGATAATGCTCCTCTCCCACGGCAAAGCGGAGGAAGCGTTGGTGACAGACACATATTGGAATGTGTAAGTAAGTGTCCTTGAATTTGACAGAGGCAAGGAAATCCCCCTGATGCAAGGATGCCACCACCGTGTGAATAGACTCCATTCTGAACTTCTGTACCCACACAAAACAGTTCAGGGCCTTGAGATCCAGAATTGGACACACCTTGCCTTCTTTCTTCGGGACTGTGAACATGTTTGAACAAAATCCATGAAAACGTTCCGGAGTAGGAAGCAACAGGTCTTGCACTGCCCTGAAGAGGCCCTACAAGCAGTCTAGGGACAGGTGCACATTGGAAGGAAAGAACCTCTCTGGAGGGTTAGAACGAAACTCGAGAGCAGAGCTGCAGGGAGTTATGATGTAAGGGGGCGTAGAGCTGCAGGGGGCTGTGATGTAGAATGGGGCCAGAGCCGCGGGGGGGGGGTCTGTGATTTGAATTAGGGGCAGAGCGGTAGGGGGCTGTAATGTGATGAAATTGGGGGGGGGGGTGCAGAGCTGCGGAGGGCTGTGATGTAAAGGGGGGCCAGCGCTGCAGGGGGCTGTGATATCAAGGTGGCCAGAGCTGCAGGGAGCTGTGATGTAAATGGGGGCCAGAGCTGCAGGGGGCTGTGATGTAAATGGGGCCAGAGCTGCAGGGGGGGTCTGTGATTTTAATTAGGGGCAGAGCTGCAAGGGCTGTAATGTGATGAAGGCAGGGGGGGGGCAAAGCTGAGGAGAGCAGTGATATAAAGGAGGGCACAGCTGCAGGGGGCTGTGATGTAAAGGAGGCCAGAGCTGCAGGGGGTGGAGAGCTGCAGGGGGCTGTGATGTAGGGGAGGGGGCAGAGTTGCAGGGGGCTGTGATGTGAAGGAGGGGCAGAGCTGCAGGGGGCTGTGATGTGAAGGAGGGGCAGAGCTGCAGGGGGCTGTGATGTGAAGGAGGGGCAGAGCTGCAGGGGGCTGTGATGTGAAGGAGGGGCAGAGCTGCAGGGGGCTGTGATGTGAAGGAGGGGCAGAGCTGCAGGGGGCTGTGATGTGAAGGAGGGGCAGAGCTGCAGGGGGCTGTGATGTGAAGGAGGGGCAGAGCTGCAGGGGGCTGTGATGTGAAGGAGGGGCAGAGCTGTAGGGGGCTGTGATGTGAAGGAGGGGCAGAGCTGCAGGGGGCGGTGATGTGAAGGAGGGGCAGAGCTGCAGGGGGCTGTAATGTGAAGGAGGGGCAGAGCTGCAGGGGGCTGTGATGTGAAGGAGGGGCAGAGCTGCAGGGGGCTGTGATGTGAAGGAGGGGTAGAGCTGCAGGTAGCTGTGATGTGAAGGAGGGGCAGAGCTGCGGGGGCTGTGATGTGAAGGAGGGGCAGAGCTGCAGGGGGCTGTGATGTGAAGGAGGGGCAGAGCTGCAGGGGCCTGGTGATGTGAAGGAGGGACAGAGCTGCAGGGGGCTGTGATGTGAAGGAAGGGCAGAGCTGCTGGGGGCTGTGATGTGAAGGAGGGGCAGAGCTGCTGGGGCCTATGATGTGAAGGAGGGACAGAGCTGCAGGGGGCTGTGATGTGAAGGAGGGGCAGAGTTGCTGGGGGCTGTGATGAGAAGGAGGGCACAGGACACTGCTGTGAAAAGGGGTTAAGAATACTGCTTTGAAGAGAGGACTGAGGACACTGATATAAGAACTCCCTGGAATAGTGTGTGTAGGGAGTATAACTCCTATTTAATCCTTTTTGCAATCTTTGTCCCATCCAGGAGATTTCCCTTCACTTCCTGAGGCAGGAATTCATTTTGAGAATTTGATCTCCCCAGCATGGACATCGAGGTCAATGAAAACCGTATGGGGCTCTAACTAACTTACTCAATGAAAAAAAAAAAAAGTTGTGCACTTATATAGTTATTTTAAAGTCTTTTTTGTTTTTTATTTCGATTTCAAAATAACAATGTTATTTTAGAATGCAAGAAGATAAAAAAAAAAAAAAAAAACATTCTTCCTTTAGAACCACTTTAAACAGTAATGCAAACTAAGTACATATTGAGAATTGACTTTGCTTCTTTATGGTATTAGACTTAAAAAAATAATAAGCAAGAAAAAGATACCTCTTTTTGTAATAAATTCCATTCGGTCTCGCTCACCAAACGGTAACCAGATAGAGGAACATAAGCACTCTCCGTGACCTGTGTGACACTTGAAAGCAGTGAGGCTGTCTCCTCTTGCTCGGGAGTCATGGCTTTGATTGCTTTCTCCTGATCTTTGGTTAACATGAATCCACTTGGCATGTGCAAAGATCCAAGGGAAGAAGTATCAAAATTCTCAGAAACAGATTCTGCTCCTACAAGGGGGCCAAAGTCGGACTCATCAAGGTTGCCAGCTGATTTGGCTTTATTGTTATAGACCAAGGTTTTTGCCTGCAGTTGCCCAGATGTACCTAGACTATCTGTAGACTGTGCTCTTCGAAGTCCATCTTTAAATAAGTCCTCTTGCTTGCCAAAACATTCTCCTTCATGCAAGGTTAGGTCTGCATCTAATGAATGGATTGAGCCATGAGAACTGTTTAGGAGACCCTGGAAAATAAAGAAAAGTGTGAACTTTTGTAGAATGGCCTTTTGGCTAATCATCTTTAACCACATTAATATTAAACATCCTAAAAAAAAGGCTTCGGCTTATTTAGGATACCTTCAAATGCGTTCATTTTTACGGAAAAATGTTCTACCTTTATATGTGAAATTTCCAACTTTGATTTATAAACTGTATCAGGAGACCGTATGTACTATAAAAAGGTATCTCGATTTTTTATGATATATTGAACGATCATAACACTTATTCTAAAGTATCTACTGTCCATAAATGGGAAAAACTATTGGGGAAATCTTTCCCGGAAACTAGCTGGTTGAAAGCTTTTGCCGCTACTTATGTCTCGTCAAAATGCATCAATCATTGGGAATTGTATCAAAAAATCTTGAATTTCTGGTATTTAACTCCTATTAAATTGTTCAAATTCTATCCCTCACATTCAGCTCTACGCTGGAGAAACTGTAGTGAACACAGGGTACCCTGTTTCATATAATGTGGGCTTGCAAATCAATTAGAGCATTTTGGAATAAAGTATTCTCTATGATCTCAGAGATTGTTGGATATAGTATGGTTCCTAATCCTGAATTAGCCATTTTGCATCTAAATATCCATGAGATTCAATTTAAGTACCGAGTAGTGATATTACATTTTATGCTAGCCGCAAAGCTTTCAATTACAAGACAATGGAAATCTCAGGATGTTCCGTCTCCATCTGATACCGTGGTGTTGCTTAATCAGCAGTGTGAGATGGAAAATTTTTTGGCTACTATAAACTCAATAAAGAAAATATTTGGAGTTAGATGGGAGTCCATGGTTAAATAATTTTAGATGTACAGTGGCGACAGATTAAAGAAGAAGGGGGACTATAATTTGGATGTGATAAGTGTATATGTGCGATTGGTATCTGTTATTGGTGAAATTGGGCTGGAAGGGAGGAAGTCTTCCCTTATCCTTCCTCCCCCCCACCTTTTTTTTTTTTTTTAATAATGGACAATGAGGGGGAATTAGGATTTGCCCCAAGTGGGGTAATTTAAATTTTAAGTGGATATATGGCCCTTCAATTGTATGCACGGTGCTACTATTGATGTTATCAATGTATGTTTTTTTTTTTTGATTGTTGTAATTTTGGAAAAATTATAATAAAGAGATATTAAAACTAAAAAAAACTTCAAGAGTTCCTAATACGTATCTCCTATGTCCTGCACCTCTCTCCAGGAATAACGATGCGTTTCACAGCAGGAGCAGCTTGTGAAAATGTAGCCAGTCCTGTGTGAAATGGAAAAGTCCGTAGGTGTCATTAAGAGTGTGTATAGATACATTGTAGTTGCTATTTAATTGAAATGTAGATCAAAGTTGTGACCTTTTATCTGCATATGGCGTCAATTAAAGTAACATTTATTTTTGTAAATCAAAATGAATTCCTATTTAACACCTTGTTAGTCCTAATCAGTCCCAGTTAACTCCTTTCCACCCTTTTTTTTTTAACCATCAATATTTCATTTTTTGTCTTACCGTAAAATCCTTTTCTCTGAAGTTCATTGACGGACGCAGTCTCTGATCTCCATAGCAGTAGGGTTATGCTGCCCCCTACAGGACTATGACACTAGGCAGAAAAAGGTTCTGGCTAAGCCTATGGGCAGTCCCAGGGGGTATACCCCTCTCTCTTCCTACTACAGGATGTCAGTTTTGTATCAAAGCAGTGTCAGAGAAAAATAATACCAACCCAACTCAAAATAGACAAAAATCAAATTTTCTCTATCGTTCACTGACGGATGTAGTCTCCGATCTCCATATCAGTAGGGACGTCCCAAAGCAGTGCCAAAAAATGAGGGGTGGGAACAGCAGAAAAATAGGTCCCCAAGGCCAAACATAGCCAACCAGGCAACATAGGACTAATCAGAACAAACAAGATGAGGCCCACCTGAAAAGAACATTAAACACCCTCAAGGAAGGCTAAGAAGCCCCCTTAAACAGCAGCCTGCAAAACTTTGCGGCCAAAATAGGCATCTGCAGATGCCAGCACATCCACCTTATTAAAATTTTGTGAAGGTATGAACAGACGACCAGGTAGCCGCCTTGCAAACCTGAAGACCAGATGCCTGATGGCGAAAAGCCCAGGAAGCACTAATCGCCCGAGTAGTATGCGCCTTAACAGGGAAAGGAGGAACCTGACCCTTAATCGAATAAGCCTGCACCACTGTCTGTCTGATCCATTGGGAAATAGTCACAGCAGACGCAGGCAGCCCTTTCTTTGGACCATCCGTGAGTACAAAGAGCGAAGCAGGCTTCCGAAAAGACTCAGTAGTCTCCAAGTACACCCAGATTGCCCGAACCACATCCAGAGTGTGCAGTGCAAATTCCTTAGGATGTTTTGGCTGAGGACACAAAGAGGGTAACAAGATGTCCTCATTTAAGTGAAAAGGAAGTGAAGGATGACCATCTGCTGGACAGCAGGAGACGACTTGCAGCCTGCAATTTCTGGAGCTTGTCCAGAGGAAGAAGCAATCTGGCTAAGGCCGAGTCCAGAGTCAGACCCAGATAGTCCAGCTTTGTGGTTAAAACCAGAGCAGACTTCTGACAATTCAAATTCCAGCCGAACTCTCTCAGATTTCGTATGGTGATTTCTAGGTTTTCCACCAGAGCAGTAGAAGACTCTGCTCGCAGAAGGAGGTCGTCCAAGTAGCCCAGTACCGCGATCCCCTGATGGCGTAACAAGCTAGCCCTGGGGGCTAACACTTTTGTGAAGACCCGAGGAACAGAGGCGCAACAAACTAATAAAGCTCCTCTCCCACACCAAAGCAGAGGAAGCACTGATGACTGGAACATACTGGAATGTGAAGGTAAGCATCCTTGAAGTAGATAGAGGCAAGAAAATCCCCCTGATGCAGGGATGCCACCAGCGGGCAAATGGACTCCCATCCTGAACTTCTGCACTGCACAAAGCAGTTCAGTGCCTTGAGGTCCAGGATTGGACGCACCTTGCCTTCCTTCCTGGGAACTGTAAACAGGTTTGAGTAAAAACCCTGAAACTGTTCTGAAATCAAAACTGGGACAAACACCCCTTGAAATAACAGGTCTTGTACCACCCCAAACAGACCCTGTAAGCGGTCCAGGGACAGGCGCAAGTTGGAAGGAAAGAACCTTGCCAGGGGACAAGAGCGAAACTCAATCTTGTAGCCTTACCATACGACTTCGTGGACCCACTTGTCTTGTAGCAGGAAAGTCCATGGCCCCGGAAACTAGCAAAGACCCCCCCCCCCCTCACCCCGATATGGGCGAGGGCGCACTTTTATGCTGAAGGAGCTTGTCCGTGGGTCTGGAGAGAAGTCCGCTTTCCGCTTGCCAGACCAGGTTCGTTTGGATCCTCCAGAGGCGGCCCTGAAAGGCTTTGAGCCCTTATCAGTCGATCCTGAGAGACGAAAAAACTTCTTATGAGCCGAGAAAGAGGGCCCACGTCTACGAAGGTCCTTGCCCTTAGTAGCCTGCTGAAGAAAGGTACTCTTTCCCCCTGTGAGACCTTTAATGATATCATCCAGGGTAGCTTCAAACAAGCGATCTCCTTGAAAGGGAGAATCAGTCAAGGCCTTTTTGGAAGTCTGGTCCGCAGACCAGCATTTGAGCCAAAAAATACGCCGAATGACCACTGCAGAAACAGAGAGCCTAGCGACTAGGGGAGCCACATCCAAAGAGGCATCACAGATAAACTGCAGCCCCTGGACCAGCTGGTCCGCCAGCTCTGCAAAGGCAGGGGGGAGCTGTTCTCCTCCCTCCAGGTCATGGCTTAAAAGCTTAGCCCACTGAGTCAGAGTTTGCGACACCAGGGCAATGGTGAATACCGGCCTCAGTGCTGAACCAGCCAGAGTGTACATATCAGAGTGTACATATTGCGGGCCACAGCCTCCGCCTTCCTGTAAGCCGGATGCTTAAAGTTCAGGGACTCTTCAACCGGAATCATGGTTGCCTTGATTAGCCTGGAAACCGGGGGGTCCATCACCGGTGGAACAGTGAACTTCTTAAAAAGGGACTCCTCATAGGGGTATCGCCTAGCAAAATCGCTAAGGGACCCCAAGGGGGCGCTTTGGTGGTCCCCCACTCTTTAGTGACAATTGTGTCAAAAGTTAGGGAAAGGAAACATCTTTGCAGCTCTGGATGGCTTGTGAGTGACAAAGGGAACCTGTACCTCTGTCGCAGCTGCGTCCTCCATTTTTAAGGTCTCACGCACAGATACAATCAGTGCGTCCACCAGCGCCTTTTTGTGTGCGGTCGCAGATGTGGAGGAATCATCCTATCGGAGGATTCTGGGCTCGTGGCCTTAGATCCAGCAGGGAGACCCAGGTTTGCGGCGGCCGAATCAGATTCAGGATCTGAGGAGACAGAGAGGCAGGGGAAGGTGGGGGGCGCTTTTTGCTAGCCTGTCACCCAAAAACCACCTCCACCCAGGACACAAACAACTCCAGGACCGCTGTCAGTGCATCGATGGATGGTTGGGCCCCGGAGGGCCCTGCAGCCTCAGGGAGGGGATCAGGTGGGGAGATGTGCTCCAAAGACTCCATAAGTCACCAGGGGGACCCCCACAAAAAGTGTAAAACACTGCAAACCCCCACCACGCTGGCATCAGCACCTGGTCGCCAGGTACAAAGCACCAAGCGATCCTCAGCAGAGAGGGAAAGGACCCCATCAGACTCACCACCCAGCAGAAACAGACACCCACCAGGATAATCTGCACTCCACGTGCGGCGATCAGGAAGTGAAAAGATCCAGGAGTCAGCACCAGGGGATGAGGAGGAGTTCCCAATGCCAAAATCGCCACCCACAGGGCTCCACTGTCATGGCCTCCACTATTTTCAATGGCAAACCACCGCAAAATGGCCGCCAGACTACACAAACATGGCCGCCAAGCATTATGCACACAGGCTACAACAAAATGGCGGCCCCGCGAGGCACTACGAGGCTCCCAGGGACCCAGGAGCCCCCACTGGGTTCATAACCCCCCCCTGCACAGCCGATCGTCCGGTCGCAGGCGGCACAACCCCCCCCAGCATGGTGCCCTGCCCCCACCCCAGAAGGTGGACCAGAACACCCACATAGCCCCAGCATAAGTGGAGGGGGGGGTAGATGAGGGGAAAGAGAAAGGGGTATGCCTGAAAGACCCCCAAGACCCTCCAGGGGGAGAGGGGAGACAGCTACTCACCATACCAGGACCAGATGGGCACTGCTCTAGACAGAACCCCTCGCCATCTAAATTGGGGGCCTTCGGCCAGGAGGAACGCTGCGACTCAGGCCGAGACCCGGTCATATGCAAGCTCGGGAGGCGGTTAAATCGCAAGCCAGCCCCAGTCTAATGGGGCTATGTCCCAGCCGACCTAGCGTGGAGCTAAGGTCTGCGTGCGTGCGCTGTCAAGACTGGGGTGACCACTGGATCTAGATTGTTCAAACCCGTCGCTCAGTCCGGCAGTTGATTGTAGATCTCACAGGAAAAAAAACAGGAGAAAAATTTCTATCTAAAAAGAAAAAATTGCCAGCATCAGAGATTCCAGCAAGGAACTAGGTCCTTACTCCTGACTAAGCAGAAAAAAAAACTGAGTACCTATAGCACAGAGAGGGAGTGTATCCCCTGGAACTGCCCATAGGCGTAGCCAGAATTTTTTTCTCTGCCTACTGTCCTACTCCTGTAGGGGGCAGTATAGCCCAATGGTTAAGAATATCAGGAACTGTGTCCGTCAATGAACGAAAGAGAAATAGGAGAAATAGAATCTAAAAAAGTAAACAGCATTTTTTAGATATTTTTAAGTTACGCTTTGTGAATGTGAACATTTACCAAATATAAAGTAAGGTAGATAGTACCATCCCAAAAGTGGAAACACAGATTTAGGAGAACTGAATCAAACGGGGCAAATCTTCAGAGTACTTTAAAGATATGCACTGTGTTTTGCTTGCTTTGTGATTCTGACCCAAGCAGAGCACAATTACAATTAATGAAGGTGTATATGCAGAGACCAATGAAGAGTCCCTCATTTCCTCCCCCTCCATAGCTCTACTATCTATTCTCCCGGGTACTGTTAAATCCCAAAAAGCTAGCTTACGTATATTTTTTTCTCTCTGCAGCTAGACAGTTAATCTCTGGACACTGGAGGAGCACATCGATTCCAACCCTCTCGTCTTGGATAATTGAAATCAATGACATTATGCTTATGGAGGAGTTGCAGGCTAGGGAGCTTGATAAACAGGAAACATTTACCACCCTATGGTAGATCTGGATGCACTACTCCTCTTCAGAGAAGCTTAGTAAGAGGCTTAAAGTATAAATGTAATTTTTCATGTGTGTTTTAACTCATATCCACTACTATTTCTTATATTCTCTTGTATTTTCTCTTCTGTTCCTACATTTTTCTCTGTCTAAGTATCTTCTGTCTCTTTTCTCCATGAACATTATTATGCTCCCGTTTTTTTATGGGTCATTTGCTATTGCACTGACTACATAAGCATTAAAAGGACCACCCTAGGCATATTGTTTCTGGGGTTTTTATTTTTTAATTTTTTTTTATCTCATTTCTTTTTTTCAGTGTAATTATCTTTAACAGTTTTGATCGTGTTCCCCTAATCCTTACAATTGTGCCTATTTTGTCAACATTACCCTTCTAGGGAAAATTATCCTCTCTTAAAATTGTTCCAGTGGATTTCATTTACTACTTTGATAATAGTCTTCATGTATGTTTCACTTTATACACCGAGATGGACTGTCTTTGTATCCTTTGGAATGTGTTAATAAAAATATATTCAACCATAAAATGAATGTGAAGGTGAAAAAAAAAAAAAGCCGGGAGGAAAATGAAAGCCTGGTCACGCAACCGGTCAATGTCAAGTGACTGGGCCTCCCCTCCAATCACAGCCGTCTCTGTACAGTATTTACTTCATCATACACTGCAGTCTCCACACCTATGAATCAAATTTAAAGGATATATTTAGGTGCTGTAAAGTAACGTTACATGTAATATGCTACAAAAAGTGAACTTAGCGCAGCCAGAAAGTGTGGAATAACTTTATGCTGTATAGCAGAAAGTTGTATCCTATTTCCACTCCATAGAGTTTCTGGAAATTTGTTTCACAAATTTTAAAATTGTGGATATATGAAAATAAGGTAACCTCTTGGCTTTGAAGATTTAGAAGGGATCCTTCATGAGTAAGTGTTCGTTTCGACTCATCTTCTCCTTTCTGTTTCGTCACAGGTTTGCTTCGGCTTCTTTGCTCATTTTCTTCCTAGAAAATATGAATAAAAAAAAAAGAAAGAACCAATAGAGCTCAGAATTAGTAGGTGGTATGTATTGCAGGGTGAAACATGACAAGCTTGATTTTTTATTTCTATTTTTAGAGTAGGGAAGAGTTCAAATCTGGTCAGGTTTTAAATTTTTAAATTCTGCCTGTGTACCCCTTAAAGCTGCATCTGTGGAATATGACTCCTCTAGACATTAACGTGGGGGGGGGGGGGGGAAGGTCCCTATTGGGGATAAAGACAATAAAAAACCGAAACAATTTTCTTAAAAAGAGACTTTTAAATTTTGTTTATAACAAATGTGATTAATAATTTCACAACCTATTATTATTTTTATATATATATATATATATATATATACATATATATATATATATATATATATATATATACACACACAGTATATAGGTTACATCTGACAGCGTAAAAACTCAAAATGTATAAAGTCTTTCCCAACTTCCTGAGGGCAGTCCCAAGGGGTATACTCTCACTTCCTGCTATAGGACTTCAGAGTTTTTTCTGCCTAGTCAGGAGTAAGGACCTAGTTCATTGCTGGGATCTCTGGTCCTAGGGTTTTTTCCTTTTTTTTTTCCCTGATTTTTTTTTTATCATTTTCTGTTCCTGCGAGAACTACAATCAATTCTGTTCCTGTGAGAACTACAATCAACTGCTGGACTGGGTGACGGACTGGTTATCCTAGATTCTTACAATCTTCCCAGTCTGGCCAGCGAGCGCGACTCAACCTTAGCTCTGAGCTGGGTTGGCCACAACCTATCCCCACTGGATGGGGGCTGGCCGGCGAGTTAAACGTCTCGCGAGGACGCATAGCCCTGGTCATGATCCTAGCCATGACCTGAATCGCACCTATAGGGCAGTCCTAGTTGATTGTAGTTCTCACAGGAACAGAAAATTATAAAAAAAAAAAGTCAGTTTAAAAAAAGGAAAAAATGCTAGGACCAGAGATCCCAGCAAGGAACTAGGTCCTTACTCCTGACTAGGCAGAAAAAAGTCCTATAGCAGGAAGTGAGAGTATACCCCCTGGGACTGCCCTATAGGCGTGGTCAAATTATTTTCCACCTAGTGTCCTACTTCTATGGAGAGCAGCATAAACCCATCAGTCAAGATATGGAGCTATGTCCGTCAATGAACGAAAGAGAAAACTATATTTACTTTTATGTATTAGATGAAGTCCTCTCCTTTATTATATGTTTTTTTACAAATATGACCTAGGGTAATCACAAAAGACATCAAAAGTAAAATAACATTACAATACTAATCTAGGCAGGGAGTGTTGCAGTCTGGTTAGTTTTTATATCAACTAAGATTACACCACAGTATCAACATGCTAGCTTTGTTACATCTATAAATGACAGTCTTATGTAGCCTCAGTGATCTATACCAGGTCTCTCTTTTTCTTTTCCTCAACTTGTCGAAGCTGCTCTGTGGTCAACACAGACTCCATGCGTTTCATGTCTTGCATCATCAAACGCTGGGACTCGAGGAACTGATCATTGGCCTTCTGCCATGTATGTTTCAGCTGATTGTGTTGTTGCCTTTCTTGTTCTAGCAGATGACAAACTATCCCAGAGAAAAAAATAAGTGACCAGTTACTCACAGAAAACATGAAATCGCATTGTGTACAGATAAACGATACAGACAAATCTTCACAAAATGTCATATATAAGCAAAACAGGTTATGTAACTCATGATCAAAGTTGGTACTGGGTACTCTGCTATTATAAACAAAAGTAACGCATCACAAATTTAGGACCTAAATCTAAAAAAAAATAAAAATGGACCAACATAAGAGTATTGACTTTAGAATATGATGATTTCAGAATAGAATACCAATATTTTTCATAAAGCAGGATTCTACTCACAAAATTATATATAAAAAAAAAAAAGTGCTTCTTTTTCACCTTCATGTAGCTCTTTCCTTAGCTTCTCAGCATCTTCTTGAAGGACAGACTTTTGAGTATTTAGAACAGCCACATACATTTCTAAATCTGTCCGGCAGGATTTCTCAGCTTCCAGGTAATGATTCATTTCCTTCATCTGACAAAATTAAAAAGTTGAATTTATGCTATTAAAACAGAGAGACCACACGGTGTCAAGCTGCAAGTGGAAAAATTAGATTTTTGTACTCAATGTAAAATTTATTTCTTGGCGAGACAGTAATTCAGCAACTTTCTTGTTTTTTTTGGTTTTTTTTTAACGGTTGCTAACAGGCCCACAGATCAACATCACTGAGGACTGCCAACAACTCAAAGAACCCCCTAGAGGACCTTACACCCAAAGCTAACATTAGAGGAGACCCTAACTTCCAACTGGTAACATTCTGAGAATGTTTGAAGAGAAGATTAGGTGGTAGCCCTGAAAATCTGGGAGACTTTAGCCTGATGCCAAAAAGCCCAAGAGTGCGCATTGACAGAAAAAGCTGGAATCTGATCCTTGAGCCCATAAACTATGATCTGTTGGAGCTACTGAGAAATGACAGAACAAAAAAAATGTTACCCATTATGGGTTCCATCATGACTTGCAAAGAGAATCAGTCTTTTTAATTGAAGCAGTAGCTGTGAGGTAGACAGGACATTGTTCTTACGTCCCTCTGTGCATCCCCAATAGGTTTGTGCTGTGCATGTTTAAAGTGAAAGGCCAAAACTATCTCGGAGAGGAGGAGAAGAACTAGGCAAATGGGACTGCCTTCAAAGGGACTATTAGCCTTTGAACATACACGCATTAATGAAGAATTGGGTGACTCTTGGACTGAAGAGCATTAATATGGGAGCCTCTCCTAAAAAAGAAGAACTCTGGCTTAAGTTGTGTCTAGCACAGTGGTTCTCAACTCCTGTCCTCAGGCCAGGTTTGCAAGATAACTGAAATACATCACAGGTGATATCATTTGCTGCTCAATGATTGCGGTATTTTAACCTGCATCTCCCCAAGGCAATACTTAAAATCTGGCCTGTTAGTGGGTCCTGAGAACAGGAGTTGAGATCCACTGGTCTAGCATAAGACCCAGAGATTCCAAGCAATAAGAAAGTTACAGCACTGACTGCTGAAGGTTCAGTACCCACTCAAAGATCTGGACGGTTTGAGCTACACTTTCAGGCAGAATCTGCTCCAACTGATCCCAAAAATGGGGGTGCCTTTGGAAGACAGAAGGCTAGTACAGGGTCAAGAACCTTGGTAAACACTCAAAGCAGAGGATAAACCAATTTACAAGGCCACAAAATAGAAGTGCTGGAAGGATTTGCTGAAAAAAACATGAACATGCAACTATGAATCTTTGATGTTAAGAGGCCAGGTGGTCATCCTAATGGAGAGGAGAAAGCCTGGGTAAATTAATTCAATGCGGAATGTCTGGGCCATTTAAGGCTTTGGGATCAAAGATGGGGTGGATATCACCTTATGGTTTGGGAACTGCACACAGGTTGGATTAGAATCATCGGTTTGTTCAACCAAAAGGTACTAGGGCGATGACCGTGGGAGCTGCATGATGATCTCTGTTGTGGCATAGGCAGGTTGGAAGACATAAATGAAGAGGGTGTCTGGGGGCAGAATTCTAGTTTAGGGAACTTTGGAAGACTCTAAAGTCAAGGTTCTGCGGGCAGACTAGTGGCCGGGCTGGGGCATCTAGGCCTAGGAGTACCAAAAAGGCCCTTTTTTTTTTGCGCTCCAAGGAAGAATGAGCCTTTCTGGGCTGAGCCCTAGGACAGGTGGATACTCTTTCCCCTGGTGGCAAACTTGATAAGGTTGACAAAAAGGCAGCTTTAAAGAGTCATTATCCCATTGTATGGGTAGCAGGTGCTTTTTGCATACCAGTTCCATAGCTCAACACAACCACAGCATCTTCCTGTTACCGAGAGGAGACTCATATGAGAAATGGAGGAGACCTGTCCATGCAGTAATTTAAGGCTGCAGGTATGAGCTCAAGATGGTGTATAAGAGATCAGCTTGGACAGTAAATGGTTAATTTCTTTTGGCTTTAGCCCCGTTAGCTAAATTTTGAAAGACTAACTTTACAGCCAGGGAATTTTGCAAAGCAGAGCCTGCCAGAGAAGAAAAGGTTTTAGAAAGAGCCTCCAATTGTTTTCCATGGGGTACTTATACACAGGTGCATCCTGCACAGTGATCGTCAAGGCTTTGTTAGGACAGGATGCTGCAGGACCCACAGCAGGGGCAGTCCATTCATTAACAAAATCCTACTGAAATGGGTGCATACTGTTGACAGGCATGCAGCAGTACCAACAGCTTGTCAGGGTTCCTCCTGTCTCTATAAAGGATGGCTGGGAAAGGTCTTGTCATGACCCTAATGAAGCCTAAACGGAGGGCAGCACTAATAGAAAGCTGCAGGCTAATAACTGGCAAGAACCTAGACAATAAGAGAGGAGATTGTTTAGGTCTGGGAATAATGTCAGTGCCCTGTAACTCCTCAGGTGTAGCATCATCTGCCCTAGTGGCAGAATACTGTCAATTAATGCCACAGGCAGATTAGATAAGGATTTTAGGAAAGGCTTGGAAGCATGTTTCTGGGCTCTGTAGTCAGAGTCAGCAATCAAAGTTGCAATTTGGTCTAAAAAAAACTGCATGGCTGCTACAAAATCCTTCCCAGATAGAGCTCAGGAAGGGACTAAACATGATGGAGTTAGAAAAGACTTTGAAATAGCTGCTGGAGAGGTTTAGATGAGCAGAGGGGACCAGGTCACTGTAGGACGGCAGCAGAAACTAATCAAGGACTGATTTACGTGTCCCTTATGAAAAGAAATGCAGATCAACAGACTATGGCTTCACTGGGACTTGTTTTACTATTCAGATGAATACTTATCACTATCCTAACCTGCTAACATTTTCTACATTGGATTTGAGGTCCCGTTGCCTCCACCCACCCCATTATTTTGTTCCTTCCTCTGCCCCTCCCTACATTTTTCTTTTTATCTCTTTTCTCTCCCCTCAGACACCCTTAGGTGTTGTTCTGCTCTTTTTAAAAATAACAAAACAAAAAAAAAAAAAAAAAGCGCTTTATGGTGTGCGTTGACATCGTTGGTATGACCAATCGCAGGCCATGTGTACAGGTTCTGATTCTTGTACTCCTGAATTTGTTTTGTTTTTTCACTAGCTGCTACCTCAAGGTGTTTGTTAAACCACTTGCCATCCGTCCCATAGTACATTTACAGGGCCACGTGATATGTGATCCTGCACTTCCGGGTATCGGGCGCGAGTGCGTGCCACCAGTGGCTCACTCCTGCTGTCATTTTATTGACAGTGGGAGCTCATAAGCGGGTCCCGCAGATCCGATATCAGCCAGCACCCGCTGATCATTCTGTAGAAGGGCAGAACAGCAGTCTGCCTACATAAACAAGGCACATTGCAATTCTGTCAGTACAGAAGGCATTGATCCTGTGTTACTGTATGCAGGCACACTGACCCATATCTTCCACTAGTAAAAGCACCTACTCCACTACACTGAAACATTAGCTAGGCACACATTTAACCCTTTGATCACCCCTGATGTTAACCCCTTCTCTGCCAGTGTCTCTAGGACACTGACCGTGCATATTTTTAGCACTGATCACTGTATTAGAGACACCGGGTCCCAAAAAAGTGTTAAATCTGTCAGCTAGGTGTCCAATTTGTCCGTCGCAATATCACAGTCCTGCTATAAGTTGCTCATCGCCCCCATTACTAGTGTAAAATAAAAAACAATTCCAGAAAATAGCCTATAGTTTGGACGCTGATCGCCGCTTTCACTAGTAAAAAATAAAATAAAAATATCCCATAGTTTGTAGACGCTATAACTTTTGCACAAACCAATCAATATACGCTTAGTGAGATTTTTTTTTTTTTACCAAAAATATGTAGCAGAATACATATTGGCCTAAAATGATGAAGAAATTCAATTTTTTTAAATTATTTACAGGATGTGTTTTAGAGCAGAAAGTAAAATATATTGTTTGTTTTTTTTTTTTTTTCAAAATTGTCGGTTATTTTTTGTTTATAGCACAAAAAATAAAAAAACACAGATCAAATACCACCAGCAGCGTCGCTCGACCGCCCAATTGTCAGTTAAAGTAACGCAGTGCCGTATCGCAAAAAATGGCTTGGCCATGAAGAGGGGTTAATCTTCCAGAGGTCAAGTGGTTAAGGGATTCAATGAGGTTCCACAACTTTTATTTCAATTGTAGTTCTAATTGGGAAGTACAACTTTATGGTGCTAGTGACTAATTTCTTTTGCAGCGCAATTTTCTGTACATTTTTTTTTTTTGGTTTAGATTTAAAATTTGTGATGCTGAGGACTGTCCTTCATGGCCTATTTGTACCCATTCATATTATCTCGTCATGTTGTGATATTTTGATGCATACCATTAAAGAAATAATTAAAAGAAATGCATTAATCTCTTCCACATGAACCAAGAGTGGGGTTTTTCAGATGGTGCCCAGTAACCCTAGTAACAAGGTAGCTCCAGCAGCTCAGCCCACATGGCCTACTTAAAAAGTGAGTCTTCAGAGACAGGGTCACTCCTGGAGCTTAGCTATAGTTCTGGACCCAAAAAACACTCCACCACTATGTAACAGAGTACACACAGGTCTGGAAAGTTCCATAATACAAAGCCTATTGACCAAAAGTCACATTCCAGGCTAGCCTTGCAAATGTCCAGTTCAAAAGGATCCAGATACAGGCTCCAAAATTTTTTCTGAGAGAAAATCAATCAGGATAGCTGTATACAGAGAGCAGGACAAGCAGCTTGTAGAGGAATCTTGATCTAAGAAGATAAACCCAATTGAATTACAACTACATTGATTGAATTGATTGATTGAAAACTACAGCACTGGAGAGTGCCAAAGCTGACCTTCTGAAATTTGCATTAGCCTGACTTCCAAGCTGAAGTTCTGGAATGAATACTTTGAGGCACGGTCTTCCAGCAATTACCAGCTGGAATACCGTGCAAGGACTTTTGACTTTACTCTGACTTTCGTGATAAGCATACATATTACAGGTCAATGATTTAGTTAATACTAAAGTCAGGAGGCCAGTATGATTTGGTAAGGGCACTAGCATTTTAAGGAGGAGCACCTATATTATTTCAATAAATATTAAATCTGACAAAGCTTAAAAACTATCGCCAATCTATTTAACAAAAAAAAAGAAAATGGTTGCAGAGACAGGAAAAGGAAAATCGACACAGTTGGGACACAAAAAGCAACAACCTAACCCTCTAAATCCATGCAAGCTGGACCATAGGTAACATGCCAAAGAGTAATAATTATTAAATGTTTAAATAAAGCTGAATTTTTTTATTAAAGTCTCGGCATCAATTCCACCTTTCATTCTCACATCTTTTGCCTAAAATCTTCATTACAAGACTAAACTCAATACAAATCTGATACTTTTAATCTCACAGAAGCATTCGTTTAAGCGCTTTTTAACAATAAACGGTTCTGGCTAGGTTTAAATTATAACCAAAGGTAAAAATGGGATTTTTGTACTTACCATAAATCCCATTTCTCTGAGTTTGACGGACACAGCACTCCACGAATCATAACTAGTGGGTTATATTGTCTCCTCCAGGAGTAGGACTAGGCAGAACAAAAAACACCTGGCTACGCCCATGGGCTGCCCTCAGCTGGAATATAACTCCCCTCTCTGCTCTAGGTAAACAGTTTAGTAGCTAGCAGTATTAGAAGTATCAGAACTCCATAGAGGGGTGGATGCTGTGACCGTCGAACTCAGAGAAATAGATTTTTCGGTAAGAACAAAAATCCCATTTTCTCTTTCGTTCATTGGCAGACACAGCGCTCCATAAATCATACCTACTGGGATGTCCAAAAGCAGTGCCAGAAGGAAAATGAGGGGTGGGAAAAATAACCCAAGGCTAAACATAAAACCCCTTACTGGGTCACAGGCGCCCCATCTGAAAAATAAAGGTTTAAAGAAAATCACCCCTCAAGAGGGAACAGCCCCTCTTAAACAGCAGCCTACAAAACTTTGCAGCCAAAAGAAGCATCCACAGATGTCAAAGTATCTACCTTTTAGAATTTTGTAAAGGTGTGCACGGACGACTAAGTGCCCGCCTTGCAAACTTGCAATATTGAAGTCTGATAACGGAAGGCCCAAGAAGCACTCAGCGCCAGAGCAAAATGCGCCGTGATGGGGAAAGGTGGAAACGGACCTTTAATGGAATAGGCCCGAGTCCCCGTCTGTCTGATCCATCTCGAGATGGTAGATGAAGAAGCGGCCAGCCCTTTTCTTGGTCCGTCTAACCACAAAAAAGCGAATCTGACCTCCAAAAAACTCTGTAGCTGCCAGACACACCTGAATCGCACAAACCACATCCAAGCTATGCAAGGCAAATTCCTTGGGATAATCCGGCTTGGGACACAAGGAAGGCAACACAATGTCCTCATTCAAATAGAAGTCAGAGACCACTTTGGGCAGGAATGATGGACAGGGACAAAAAAACACTTTATCCCTATGGACCATTAAATAGAAACTGCGACAGGATAATGCCGCCAATTCAAATACCCTGCGGGCTGAGGTAAAAGCCACCAAGAATGTCACCTTCTGGGATAACGTAGGCAAGGGAAGCTCCCCAATATTCTCAAATGGAGGTTGCTGGAGAACTGAAAGTACTAAATTTAAATCCCATGGTGGCAAAAGAGACTGTACCGGTGGAGCCACGTGTCGAACCCCCTGAATGAAGGTGCGAATTAAAGAGTATGTGGCTAGGGGTCACTGAAAGAAGACTGCCAGGGCAGACACCTGGCCCTCGATGGTACTTAAGGCAAACTTCTGATGCCCTGTTGAAGAAAGGTTAAGATCCAAGCCACAGAAAAGGATCGAGGATGAGCACCAATTGACTCACACCAAGAAATGTAAGATTTTCACGTACGTTGGTATATCTTGCTGGAAGACTTCCATGCCTTCACCATAGTAGGGATCATTGATCCAGACAGACCACTATCCCTCAGTACCTGGCTTTCAATAGCTAAGCCATTAAAACCAGAGACTGTAAAGCAGGATAGTAGATCAGCCCATGGGACAACTGGTCTTCTCTTAGAGGAAGCCTCCAAGGGAATTTTACAGCCACAAGGATGATTAGAAGATGCTCGCTCGATTCCTCACAGGAACTGTGTAAGAAGTCTTAGCCGAGGATGATACTGGCCTTACCGTAGCCCTTGGACGCCTGCGGCATCTGTCAGAGGACCCCGTGACCTCGTCACGAACTTCGGTATTCTCCTGTGGAGCTGAACCTGCTAAAGGAGCTGCATGTAAGACTGTGCAAAGAGAACTGTCTTAAAGGTGGATACCACCAGAATCAGAACCTGTATGCAAAATGGGAGAGAGAACTATCTGTGACAGCAGCTGGTGAATCACGGCCTTTGGTCTCTGAAGTTTGTGCAGAGGAAGGAGTACCCTGGTCAGAAATAGGATCAGACCTAGGTAAATCAATTCCCTGGACAGGGATAGGGGGAACCTAGGTAGTTCAGATATCACCTGAACACCTTTGCCGGAATTAAATCCACACAAGGAGACTGAGGACCTAAAAAACCTGAAAAGGACAAGCTTTGTCCCCCTTTCTGGGTACCCCCAAAAGAAACATGTTGTGGATCTCCTTGACACTCACCAAAGAAGTTCATGGGGCCGGAAACCAGCGAAGATGTCCCCCTACCCCAATAATGGGTGAGGGCAGACCTTCATGCTGAAAGAGTCTTGTCTGCTGGTCCGGGAAAGCTAGCGCTAGGCTTACCAGACCAAGATTGCTTGGAACCTCCCAAAATAATTTTCCATGGAGGGCCCCCGTCTGCGGTGAGGCTCCTTCCCTTTCCTTGACTGTGGCAGGAAGATATTCTTCCCCCCCGTGATACCCTTAATGTCATCCAGGGTAGCCCCAAACAAGAGATCGCCTTGAAAGAGCAGATCAAGGAGAGCTTTCTTAGAGGCTTTGTCTGCAGGCCAATTTTTAAGCTACAGCACACGCCTAATTACCACCGCTGAAACAGAAATTGTGGATAGCACAGGAGCTGTATCCAAAGCTGCATCACAAATAAACTGCAGCCCATGGACAAACTGGTCCGCTAAATCAACATAAGCAGCTGGGACCTGCTCACCCCCCAGGCCCTGGAACAAAAGCTTGGTCCATTCAATTAGGGTCTGAGACACCAGGGCTGAGGCAAAGACTGGCCGCAATGCCAAACCAGCCATAGTAAACCTGCTACGTGCCACAGCCTCTGCTTTGTCAGGCGGGTCCTTAAAGGACGGGGGATTCCTCTACTGGGATCATGGTTGCTTTATTCAACCTGGAAACTGGAGGGTCCACCACTGGTGGACTAGCCCACTTTTTTTTTAAAAGTGACTCTTCAAAAGAGTAACGTACAGCAAAACGTTTGGGGACTATGAAGGGTAATTTTGCTTGTTCCCATTCCTTACAGGAAAACCTGCCAAAATAAGGCACATAAGGAAACACCTTTGGAGTACGATGCAACTTGTGCTTACCAAACGACACAGCCACGCCCGTAGCTACATCAGCCGCATCCTCCATTTTTAAAAAGTCTCACGTACTGCAGTGATAAGTGCATCTACGAGCGCTTTTTCATTTACTGCTGCGACCATGGAGGAATCATCCTCACTATTGGATGGATGGATCAGGGGGTGTGATATTAAGTCCCCCTGGAGGGGCCACGTCCACAGCGGCATCCAGCTCACGATCTGATGAAACGGACTGAGCAGGCAAAGGAGGGGGGACAATAGATTGATGTTCCTGCGAGCTAAACAGGTCTAGCACTTTTCTATGGGTATTGCAGCAAGCACAGCACTCTCTCCAAAGTGTATGTGATCAAAATAAATTTAAATAATGCACGCAATATAAAGTGCTCCAAATACATATGTGTATATATGTGCAAAATACAATCACTGAATATAAAATAGAGTGCAATCAATATTAATGTAGCGATAATCAATCAGATATAAAGTGCAAACCGAGCCAATGCAATCAACAATAAATAAGTGATTATATAAAAGTTTTAAGAAACTGATAAAATAGAAGTGAAAATATCCAAGTGTATAAACGTATTAAAAATAAATGTGGGGGGCGTGGCTAGGTCATGGCGGTGTGAAGACGTTCTTCTCAGGTGCTCCCGCTCCCTAGCCTCCCTGACCGGCTTAACTAGGCATTTCTAGGCTGTCATGAGCACCTACAAACGGCGGAGAACGAAGGCAGCTTCCCGGGCTACGCCATCGGCTCCTATCGCAGATCGCCGTCTTCCCGGACATCTCCAGGGGTACCTTGACCCGTCGGGCTATGCTGAAGCCTCTTCTAGAACGGCTCCGCTCCCAAGACGCCACCTATCGCTGGGGGTTTCCCCTGCAGCTGACGGTCCGTCGGAATGGCTCTTCGTTTACCCTCCGTCGGCATGCTGATCTTCCGGCCCTATATCGCTTTGCAGGCTTGGCTCCTCAAGACTTACCGGACTGGATGGCGAGGCTCCCGGACTGTGCAGCTCGCCCCCCGGGCGGTGGCCCCTCGCGGATTCGTTCATGGGGATCGCAGCGCTCTCGTGGGGCCTTGAGCTCGGGCTCCGCCGGCCCGGCGGAGGCCTCCCCGGAGGACTAACCTGCTGCTGCCTGCAACCGTGAGTCTGACTGTGGCCCTGTGGCACCCCTTTGCCCTACTTCCCACCCTCCCCCCCCCTAGGTGTTTCATTTCGCACCCCATGGACCTGTCCCGCAGGTGCTCTGGACTGACCATCCCCCCCCCCCTGCTTGCTCTTTGCCGCTGCCCGCTTGCCGGATTCTGCCTGCTGACATGTGCCCTTACTGATGCCGTCTATGCTCGCCCCACACTCATGGACTCCGTGGGTGGGCTCCTATCCCTTGCTGCATTGGAGTTACGTGAGGTTCCCCTTGCCCAGTGTCACCTTGGGGCCCTCCGGCTGGACTTACAGACTACTGCTTCTGGGTGGCTGTGCTGCTAGTGGGATCTCTGGCACCTTGTCGCATGTGTTCTTTAGCTCTGCACCTTCCTTATACTGCGAAGCTTAGCTGATATGTATTCGCTGCTTATGTTGATATTGCAGTTGCTCACAGCTCCCCTCTCCCCCCCCTCTTCTCCCTCCCCCCTCCTCTTCTCCCCCCCCTCCTCTTCTCCCCCCCTCTCTCACCCTCCCTTCTCCCCCTCACTTCTCACTCCCTACTCCCCCCCCTCCCCACTTCCCCCCGCCCTACTTCCCATTCCCTCTCCCCCTAACCTTCCCCCCTTTTTTCTTTTTTTTTTTCCCTCCATTCCCTGCTTCTCCCTCCTCCTTTCTCTCTCCTCCCCTCTCCCCCCCCCCCCGGGGGGTGTGCTCCGAACGGGATCCTTTGCTCGGCCCAGCCGGTTTCCCCTGGCTGGGTTGCTCGTGGGGTGGTGCCGCAGTTTGGTGTGGTTTCCGGGATCGAGGGGGCCAGTGCGTACATGCTGCGGTGCCGCTACAGGGGCTTGGTCTAGTAGTATGTGTGGGTTTGTGGGGGTTCCTAATGAGCTGTGCTCCTTTCCTTCCCCCCCTCTTTCCTTCCCCCCTCCCCCCCTTCTCCCCCCTTCCCCCCCTGAGGGCTCATGCC
This sequence comes from Pelophylax lessonae, assembly GCF_965119305.1. NCBI lineage: Eukaryota > Metazoa > Chordata > Amphibia > Anura > Ranidae > Pelophylax > Pelophylax lessonae. The sequence goes on along the minus strand of NC_138769.1, from coordinate 426,850,803 downwards.
CTTCTCACACGGGGTTACTATGTTGACTGTTTTATATGCTTTCCTGACCATGGTTGCTAGGTTGCTTTGCCTTCACAGGCTCTTCGCTTGCTGCTCCTTAGCTTTTGCACTTTTGTTTTACAATGTAATGCCTTTCTATTTGATATTGTTGATATTGTTTTTCATTGCCGGTACAGGGGGGGTTCTGGGTAGTGGTCACCTTCCTTTATCGGTTGTGGCCCTCCTCGTTCCCCCAGTAGGGTGTCCCTTGAGGTTCCACCTGTTCTGCCCGTGGTTTGAGCGGTGCGGGTCGAACCTCTTGGTACCTTGAGACTTGGTCTCCTCAGTGCGGTTGGCACTGTAGATCCTCTCCCCTGTGCACCAGGAGTGCACCCCTCTTTGAATTCTTGCCTTATTTATCTCTCTCTCACCTTTTTCCTTTTTCTTTCTCTCTCCCCTCCTTTTACCTTCCCCCCCCCCTTTTTTTTTTTTTTTTTTTTTTTTCTCTCTCTCTTTTCCCTCTCCTGCCCTGCCTCTGAACTTGGGGGTGGGGGATGATGGCTCCCTCGCAGGTGGATCCGCTGCGATTGGTGTCCCTGAATGTCAAGGGGTTAAATACTCCCGAGAAGCGTTCTGTTGTTCTCTCTGATCTTCACCGTCTCCGGGCGCAGGTCGGTTTTTTACAGGAAACCCATTTCAGATCGGACAAACTTCCTAAATTGGGAGACCGACGTTACCCCACGGTATATCACTGCTGCTCTTCTGACTCCAAATCTAAGGGGGTATGTATACTGATCAATAGTCACGCCCCGTGGACGCTCTCGGACTCGTGGAACGATGGCACAGGATGCGCTCTTTTTGTTAAGGGGCGGCTGGGGGTTCTGCCGGTTACGCTGGTCAACCTTTATCTCCCGAATACTGGACAGGTGGCCTTCATGGAATCCCTGCTCTCGCGGCTGGAGGAGTTTGCGGAGGGCCAGATCATCATGGGTGGGGATTTTAACCTGGCTCTTGACCCGGTGGTGGACACATCTAGGGGGTCCTCTCACCTTTCTTACGCTGCCCTGAAGCGTATTAAGACGTTATTCCAGGAGTTTCGTCTAGTTGATCCCTGGCGCGTTCTCCACCCGGACACGAGGGACTACACTTTCTACTCCCCCCCTCATGCCTCTTATTCTCGCATTGACTTTTTCCTGTTACCCCAGGCCTTGCTGCCACGTGTCGTCTCGACCTCCATCGGATCTATTACATTCTCCGACCATGCCCCGGTCCTTTTGGATCTGGATCTGAGCTCCTCGGACCGCCCGCAGTGGCAATGGCGGCTGAATGATAGTCTTCTCCATGACACGGCTGTAGTGGAGGAACTGAGCTCGGAGCTTAGGGGTTTCTTTGCCACTAACGCTACGTCCGAGAGCCCTCCCCTGATGGTGTGGGAAGCGCACAAGAGCTACTTGCGCGGTGTTCTTATCAAGATAGGGTCGCGCCGCAAGAAAGAACGTACTCAGCAGTTGAGTGATCTCCTTTCTAAAATCAGCAAATTGGAATTGGTCCACAAACGCTCTCTGGCCCAGGCGGCCCTGCAAGAGCTGACTGTCTTGAGAGAACAGCTGCGGTCCTTGACCCTTTTCCGGGCGAAGGCGGCACTGGCCAAGTGCCGACGGGCCTTTTATGAGCATGGGGACAAGTGTGGAAAGTTGCTGGCTCGTGCGCTTCGTGTGCAGAGGGCCCGCACCTTCGTGCCTGAGCTCGCGTCTTCCGGGGGGCGTAGGGTGCATTCTACGGCAGACATCGCTGAAGCCTTCCGTCAATACTACTCGTCTCTTTATAACTTGTCGCCGGACTCGCCGTCCCCTCCTGGGGCTGGGCGGGTCGATGCAATCCGCTCCTATCTTTGTGCTTCGGGCCTCCCCTCTCTTCCGGTGGAGGAGGTAGAGAGGTTGGATGAACCCTTGCGCCCTGGTGAGCTGTTAATGGCCCTGAAGGCGACGCAGCCGGGGAAGGCCCCAGGCCCGGATGGCTATTCCATCCGTTACTACAAGTGCTTTAATGACATCCTTTCTCCCCATTTCCTTGCTGCGTTTAACGCTACGGGAGAGGGCGCAGCGTTCCCGGCGGACTCACTTAGGGCGCACATCGCGGTTCTCGCGAAGGACGGTAAGGATCCTATGGTCTGCGCCAGCTACAGGCCTATCTCGCTTTTAAACGTCGACCTGAAGCTCTTTACTAAGATCCTGGCCTCTAGATTGACCCCGCTGCTTCCGCAATTGATACATGACGACCAGGTGGGCTTTGTCGCTTCCCGGGAAGCTCGAGACAACACCACCAAGGCGTTTGACCCGGTGTACATTGCCAATTCCCGCCGAATCCCGACCTTGCTTCTCTCCACTGACGCGGAGAAGGCATTTGATCGGGTGAACTGGGAATTCCTCTTGGCTACAATGGAGCACATTGGAGCGGGGGAGCGGCTCATGTCTTGGGTTCGGGCTATCTACTCGGTCCCTTCGGCGAGAGTAAGGGTCAATGGTCACCTATCTGACCCCATGGTGATCTCTAATGGGACCCGTCAGGGCTGCCCACTCTCCCCGCTGATCTTCGTCTTGACCCTTTGAGCCTTTCCTGCGCACGGTGAGGGCTAATGCTGATATTGCTGGGATATCGGTCTCCCCGACGCTTTCCCCTAAGGTGGCGGCGTACGCGGATGACCTTCTCTTCTTTCTTACGAACCCTCTGACCTCTTTGCCCAATTTGCTGAAGGAGTTCCGTGTTTATGAATCCCTTTCGTTCTATAAAATAAATCAAGCTAAGTCCGAGGCCTTGGCGGTGGCCATCTCGCCCGCTCTCTCTGCTCTCCTCCGGGCGGACTTCCCCTTTAAGTGGGGGTCGTCCCATATTCGCTATCTGGGGATTTCTCTACCGCACTCGCCTGACGGGGCCTTTGATTGCAATTTCCCGCCTTTATTGACACGAATCAAGAAAGATCTCGATGACTGGCACGGGGGCCGTTTCTCGTGGTTCGGGCGTTGCAATATAATAAAAATGAATGTAATGCCCCGCCTTTTATACGTGTTCCAGGCTGTCCCGGTGACCGTCCCGGCTTCCTTCCTTCGGAAGGTTAATCGGGTGTTTCGGGAGTTTCTGTGGCGCAGAGGCTCCCCGAGGTTGGCGTTGCGTGTTCTGCGCATGCCTAAACTGAGCGGCGGCATGGCTCTACCGGATGCCGTGGCGTACTATGAGGCATGTCACTTATCCCGTATCTTGGACTGGTACCGCCATGGCCCCCTGAAGCAGTGGGTACGATTGGAGCGTAGTTCGGTGGGGACCCCACCTGAGGCCTCTTTGTGGACTCCCTCGGCAGTCCAGAGGGAACTGTCCGACCACCCGACTATTGGCCCCACCTTGCGGGTGGGAAGGCGTCTGTGCCACTGGGGCTTTTTGGCTACCCTGCCGTCCCCCCTTCTCCCGATAATTGACAACTCTGATTTTCCACCGGGTGTGGACCAGCCGGGATTTCGGTCCCTGAGGGATGCGGGACTTGGTCAGGCCCGCCACTTTGTGCGGGACGAGTCCTGGATCACTAGGTCTCGCCTTCACTCGGACGCCGCCTTCTCCGAGCTGAACTTCTGGCAACAGGTCCAACTCTCGCACTTTTTGCAGTCCCTACCGGCAGCGCCCCTGTTTGCCAGGCGTCTCACCTACTTTGAGGAACTTTGCTCCGTTCCGTCTCCTTTGCGTCACACTATCTCCCTCATGTACAGGACCCTGGTCACTCCTGAAGCGTCGTTCCGACCTCCCTATGTTGCTCGATGGGAGCGGGATCTGGGTCTATCCTTCACCGATCAGCAGGTGGAACGCCTACTGTTTTTCACGTACAAGACCTCCGTCTGCTCTCGCTACCAGGAGGTGGGGTACAAATGTCTGACTAGATGGCACTATACCCCGGAGCGGTTGAGTCGGATGTTCCCGACCAGCGTTGACACTTGCTGGAGGTGCGGTAAGGAGCGGGGGACGTACCTCCATATTTTCTGGTCATGTGAACGGGTGCAGCCATTCTGGGCATCGGTACGCCTCATTGCCCAAAAATTCACAGACCACTCTTTGACGCTAGACCCTGCACTTTTCCTGCTCCACCATCACGAGTTCCCGAGGGCGTCCTATCGGAAATCCATCTTGCCGCTATTATTCACGGCAGCGAAGAGTTGCATCCCCCCCCTTTGGAGGCAGACCCAGCCCCCGACTGTGGCCATGTGGCTTAATAAAGTCAAATGCATTAACGAAATGGAAGATCTGATGGCGACGGAGAGGGGAACCAGAGAGAAATTCACGAAACGCTGGTTCTATTGGCACGAATTTACTTTTTCAGCGGAATACCGTGACCTGCTGCTATGATGCTCTATGACTGTGGGTGCTGTTGAGCCGCACCGTCCTGCCCCCCCCTCCCCCCCCCCCCCTGTCCCTCTCCCTTACCCCTCTTTTTCTCTCCCCTCTTATTCTCCTTCATCTTGCTGTCCCTCCTTTATCTCCTTTTTATCTTTCTTTCCTCTTTTTCCTGTCTGGTTTACTCTTGCAGGCATATTACTATGGCTGTTTGTTAAGATCCACGTCTTGCTCCCAGACAGATGTATTGGTGTCAATCCCCCCCTGCCCCATGGAGATTCTTGGGAATCCGCCGGGGGGCGGCCCTCCGCGCGCCAGATGCCGGCCAAGTGTTGGATGCCGGTGGTGGCGGGGGCCTGCCCCGCGGTGGCCCTGGGGCTCCTGACTACACTCTTGATGCCATATTTCTCACTGTGATGGGTTCTGGGGGGTCGGAATGCTTGGGTTTGATTATCGGGGGATATCCGCCCCCAATTTACACTATGCTGTTATTCTGTTATTCCATACTGTCTATGTCCACCAAGAGCTGTACATCTTACCGCTGCACTAGCACTGCTTACTATGTCTAATCTGTTGGCTTGTTATATGCCTATTTTCCTTTTTTTTGTTTCAATAAACGAATTTATAAAAAAAAAAATAAATGTGGTGCAAAAGTGCCAGGTCCTAATCTTCAATACTGAATAACGCACTTCCCACAGAATGTAGTCCATTAAATAGTGCATAGTATTAAATAGTTCATATTGCGAGACATTATTTCAATTTATAAAGGAGGGGGGACGCTTCCTCCTGGGCCTTTGCCCACTTTATATCTGATGATTAATTATCACTACATTAATACTGATTGCACTCTATTTTATTAATTTTATATTCAGTGATTGTATTTTGCACATATATACACATATGTATTTGGAGCACTTCATATTGCGAGATATTATTTCAATTTATAAAAGAGGGGGGACGCTTCCTCCTGGGCCTTTGCCCACATGCCACTTCCACCCGGGACACTAAGGACTGCAGGTCTGCTGTCAGTGCAACCATGGAAAGATGGGGTTTCTGAGGGACCTGCCACCTCCATGAGGGGGTCAGAGGGGGAGATGTGATCCTAAGGCTCCAAAAGGAAAGAATGACCTTGCAGTAAAAAAACATTTGTTTTGGCACCACTAAAGGATCCCCTCAAGGCTCAGGGTACCCATCAGCAGAGAGAGAGATAAAAGGGACCCCCAAAGACTCACCCTACTGACGAGAGGAGCGCAGAGTGTTTGAACCCAGCAACATCATGGACACTATCCCTGTTCATATGTCTCGGGCACAGGAAGAGGAAACTAAGGAGGAAGAGGAAACTAAGGAGGAAGAGGAAACTAAGGAGGAAGAGGAAACTAAGGAGGAAGAGGAAACTAAGGAGGAAGAGGAAACTAAGGAAGAAGAGGGGGAGCTTTGGCATCCCCACTAGGTTTTAATTGTTTCCAGCTTCTCCCAGACTAAAGGAAAATGGCCCCTGTGAAATCATCCAGACTACACAAACATGGCCGCCAACCAGAGACAAGCATGACTAAGGGAAAATGGTCACCATTAGCTAAAAACACAGCAGCATGCTGCCAGGATTTTTCCTGAACCCTCTGCAAGGGGACCCCCCTTGAAGGTAGGACACGTTTAGGAGAGACTCGGCTGTGCACTCTGCACTGGAACCCCACTGCATTATACCCACACTGCAAACAGCAGGGCATGCATCTAGGGGTCTCCTACACTGGGACCCCTCCAGACTACCAGGGCGGGACACACACTACTATCCACGGACCCTTACAGTGTGGGGATAGCGGGAGAGACCCCAGGGGTCTTTGCTGCATTCTCTGCCCTGGGACCCCCACCAGACTCTAGGTCCAGACAGGGGGGAATGGGAGTGGGGGAAGCCCAGCTCAGTGAGGGATTTAAGGATGGGAGGAGGGAACCTGCAGGCAGGTCCAACCCTCCCTGGAGGTTACCTGCGTCCACCCCAAAGAACACCACCAAAAGGGGGGGGGGGGATGTGCTTACCCCTCCATGGTGCGGGTAACGATCCAGTCAGAACTCCTTGCAACCAAAGTAGGGGAGCTGTCGGCCAAAGGACCACTGTGACTCAGACACAAGCCCGGTCGTATGTGACCCTGCGAGACGTTTAACTCGTGGGCCAGCCTCTGTCCATGAGGCTATGTCGCAGCTGACCTAGCGCATAGCTGCGGTCTGCACGCACTCGCCGGCTGGGCTTGGGGACCACTGGAGCTAGATTATCCAGCCCATCGCCCAGCCCGGCAGTCGATTGTAGATCTCCCAAGAGAAAAAAAAAAAGATGTAAGGAAGGAGAAAATTGCTAGGAGCAGAGATCCCAGCCTGAAGCCTAGGTTACTCCTGACTAGACAGCTTAAAACGGATTACCTAGAGCAGAGAGGGGGGTTATAAACTAGCTGAGGACAGCCCATGGGCGTAGCCAGGTGTTTTTTGTTCTGCCTCGTCCTACCCCTAGAGGAGGCAATATAAACCACTAGTTATGATTTATGGAGCACTGTGTCCATTGATAAACGAAAGAGAATTTTTTTTTTTTGGATGGAGTGGATAGGGATTAGAATGCTTGTCAGTTTTTATTGCTTTCTATGCCACCATTAAGGAGATTCACCCACTATTTGTCCTGTTTACCGTTATCATTAAAAGTTAAAGTAAGAAAACACCTATTTTTGGGTTGTCCTCAGAAAAGTAATAGAGGGGAACACCTTCCTATGGGGACACTAGTTCTGGTGACCTGGGGGTCCCCAAGCAATTCTCTTAATTTTCAGGATTTTTTTCTCACTTCCGGTTTGGCCTTGGGACAGGAAGTGAAGGGAAATCTCTGCAATGGCACACAGATGGCAAAAAAAAAAAAAAAAAAATGCGATGGGTTATTATCCTTCCTTGCTCTATCCAAAGTAAAAAAAAAAAAAAAAAAAAAAGAAGTTTTGCCTATAGTTCTAATACAGTTCAAATAATCCAATGTGTAAAACCTCAGATGCTTCAAGTTCCTTGATCTTCTCCTCAGCTTCTGACAATTTCTCCTTTAATGCTCCAATCTCTTTTTCCATCGGCATCACTACGGAACGCAGCTTTTCTGCATCCTCTTGAGCCTATAATCAAAACAAATCCATCATACATTCTAAAAACAAAAAAAGGCACTGGTGACAAGATGCTCGATGTGAATAATTTATTTATTGTTCAACTGATTGCCATTTTACTAGTCATTTTATTTTTTAATACATTAAAATATTCCAATTTGTTGCTGCAATCTGTAAAATGGCATACAGTGGCGTGTCTAAAAAAAAAAAATACTTTCAATTGAATCTATTATTCTGCATGAAAATAGCAATATTAGGTAGAATTAACGAGGATAAAACCAGGATAAGAATTTTTTTTTTAACACCACACATTGAATTTCTTTATAGGGGACTGTGGTATGCATTCTTTATAGTGAGCTAAGCTAAGCACATTGTAAAAACACACAATAGATTAGAAACAGTCAACTGTCATATGGGGTTCAGAGTGAACTTTCCCAGAAAACAATTCCTGTAGTGTACAGTGCTCATGTGAACAGCCAATTCTCAATGAAATGCACGATGAGCCATTGAGATTTTGCTGAATATATGTCCCTTGCAACATTTAGGCACAGTAAGGGATCATCTAAGCCTGGCAGCAAGCACCTGGCGGTGCCTTCTATAACCGCTTCCATACAGAGCAGTTAGACCCCCTTCCTGCCCAGACCAATTTTCAGCTTTCAGCACTCTCACACTTTGAATGACAATTGCTCAGTCATGCTACACTGTAACCAAACAAAATTTTTATCATTTTTTTCACACAAATAGAGCTTTCTTTTGGTGGTATTTGATCACAACTGGGGTTTTTTTTTTTCGTGATATAAGCAAAAAAAGAGCAAAAATTTTGCAAAAAAAACACTTTTTTTTAGTTTCTATTATAAAATTTTGCAAAAAATTAATTTTTCTTCATACATTTGGGCCAAAATTTATACTGCTACATATCTCTGGTAAAATTAACCCAAATTAGTGTATATTATTTAGTCTGTGTGAAAGTTATTGAGTCTAGAAGCTATGGTACCAATTACTGAAAATTGATCACACCAGATGTACTGATGGCCTATCTCCTTTCTTGAGGCCCTGAAATGTCAGGACAGTACAAATACCCCCCAAATGACCCCTTTTTGTAAAGTAGACAGTCCAAGGTATTTAGTAAGAGGCATGGTGAGTTTTTTGAAGTTATAATTTTTTCCCACAATTCTTGGGAAAATGAAGAAAACATTTTTTTTTCTTTTTTTTTCCCAAAACGTTGTCAATTTATAAGCTATTTCTAACACATAGCATGTACACAGCAAAAATGACACCCCAAAATTCATTCTGCTACTCCTTCTGAGTATGGTGATACCACATGTGTGAGACTTTTACACAGCCTGGCCACAAAAAGAGACTCCACGTCCAAGTAGCACCATAAGGCGTTTTAGGAGCATAAATACACATAAAACTTTCTTACTACCTATCACACTTTTCAAGGCCCTAGAGCAACAATACAATGGAAAAGTCCACAAAATTACCCCATTTTGGAAAGCAAACACTCCAACGTATATTCTATGAGGCATTATGGGTCCTTTGAACATGTCATTTTTTTCCACAAGTTTTTGGAAAATGTGGGAAAAAAATAAAAACTTTTTTTTTTACACAAAGTTGTCAATTTATAGGATATTCCTAACACATAGCATGTACATCGCAAAAATGACACCCCAAAATACATTCTGCCACTCCTCCTGAGTATGGCAATACCACATGTGTGAGACTTTTTCACAGCCTAGCCATATAGAGGGGCCTAAACATCCAAGGAGCATCATCATGCATCCTAGCCACTTGCCTAGGCCTATTTTTGACATTTGGTGTTTACAAGCTAAAATCAGTTGTTTTTGCTAGAAAACTACTTAGAACCCCAAAACATTATATATTTTTTTTTAGCAGAGACCCTAGAGAATAAAATGGAGATTATTGCAATATTTTTTATCACACCGTATTTGCGCAGCGGTCTTCCAAACGCAATTTTTTGGGAAAAAAATCACTTTTTTTAATTAAAAAATAAGAAACCAGTAAAGTTAGCCCAATTGTTTTCCATAATGTGAAAGATAATGTTACGCCGAGTAAATAGATACCCAACATGTCATGCTTCAAAATTGCGCACGCTCACAGAATGGTGACAAATTTTGGTACTTAAAAATCCCCATAGGCGACATTTTAAAAATTTCTACAGGTTGCTATCTTAGAGTTACAGAGGAAGTCTATGGCTCAAATTATTGCTCTTGCTCTAACGATCGCGACGATACCTCACATGTGTAGTTTGAACACTGTTTACATATGTGGGCGGGGTTTCCGTATGCGTTCGCTTCTGCGCGCGAGCTCGCGGGGACACGGCGCTTTAATTTTTTTTTTTTTTACTATTTATTTTATTTATTATTTTTTATTTTTACACTGTTTTTTTTAAAAAAAAAAAATTGATCATTTTTATTTCTATTGCAAGAAATGTAAACATTACTTGTAATAGAAAAAGGCACGACAGGACCTCTTTTTTGTGAGATCTGGGGTCAAAAAGTCCTCAGATCTCACAAGTACACTAAAAGATAGAAAAAATAAAAAAAATAAAAATTAAAAAAAAAATTAAATAAAAAAAAAAAAAAAAAAAAAGGGACCTTTAAACTGGTTGCTAGGCAACGACGTTTGCCGTAGCTCCGGTCCTCCAAGACCATAGAGTCGAGTGAGGGCAAGCTTGCCCTCACTCGACATCCTGTCTGTGAGGATCTGGGACCGGATCGTTTTCCCCGCTGCCGGCGGGTCCGGTAAGCGGGGAAAAGGACCAGAATGCAGCGGGAGGGGGGGGGCACCTCTTCCGCCACCCCGGAAGGGTGATCCCGCGGCGAATCTGCCGCTGGGACCACCCTTATCGGAAAGCCAACCGTCCACCGTTTAAAAAAATACCAGGGTTATGGCAGCTATCTGCTGCCATAACACCGGTATTTAGGTTTAAACGGACGACGTATGTTAACCTTTTTGGACTTAGACATGGTGGCTGTATGAAGGGTGACAGGTACTCGGGTACTTTGCTGGGCAGGTGACAGGTACTCTGGTACTGATGAGCAAGTGGCAGGTACTCGAGTACTCCGATAGGCAGGTGACAGGTACTCGGGTACTCTTATGGGCAGGTGACAGGCAGGTGATAGGTACTGATGAGTAGTACTGATACTGATAGGTGATACTGATACTGTACTGATGGGTACGGATGATCAGTACTGATACTAATAGGTGATAGGTACTGATGGGTACTGATGAGTACTGATGAGTAGTGATGGGTAATGATGAGCAGGTGGCAAGTACTCGGGTACTTCAGGTGTCAGGTACTCTGATGAGCAGGTGGAAGGTACTCGGGTACTCTGTTGGGTAGGTGGCAGGTACTCGGGTACTCCGATGACGGGTACTCAAAGTACCAGAGTACCTGTCATCAGAGTACCCGAGTACCTGTCATCAGAGTACCCGAGTACCTGTCATCAGAGTACCCGAGTACCTGTCATCAGAGTACCCGAGTACCTGTCATCAGAGTACCCGTCATCAGAGTACCCGAGTACCTGTCATCAGAGTACCCGAGTACTTGTCATCAGAGTACCCGAGTACCTGTCATCAGAGTACCCGAGTACCTGTCACCAGCCCATCAGAGTACCTGTCACCAGAGTACCCGAGTACCTGTCATCAGAGTACCCGAGTACCCATCATCAGAGTACCCGAGTACCTGTCATCAGAGTACCCGAGTACCTGTCACCAGCCCATCAGAGTACCTGTCATCAGAGTACCCGAGTACCTGTCATCAGAGTACCCGAGTACCCATCATCAGAGTACCCGAGTACCTGTCACCAGCCCATCAGAGTACCTGTCATCAGCCCATCAGAGTACCCGAGTACCTGTCATCTGAGTACCTGATGGGCTGGTGACAGGTACTCGGGTACTTTGATGGGCTAGTGACAGGTGCTCTTTATTGGGGGGGGGGGGCAATCAGTGTGGTTGGGGTGCACTATGATTGGTAACTAGCTGTTACCACAATCTCCTCCTCACACAGGATCAGTGTGTGAGGAGGAGAACACGGTGACAGCTAGTTACCGTGTTCTCTGATGACATTTGTGACCGGCTGTGATTGGACACAGCCGGTCACGTGGTAAAGAGCCAATTTCATTGGCTCTTTACCTAGATCGGGGATGGGCTCTGTCCGAGGGACGAGCCTCGTCCCCGATCGCCGCGCTGCGCGCCCCCGGGGGCGCGCATTAAGGAAGGAACGAGCGGCTCGCGCTGGAGCAGCTCATGTGATCGGCTGTGATTGACACAGCCGATCACGTGGTAAACAGCCAATTTCATTGGCTGTTTACCTTGATCGGGGTTGGGCTCAGTCCGAGGGACGAGCCTCACCCCCGATCGCCGCGCTGCGCGCCCCCGGGGGCGCGCAGTAGCGGGGAGATCCAGGCGCCGTCATATGACGTCGGCCCGGATCGAGAAAGGATTTGTGCCGACGTCATTTTACATGACGCGGTACGGAAGGGGATAAGGACTGGGGCCAGTCTGTCAGGTAAGAAACCCCACAGCTTCTTGTCAATAGGGGGAATACATTTCTTCCTGACCTAACTCCAATGACAATTAGATAAATTGTAAATGGAGTATATCATATGTTCTTATTATCACAAGATTTTTGTCTTTTAAGGAAAAAAAAAAAAAAAAAAAAAAACTTTGTGAAACCCTCACCAACCTTTTTCATGTCATTTTCCAAGTTCTCCTCTTGTTGGCCTTCAGAAAGCCGCCTCCTAAGCTCTGCAATCTCTCTTTCCACAGAATCTCTGTACTGTCCCCACTGTGCACGCTCCTGCTCCAATCTGCGATGAAACTGAAGTTCATATTCATGCACTGTGTCTATAATTGATGCAAACAAAACATTTTCATTCAGTAAATGGAAAGAAAATGACAGTGGTTAATGGTGCTTCTGTAAAGCTGGCTATACACTTGTAGATTTTGCACAAATGCTCGTGCAAAAAGCCTCATCAGTACAATAATGTCTACAGAGACTTGACAACTGTTGTTTAAAGGAACTTCAAAATTCTGTTTGCTTTAACTCCTACACGACCAACCAATGCATAAATGGGGCATCCAGGAAGTGGGCTTTAAACCAAATATATGTATTCTTGTATTTATGCTAGAAGCGAGCTCGCTGTGGGTGACAGTCCCAGGTCTCTACTAGTGATCTGGAGGTGGGAGAACCAGATCCTGAACACAGAATCAGTGTGATAGCCTCTGGCTGGCTATCACAGTGATCTTTCAATCTGTCCGTTCAACTGTCCGAAAAAATAATACCTAGATCTAGGGCTTGATCTAATGTAGTGAGTTGTCAGTGTAGATACCAGTATTAGTGTCAGTGTAGGTGCCAGTGTTAAGCTGGATACACACTATCCAACTTTTGTGGTTAGATTTCCTTCAGATTTACCTTTTCTATGTAGTGCAAGGGCCTGCCAGATTGCGTACAAATTGAAAGTGTTTAGGTTTGACCTCATATTATATGGTTTTGGTAAGAACAAGTATTCAGAAAATCTTATAGTGTGTATGGCCCATTAGAGTTAGTGGAAGTGTCAGGGTGTTTAAGTAGGAAAAATAAAACAAAGAATTTGCGCTATTGCTTGTTGGCCCTACTATGGATACAAAGAACAAATCACACTTGTTTTTTTACTATTTTGGGCTAGTTTTCCTTTCATAAAAAAACAAAACACAGGGAGATATCCATTACCATTAACACCAAATGCAAGCCTTATCTGTACTGAAAAAAACAAGGTATAATCCACTTGAAAGATTTCCTTTCAACAGTGTAGGAATCACCGATTCAGATAAACCTCTATCCTTCAGCACCTGACGTTCAACAGCCAGGCGCCAAAGCCAGAGACTGTAAAGCAGGATGGAAGATTGGTCCTTGGGACAGCAGATCCTCCCTGAGAGGAAGCTTCCAAGGAATGTCGGCAGCCAGCCGCACCACATCGGCGTACAGAGCCCGGCGAGGCCAGTCCGGGGCCACTAAGATAACTGGAATCCATTATGCCTCGATCCTGCGTAGGAGTCTGGGCAGAAGTTTGAGAGGAGGGAAGGCATAGATCAGATGATACTGACCCCACGGGGCCACCAGAGTGTCTGTGGCATCTGCCAGTGGATCCCTTGACCAAGCCACAAACCTCTGCACATTTCTGTAGAGCCAAGACGCCATCAGATCAACCTCGGGGTTGCCCCACCGGAGAGAGAGCTGATCAAACACTTCCTGATGAAGGTACCAGTCCCCATGGTCCAGAGCCGCCAGGGCACTTCTTCTGCCCCCTTGGTGATTGACATAAGCCACGGCAGTAGCATTGTCCGATTGAATGCACACTGGGCATCCCTGAAGCTGATCCGTCCAATGATCCAGACACAGTCTGATAGCTAAGAGTTTCAGGACATTGATCGGTAGTCTGGACTCCAGCGTCCAGATACCCTGAGCAGAATGCTTGCCGAGGACGCCTCCCAAGCTGGACAGGCTGGCATCAGTGGTGACCACTGTCCAATACAAGGGGAGGAAGGATTTGCCCAGCCGAAGCGCCGGAGAGCGAAGCCACTATATCAGGAACTCCTTTGTTCCGACCTAGCTGGATCGGATTGTCCAGAGACTGCTGAAGTCTTGTCCCACTTGATCAGAATCCCCCTTTGCAGGGACCTCGTATGGAACTGTGCAAATGGAACTGCCCCGAAAGTAGATACCATCAGGCCCAGCACCCGCATGCAAGTCTGGAGGGATGACCATTTGTTAGACAGCAGGAGGCGAATTGCAGTCTGCCATTTCTGGAGTTTGTCCAGAGGAAGGAGCACTCTAGCTACAGCCGAGTCCAGAGTCAGACCCAAATAGTCAGCTTTGTGGATGGAACCAGAGCAGACTTCTGAAATTTCGTAATCCAGCCAAACTCCCGCAGAGTTCCTATTGAGATTGTCCAAATAGCCCAGTACCACAATACCCCGTTAGCATAGCAAGGCTAGCACCGGAGCCAACACTGTTGTGAAGACCCAAGGAGCGGAGGCGAGACCAAAGGGTAACGCAACAAACTGCTAATGCTCCTCTCCCACATCAAAGCAGAGAAAACGCTGGTGACTGGCAATATGGAATGTGAAGATAGGCATCCTTAAAATCTATCTAAAGAGGCGAGGAAATCTCTGACGCAGGGATGCCACCACCGCTCGAATGGACTCCATTCTGAACTTCTGTACCTGCACAAAGCAGTTGAGCGCATTGAGGTCCAGGATTGGATGCACTTTGCCTTCCTTCCCGGGGACTGTGAACAGGTTTGAGTAAAAACCCTGAAAAAACTTTCCGAAGTCAGAACCGGGACAATCACCCCTTAAAGTAACAGGTCTTGTACTGCCTCAAACAGACCTTGTAACCGGTCTGGGGGCCGGCACAGGTTGGAAGGAACAGTAAATAGGTTTGAATAAAACCCCTGAAAATGTTCCGAACTGGTACAATGACTCCTTGAGAGAGCAGATCCTGTACCGCTCCTAAAAGGGCTTGCAGATGATGCGGGGACAGACGCAAGTTGGAAGGGACCGAAACTATCTTGTAACCAGACCGAATCAACTCGTGAACACACTTACCTTGAATCAAGGAGGTCCACGGGTCTGGAAAGAAACAAAGATATCCCCCCACCCCAGATACTTTTGGCTTACCAGACTAGAGTCTCTTTGAATCTCCCGCAAGGTTCCGGGCGGATTTTGATCCCTTGTCCTGTGATCCCACGGGACGAAGGGGCCGTTTGTGGGCCGAGAAGAAAGGACCGCGTTTGGGACGAGGCACTTTGCTCTTGGTAGCCTGTGGAAGCAGAGTACTCTTACCTCCCATAAGATCTTTAATAATGTCTTCCATGGAAGGGGAAATCAGTCAGCACCCTTTTGGAAGCCTGGTCCGCAGACCAGCATTTCAGCCAAATCATGCGGTGAAGAGTCACCACCGTCACAGATACCCTGCAAGCTAAGGGGGCCATGTCCAGAGAGGTGTTATATTTTCTGCGTTGTGAGAGACACAAGACTCTGGTCTGGCACAACGGATGTTTATTCAGTACTCACTGTACACTCAAACATGCATCTCAGGACAGGTATATCTTGTGTGCTTTTACCACATGTGCTCCAAGATGGCCACTCTACCCCTTGACCCTTGTCATCACTCCTGGGTGGAGCCAGCCTTAAAGTGACAGTACATGTGGAACCTTTCAGGTATAACAAGAGGCATCACAGATGTACTGTAACCCCTGTACTAACTGGTCCGCCAGCTCAGAAGGATGCTGACCCCCTTCCAAATCCTGGCGCAGAAGCTTCACCCATTCCGTTAAGGTCTGGGAGACCAAGGTTATGGCAAACACCGGCCTCAAAATTGAACTAGTCACTGTGAAAAGGTATCGGACTAGAGACTCCGCTCTCTTGTCAACGGGGTCCTTAAAGGACAGAGGGTCCTCTACCAGTAGCAGGGTGGCTTTATTTAACCTGGAAACCTGAGAATCCACCACTGGTGGAGCTGTCGGTTTCTTTAAAAAGGGACTCCTCAGAAGGATACCTCCTAGCGAATCGCTTATGTACCCTGACCATGCGTTTTTGGGAACCCACTGACTTGCGACAATATCGTTGAAATATGCAGGAAAGGGGAATACCTTAGTCGCCTTGGATGGTCTGCGGGTACCAAGTTGTACCTGTGCAGCCGACGCATTAGCCGTGTCCTCCAATTTTAAAATTTCACACACTACAAGGCCATAGTCCCCACTATCAGAGCACTCAGGGTGCGTGGACGCAGACCCAGTAGGGTGACTCGCGTCCGCGGTGGCCAAATTGACCTCAGAATCTGAGGAGACAGAGGATGCAGGTGAAGGCGGGGAATGCTTTTTGCTCGGCCTATTTTGAAAGGTCATATCAACTTTGGACACTAGTGACTGCAGGAACGCCGTTATGGCAGCCAATGCGGACTAAGACCCAAAGGGTCCCGAAGTTTCTGACAGTGGGTCAGGTGGTGACATGTGCTCCAGGGACTCCATGGTTAACCTGGCAACCACCAGCAAAATCTTAAAAAAAAAAAAAAAAAAAAAAAATTGCTGTGAAAATTTCCCCCACTGCTGCCACAGTGGCACCGCAGGTCCAAGCACACCAAAAACACTACTATAGCAGAAAAAGGGAGCTTTGTATACCCACAGGGACTCACCACCAACTCAGGAGAGACACAGAGCGCCAAGCTGCATGCTATGCAGCGATGAGAGAGAAAGAGTAGATGCAGGCACTGACACTAGAGGCCCACTGCCGATTTACCGCTCCACAGGCTACAAGAAAATGGCCACTGCATTGAAATCAAATAAGAAAGTAGCAAAACATGGCCACCAAGCTACACAAACATGGCCGCCGATACCGAGGGCAGCCATCCATGGCAAAATGGTGGTGCCCACGCGACTCCTGGGTCCCCCAAGTAGGTTTAGCTAGCAAGGGGGGGCCCTGGCAGGGACACCCACCAAGACCATTCCCCCCCAAAAAATTGCAAACTAAGCGCCGGCGGCTGGCCCCTCCGACCCCCATCACCCACCTAACACCCCAGCACATATATAACAGCATGGCCTCCGAGGGGGTGGGGCACTAAGGGCGGAGCTAGGTGAGGGTGAATGGGAGGTATTCCGCAGAGGGACCTCAATAATGAGGGGGGGAGTGATATGTAGGAAAGAAGGACACATAGGGGGCCTACCAACCCAGGAAGAGGCCCACGTCCACCCCGAGAAATCAGAGGGGAGGGGGGACACTACTCACCACACCTTAGAACCGGGTGGGCACCACTCTCCGGGCAGACCACTCACCATGTTGGAATGGGGGTGCTGCGGGCTAGAGGTAGGCTGCGACTCAGGTTGTGACCAGGGCTATGCATCCGCTCGAGCCATTTAACTCGCTGGCCAGCCCTCGTCCAGTGGGGCTACGTCGCGGCCGACCTAGGATGGTGCTGTGGTCAGGTCGCGCTTGCTGACCAGGTTGGGAAGACCATAAGGATCTATGATATCCAGTGCGTCACCCAGTCCAGCAGTTGATTGTAGTTCTCACTAGAACAGACTTGACTGCAGTTCACGCAGGAACAGAAAATAATAAAAAGAAAAAAGTTTTGTTTAAAAATGAAAAAATGCTAGGACCAGAGATCCCAGCAAGGAACTAGGTCCTTACTCCTGACTAGGCAGAAAAAAACTGAAGTCCTATAGCAGGAAGTGGGAGTATACCCCCTAGGACTGCCCTATAGGCTTAGTCAATTATTTTCCGCCTAGTGTCCTACTTCTGTAGGGGCAGCATAACCCAAGGGTCAAAAAAGATATGGAGCTGTGTCCGTCAATGAACGAAAGAGAAACTAAATTATACAAAATTTATACATATATATGTATGTTAGGCAACTGCATTCTGTAAAGACATACAAATGTATTACACAGCAGAGATCTATTTATTACTGTTAAATGCCCCTCAGAGGTGGCCCACTTTTACTCCTGAGCATTACCTTTTCAAAAGTAATAAAAGTTATTTAAATAAGCAATACTGATTTTTTTTCTAGCATGTGAAAACCAACATGGTACCTCCTGCTGAGTGATGGTAGAAGACAAGCTACCCTGCTTGAACTGCCAACCAATTAACTACAGAAAAAAAATAAGTTAACGCCATAATATGAAGAAAGTGAAACCATTAGCTTTTTTATTAATAAAATGCTTAAAAGAAGGACTAGAAAACAGACAGGCTCTTTAAAAGAGTGGGCAGTAAAATATAAAAACTAAATTTCACATGGCTGTGAGCACACACATCGACAGATGCCAGGGCCCAGATGGATTGCATAGAAAGAGCACCCATAGTCAGAGGCTTACCAGGCAAATACAAGACATTCTACCAACAACAGGTATGTGCAGGTACATTCTGGTGCCTACCCTTGGGGGAAGTATAATGGTAATTTTTTCTTCATATTAGGTTTACCTGAAGGCTGTATCTAGAAAACAGAGCAACTACTGTCCTCAGCTACATACCTTTCATTATAGCTTGTAGAGATGCCACCTCTTCTTGCCATTGTTTCTTCACTTCATCAATGGCTTCCTGCTTTGTGTTCTCCGACACTGTGGCAATCGCTTTGATGTTCTCCATGTCTGCATGTGCTTGTGATAACTGAAGGTTCAGCTGGGCTATCTCATCTTGTGCAGTCTGTATAGTGACATGCTGGCGCATTAAATCCTCTGAGAAGTTCAAACAGACAAGGAATAAATAAAATAAATTAATGTGAAAGATGAGGTTACGCTGAGTAAATAGATACCCAACATGTCATGCTTTAAAAATGTGCACGCTCGTGGAATGGCCACAAACTACGGTACTTAACCACTTAAGCCCCGGAAGATTTTACCCCCTTCCTGACCAGGGCCTTTTTTGCGATTCGGCACTGCGTGACTTTAACGGACAATTGCGCGGACGTGCGACGCTGTACCTAAAAGAATTTGAAGTCCTTTTTTTCCCACAAACAGAGCTTTCTTTTGGTGGTATTTGATCACCTGTGCGATTTTTTGATCATGCGCTATAAACAAAAAAAGTGCGTCAATTTTGCAAAAATAATATTTCTCACATTTTTTATATGAAATTCCCCAAAAAAAAAATGTAAAAATCAAAATTTTTAACATTTTAGGCCAATTTGTTTTATGCTACCTATGTTTGGTTAAAAAAAAAAATAAAATAAAATCGCAAAAAGCGTATTTTGATTGGTTTGCGCAAATGTTATTGCGTTTACTATTTAAGGGAAAGATTGTCATTTTTGTCGTTTTTTTTTTTTTTTTAACGAGTAATGGCGGTGATCTGCAATTTTTTTTGCAGGACTGTGACATTGCGGCGGACAGATCGGACAATTTGACTTTTTTGGGGTTACCAGTGACCAGCTATGCATATGCACTGTTACTGTAAAAATTACACTGGCAGGGAAGGAGTTAACTTTATTTGAGAGGGAGGGGTTAAGTCTGTCCCTAGGGGCGTGATTCTTACTGTGATTGGATGTGGCTACTGGTGTAAGAACAGACATCAACGGTCCTACGTAGTAGAACCGTGTGATCTCCATTCTTACACAGGGGAGAATGACAGGCGGCTGTGTTCACATTAGCCGCCTGCCTTTCTCCCGCTCTAACGGACGATAGTGAGTGCCCGGCGGACATCGGGTCCACCGGGCACACGCGGGGGGGGGGGGCCGTGAGCGAGCGGCGCGCGCTCGCCCTCCAGAGCCTCACAGGCTAGCGACGTAGACCTACGTCGCTTTGCCTGTGAGGGGCTGACTGCCGACGTAAATCGTCGTTAGGCAGTCGTTAAAAATCTCCATAGGCAACGCTTTAACATTTTTTACAGGTTACAGGTTTAGAGGAACAAGGGAGGTCTAGTGCTAGAATTATTGCTCTCACTCTAGTGATCGCGGCGATACCTCACATGTGTGGTTTGAACACCGTTTACGTATTTGGGTGCAGCAACTTACGTATGTGCTCGCTTCTGCGCCTTAAAATTTTTTTTTTTATTATTTATTTTACTTTTATTTTTTTTACACTGTCCCTTTATTTTTTTCTTTTGATTACTTTTATTCCTATTACAATGTAAATGGAATGTAATTATCCCTTTTAATAGAAATAAGCATGACAGGTTCTCTTTATTGAGAGATCTAGGGCCAAAAAGACCCCAGATCTCTAATTTTCCTTTAAAAGCAAGAAAAATAAATTTAGCCTTTAAGAGGAAAAAAAAAAACATCCCTTTAAAGGTCGAAAGGCAGAAGTGATGTCGGACGTCGCTTTGGTCCTCCAAGGACATAGAGCTGAGCAGGGGCTTCCTGCCCTGGCACCCGACGGATTTATTTGGCTCCGCGCTAACCGACCGGTCTGTTAAGCCCGAAGACAACCGGAAAGCAGCAGGAGAAGGGCACCTCTCCCACCGCTTAGACCACTTTTATCAGACGCAGTATCACCCACAGTACAAAAAAATACCGGTGTTATGGCAGCTAGCTGCTGCCATAACAACAGTATTTAAAGTCAAACTAATGACGTAAATGTACTGTGGGCAATCGTCAAGTGGTTAAAAAAAAGTGCCTGAAAAGCGCAAGAAAAATGATTCCCTATAAATCAATCAATGAATGTGTTCGCACTGGGGTGGTGTGCTACCACTGCTTGCAGCATTTTTGGAGCATGTTTGGGGAGAAAAAAAAATGTACCTTCCTATTAAAAGCAATGAATAACACAGTGAAAACGCTGCAAAAATGCTGTAAATACGTGGTAAAAACATGGCAAAAAAACACACCTGCGATGCTCCATGACCACCAGCCTACCATTCTTCCAGCTGGACTCACTGATAAGACGCTGCTCCTTCTCTACCGCTAAGGTCCTGCACATGGCTAAACTGGGAAGCAGCTGAAAAAAAGACCATGGCATGCAGACTCTCCAACATCTTGTCTGTCACCTCACACATCTCCATGGCCACTACTCTGTTGCCATCTGTACTACCTGTACCACTGCATTCTGCCATGCTGCTACCAGCTCCACCCAAAAAAAAAAACACAGAACAGGAGTAAACTATGGAGCGCCAAGGAGAAAAACAGCCTTCAAACACTCCAGCATTCCATCTGCCAAGTTTCACAAAAATGTTGATCTCCAGTGAATCTGAACATGTGTAATGTATAAACCTGTTCATGGCTAAAACCTATCACTGCAGAGCAACACCCCACATTATTTTTTTGTACAGCCCCTGGCAAAAAATATGGAATCCCCACTCTTGCAAAAAATGCTCAATTAGTTAATTGTGTAGAAAAAAAAAACTCATCACAGACATGCCTCAAAACGATTTTCATTTAACATTCCAACCTTCTGGCTTTAGGAAACACTTCAAATACAATTCAAATAAGAAAGAAAACT
Source organism: Pelophylax lessonae (assembly GCF_965119305.1). Taxonomy (NCBI): domain Eukaryota; kingdom Metazoa; phylum Chordata; class Amphibia; order Anura; family Ranidae; genus Pelophylax; species Pelophylax lessonae. The sequence goes on along the minus strand of NC_138769.1, from coordinate 426,829,412 downwards.
AGTCAATTGCAACTGTTCTTGCAGATCAAGCAGTATATTTTGGAATCACTGAATTCTGGAGGAATATATTATGGAATCATGGGAAAAAAAAAAAAAAACACTACAGTACACCATATGAACTTTGTTGCACCACCTCTGGCCTTTAGAACAACTTGATTTCTCTGAGGCATAGATTTAACAATTGACAAATCGTGTTTTTCCTCAATCCAGTTCCAACTTTCTCTTATTGTAGTTGCCAAATCAATTGTAGTGAGCCTTGTCATTATCATTGTCTATTTTCTTTGATTTCCACCATGGATTCTCTATTGGATTGAGGTCTGGACTATTTGCAGGGCATGCCATTGACATTATAGGTCTTTTTGAAGGAAAGTTTTCACGGCATTTGCCCTATGGCAAGATGCATTATCGTCCGGAAAAATGATGCCGTAAGAAAACATACTTTCAATTGATGGAGTAAGAAAATTGTCCAATCTCAATATAAACTTGAGCATTTATTGACTGTCATCTCCCCTGTACCTTTACCTGACATGCAACCCCATATCATCAATGGTTGTGGAAATTTGCATGTTTTCTTCAGGCAGTCGTCTTCATACATTTCATTGGAATGGCCCCAAACAAAAAATTCCAGCATCATCACCCTGCCCATTGCAGATTCGGGATTCATCACTAAATAACACTTTCATCCAGTCATCCACACTCCACGATTGCTTTTCTTTAGCCCACAGTAACATTGTTTTTTTCTGTTTAGGTGTTAATGATGGTTTGAGTTTGGCTTTTCTGTATGGAAATTCCATATCTTTTAGACGAGAGCTTACAGTTAGGTCACAGACACTGACTCCAGTTTCTGGCCATTCAAACTTCATTTGTTTTGTTGTGCATTTTCTGTTTTCAAGGCATATTGCTTTAAGTTTTCTATCTTGATGCTTGGATGTCTTCCTTGGTCTACCAGTACACTTCCCTTTAACAACCTTCCCATTTGATTTGTACTTGGTCCAGATTTTAGACACAGCTGACTGGGAACAACCAACATCTTTTGCAACAATGCATGATAAATTACCGTCTTAACCACTTGCCGACCGCTGCCCGACTATATATGGCCGCGGTCAGCCCCTCCCAGGCAAAGTGATGAACCGGTAGGTCACTAGCCTGGGAGCTAATAGGGGGCGAGCGTGCGCCGCCGGCGGCGCGCTCCCGTCCCCGCTCGTACCCAAAAAAGCCGGCATGTGTGACCGGCGGACCCGATGTCCGCCGGTCACTCGCAATCATCGGGTGGAGAGGGAGAAAGGTAGGCGGCTAATGTAAACAAAGCCGCCCGTCACTCTCCCCTGTGTAAAAGCACTGATCACTCGGTCCTGCTATGTAGGACCGTTGATCTGTGCTGTTACACACAAAGCCACATCCAATCACAGTAAGAAACACGCCCCTAGGGACACACTTAACCCCTCCCTCTCCAATAAAGTTAACCCCTTCCCTCCCAGTGTCATTTTTACAGTAACAGGGCATATGTATAGCACTGATTACTGTAGTATTAGTCACTGGTACCCCCAAAAGTGTCAAAAAATGTCAGTCAAGGGTCCGATCTGTCCACCGCAATGTCGCAGTCCCGCAGATTGCCGCCATTACACGTTAAAAAAAAAAAAAAAAACAACAATAAAAATGACAAAAATCTTTCCTTTAGTTAGTAAACGCAATAACATTTGCGCAAACCAATCAAAATACGCTTTTTGCGATTTTTTTTTTTTTACCAAACATATGTAGCAGAAAAAAATTGGCCTAAAATGTTAAAAAATTTTGATTTTTACATTTTTTGGGGGGAATTTCATATAAACAAATGTGAAAAATATTGTTATTTTTGCAAAATTGTCGCTCTTTTTTTGTTTATAGCGCATGATCAAAAAAAAAAAAATAGCACAGGTGATCAAATACCACCAAAAGAAAACTGTTTGTGGGAAAAAAGGACGTCAATTTCATTTGGGTACAGTGTCGCACGACCGCGCAATTGTCCGTTAAAGTCACGCAGTGCCGAATCGCAAAATAGGCCCTGGTCAGGAAGGGGGTAAAATCTTCCGGGGCTTAAGTGGTTAAAGAAGTTTTATAATCCTCTGCTTTGTTTCAACTGACATCTCTTGTGTTGGAGCCATGATTCATGTCAATCAGGTTGGTGCAACAGCTCACCAAGGTGTGCAAGCAATCTTTTTTAACTGAAGACTAATTAGCAGATGTAATCTGATGCAGAGGTTTATTTTAGAACTGCAAAGTGCATGGTGATTCCATAATATTTCCCTCACAATTGAGTGATACCAGGTTCACTTTTTTCCTTTAAGCGTTTCTTGGAATTTGAATGTTTAATGAAAATGGTTTTGAGGCATGTCTGAGATTAGTTTTTTTTTCTACCAATTAAATACCTGAATGAACATTTTCCAAAAATGGTGATTCCATACTTTTTGCCAGGGGTTGTATCCCCATCCTCCCCATTCACCAGCAACACCCTTTCGCTTTTGATCATGCTCCTTCCTATGACCCTGTTCCCCTTCTGAAATCATGTAACCCCCTTCCCATTTTGGCCTCTCCACCTCCTGCCATAATGTCCCCACCCAGTAATCCTTCCCTTCCATCCATGAACCCTCCATCACTCAGCACTCTGATCTGACTACGACCCCTATTCCATTAAATTACTCATGATAACAATGCTCAGTGATGAGGCCTCCCAGCCTGTTAAGTGCAGTTCACACAGTACTGATTCACTCTGTATCAAAAACAAACAGAAATAGAAACAGGCACATGTAGCTCTGTGCATGTCTTTCCAGTTTTTTCTCATCCTTATAGACAAACTCCACCTCAGCCAAATAAACTTCCCACTGACCTGCAGCGATTCCTGACCGCCTCATTGCCTGCTGACATCTAGCCTGCTCTGGCAACCCTAATCCATGCCAGCATGCAGTCCATTTCAATCCCTCAACCCATGCCAACACGCAGTCCTCTCCAGCCCTTCAACTCATGCCAACATGCAACCCTCTCTAGCCATCTCACTACAAGTTGACATGCAGCCCTCTCTGGTCACGCCAACCCATTTTGACATGAAGCGCTCTCTGACCGCCTCACCCTATGCTGACATGCAGCCTTCTCTGGCCATTTCAAAGCAAGTTGACAAAAAATTGTCAAGAACAGAAAATAGCAGCCAAAGTTGACAATATTGAACAGTATCGATAGATTGATACTTATAATTTCAAAAGGTTTGACCAACAATCAACCTGTCTTTGAGGTACCAATAATTGAAATAAAAATCTTTTTGGCACCACATATGGAAAATGCTGTCTATTAACCAGATCACGGCACCATCTCCGAGTAGGGGGAGAAATCATTTAAAATTGGTCTCTAATGTCATCTTGCAACATGAAATTTGTTTTGATTTATTTAATTTTGCATTTTTATTTGTTCGCTGTGTGACATGGCTTGCTTTATAATCAAAAGCCATTGAGGATTACTGGGTCAAGTTAGAAAACAGCAGATGTTAAATACTAAAACACATAAAAACTAAGGAAAGACACAAATGCATTATTTTCTTTAAAATTAAGATACTATTTTCAATAGACAGGAAAATAAAAGCAGTTCTATCCCACAGATGTGACATTTCAAAGATGGCATTCATTTATAGATTACATAATACTGGTAAGCTTTACTACCCCACAGAACAGACACCACTATCCCTAGGTTACCATCTATTTGTGGTCAATAATCAGAAGTCACCATTTTTCCTAAAGAGCATACACCCCAAGGGCTTGTTTTGCTGGAATTTACTTCCAAGTTAAAAATTCTTTCCCCATTCAAGTGAATAGGAATGCAATAAAATAGGATTTTTGGACTTGGAGTAAAATCCATTTATTGGAGTTTATTCGGGTACAGAATTCAGACACAATTGGGTCAAAACTACCACCTACAGGAGGATTTGGATACTAGTAGAGCTGCTAGATTTATCGTTAAAAAAAATCACGATCTCGATTCAACCCCACCCTCACGATCTTAAAAATCTTAAAATGACATATCCTCGATTCTTACAGAGCTGGTCTCTGCTCACTCACAGCAGTCAGTCATCAAAAAAAAAAAAAAAAAAAAAAAAAGAGCCTCCAGCAAATGTTTATCAACATTGTTAAGGCTGCTAGATAACTATAAACACAATGTTTTACAATGTATCATTTGATTCTTTTAGATCAAAGGAATAAACTTCCGTCTGTAAATGAGGTCAGCTAAAGACAGCCTTTCTCTGGCACTTGTTGGTTACAAGTTAAAAATCAGTATTTTTTGCTAGAAAATTACTTTGAAACCCCAAACATATATATATATATATATATATATATATATACATACACACACACACACACACACACACACACATACATATATATATATATATACACACACACACACACACACACACACACATATACATATATATATATATATATATATATATATATATATATATATATATATATATATATATATATATATATATATATATCAACCTCCTAGGTAGGTGCTAGGAAAAGTATGTGTGTGGCCTTCTCTGCTTATCAGGGGGGCATGATATCAATTAGTTAGGCTTTCATGTGTTTCCAGGTGTAGTCTGTTGAGTCTGGGGAGTCTCCCCATTGTGTCCAATGAGGGCTCTTGTTGGACAGTGGAGGAAACCTGGCCAATAGCGCACCAGGGTTTATGGCTGTCCCAGTAGGCGGTGTTTGCTGCAATGCACCCTGGGATTGGGTATAAACCTGGCGGGAGCATGTGACAGGGCGTCTTTGGCAGGAAGCAGAGTCCCAGGAGGAGGGTGACGGCTGTCTCTCCTCCTGTCAGAGCAGTGAAGGTGTCCTGGGTGGTCCACCTGAGGGCCCGGAGGTTGAGCTGGGCTGCAGAAAGGGATCCAGAGTGTTGCTGACCGAGTGGAGCTGCTGGGCAGAAGTTTCCAGGAAAAACAGTGTTGTGAGAACTTGAAATCTGCCCAGGGGTCTGCCTAAGAGAGGGGCCACTCCAGAAGGTCAAGGGGATCCAGGAGTCAGCTAACCGGTAGTAGTGGCATAGAAAGGGGGTGCAAAGTGTTAAGCCCTGAAGATAAGGGAGTGAAAGGGGGCGCCAGTGTGGGCCCTGAAGCGTTCAGCAGTGCAGCAAAAGTATACAAGTATGCAAAAAAGGAGGGAAGTGTTTGGCGCTGCCAATATGTGTAATAAATAAAGTGGTTCTTAAATTATTATATTATTATTATACCTGGTGTATTGTTTTTGTTGCAAAAGTGCAGTAGTATAACGTGATATCACATAAAATTCATAGTTATATAAAACAGCATTAATTGAGTACAAGATGCTATAACATGTATAAAACAATATAAAATAAATAAAACTTGGTGCCTCTCAAGTGCAGGTAAGAAAAGTGATATTGTGATACGTGCAGTATGAGTGGTAAGCACCACCCAAATTTAAAGGAGAAAGAAAATGTGCCCACAATAATTAAAGTATACAAATGTATATAAAGTGAGCCAGAATAAATATAGTGTAGAAAGTCGCTATACCGTGAAGCAAGAAAAAATATGTTATAAAAAATGATAATAAATCATCCAGGAGTATATTCAATATAATAAATGTGACAAAAGATATTGGAACCTGGCTGCGTGAATACAGTGAACAGTGCCAGGAAGTGATCAACAAAAAGTATCAGCCTTGAAAGGTCCCAAAAAACATAAAAAAGTGATCAAAAAATATATATAGTGTACCAATAAAAAAGTGATGAAAAAATTACAAATTCGAAGTGTATATAAATATATATGTCTTAAAAGGAGTATATTGCCAATAAAAATATAAGTCCTCAAAGCCAAATATAGTAAAAACAGTCCAAAGTGGTAGTAATAAGTGCCATAAAATTCTGGTGCCGCGGGGTGGATAGTAGTGGTGTCAATTGGTCAGGTGCTCCCCTCTGCCGTGGGTCCGGTGCTCCCCTTTCTAGTAAATACCGAGCTTACCAGAAAGATATCCCCACACAGGGGTAGATTGCAGGTCGATACTTTTGGGGATCGCTCCCAAGGAAGGGGGGTCCGGTCGCCTGGTTCGCTTAACACCTGGTCCACTTTGCTCAATCCCGTCACCCGTGTCCAGAATGGGTAATATATGTGCTATGGATGTCCCAACCTTATTGCTCCATAGTGGCCATCCCAGGACATATGCAAAGAAAATGCCGCTAATAGTGAAGTAACGTTTTAACAATCTTTATTCTATCCAAGTAAAAACAGGTACTCACATAAATAGCAGCAGAAATATGCAATCATATGCTATAGGAGCCGCAAGGTCCTCTTTAGCGGTGTAGCGATGAGCGGCGTTTGCTCCATGATGATTTCGTCGTACTGACGTCATGTAGAGTGCACACCGCATCACTTCCGCTTTTTGTTCATTGTACTGGCTTGGGACGCAGATCCGATCGGTGGAGCAAACGCCGTGTCAGTACGACGAAACATGTAGAGTGCACACCGCATCACTTCCGCTTTTTGTTCATTGTACTGGCTTGGGACGCAGATCCGATCGGTGGAGCAAACGCCGCTCATCGCTTGCGGCTCCTATAGCATATGATTGCATATTTCTGCTGCTATTTATGTGAGTACCTGTTTTTACTTGGATAGAATAAAGATTGTTAAAACGTTACTTCACTATTAGAGGCATTTTCTTTGCATATGTCCTGGGATGGCCACTATGGAGCAATAAGGTTGGGACATCCATAGCACATATATTACCCATTCTGGACACGGGTGACGGGATTGAGCAAAGTGGACCAGGTGTTAAGCGAACCAGGCGACCGGACCCCCCTTCCTTGGGAGCAATCCCCAAAAGTATCGACCTGCATTCTACCCCTGTGTGGGGATATGTTTCTGGTAAGCTCGGTATTTACTAGAAAGGGGAGCACCGGACCCACGGCAGAGGGGAGCACCTGACCAATTTACACCACTACTATCCACCCCGCGGCACCAGAATTTTATGGCACTTATTACTACCACTTTGGACTGTTTTTACTATATTTGGCTTTGAGGACTTATATTTATATTTTTATTGGCAATATACTCCTTTTAAGACATATATATTTATATACACTTCGAATTTGTAATTTTTTCATCACTTTTTTATTGGTACGCTATATATATTTTTTGATCACTTTTTTATGTTTTTTGGGACCTTTCAAGGCTGATACTTTTTGTTGATCACTTCCTGGCACTGTTCACTGTATTCACGCAGCCGGGTTCCAATATCTTTTGTCACATTTATTATATTGAATATACTCCTGGATGATTTATTATCATTTTTTATAACATATTTTTTCTTGCTTCACGGTATAGCGACTTTCTACACTATATTTATTCTGGCTCACTTTATATACATTTGTATACTTTAATTATTGTGGGCACATTTTCTTTCTCCTTTAAATGTGGGTGGTGCTTACCACTCATACTGCACGTATTACAATATCACTTTTCTTACCTGCACTTGAGAGGCACCAAGTTTTATTCATTTTATATTGTTTTATACATGTTATAGCATCTTATACTCAATCAATGCTGTTTTATATAACTATGAATTTTATGTGATATCACGTTATACTACTGCACTTTTGCAACAAAAACAATACACCAGGTATAATAATAATATAATAATTTAAGAACCACTTTATTTATTACACATATTGGCAGCGCCAAACACTTCCCTCCTTTTTTGCATATTCAGTGTATAATCCTTTGGGATTATATTCCGAAGTGGGCTGCAGCCGATTGACCTTTTTTAGTGCCCTTATCCTACTACCCTGCTCTATCCTAAGCGCGGAGCTTTCCATAATAAAAGTATACAAGTAGCTACTTCAGGAAGGAGTACCTAAGGCAGCTAAGGACTGGACTTAGAGTGGAGTCCAGGACTGGAGTCCTTAGGTCATTGTCTCAGTGCTCACACTTGGAGAAACATGCTTAAATGTGTTTTTTAGCGGTAACCCAGGGGGACCCATATCCAGCAAAATGGCTGGGAATTGTGCTACATTTCGGGGCTCATCTGGGATTTCACCCTGGGTTACTGGGTCAGTTGCCGACGGCAACGGCCAAAGAAAATGTCCAACAATCTAAATTTTTGTGTCCAGGACTTTATTCAAATATTCAAGCCAAGTGTGAGGTCGGCTCTGCAGGAGGTAGGGAAAATGGGATGAAGATTGAAGTGCACATGGAAGGTTGCCCGTGGCAACGAAAATGTTCCAGTCAGTACTGCAAAATGGCGGGAGCCTCCCACTTTAGTTATGAGATGTACTCTGCTATCAAGTATTGGAGAGCAGGGAAGAGGCCTATGTCTGTGAACAAAAACTGCATCTGCCTGACAGGAAAAGGTCCTGGTGTGGATGAAGAAAATGGTGGCCAGGGGCACATAGAGCAGGGTGCCAGGGGCCAAGTGTGTGTTCAAGCTATTTGGACTGATGTTGACCGTGCATACGACAGCGGGACATTTGTTCTATATAGCAACTGCAGTGATACTGTGAAGATTGCAGTTGGCCATGCCTGGAGGGGCAGTGGGACTATCTTCGGAGACAGTATGGTGGGTCTTACTTGTACATGTGTCGGGGAGAGGACTGTTGACCGTGCATGTGACAGCCAGACAATTCTCTGGCCTGGCAAAGAGGGACAGCTGGCTCCAGGAGAGGGAGGTGCAGCTAGGGCCCTGTGACAAAAAAGAAGAGTGGATGCATGTCTGGCGAGGGACATGATCCACTTTGCAGTGACTTCGGCTGAATAGAGGGCGCAGCATTGGAAGGGTTACTGCACCACGTGGGAAAGCATGAGCCAGAAAACACTGCCTAGTGGGAGGAGCCACCGCCAAACAAGGAGTATGGGTGGAGACATCGGTGGCACCCAGCCAATCAGGAGTGAACAGGGGATCCCATATATCACCTTCGCGTGTGGCTGAGAGGGAGACACGTGAGAGGAGAGGAAGCACTATGGAGTTGGCTGAAGAGCAAAAGCCAAAACATCCTAAGGAATTTGTGCTGCACACTCTGGATGTGGTTCGGGCTATCAGGGTGTACTTGGCGACTACGGAGTCTTTTCAAAAGTCAGATTCGCTCTTTGTACTCACGGATGGTCCAAAGAAAGGGCTGCCTGCGTCTGCTGCAACTATTTCCAGATGGATCAGACAGACAGTTGTGCAGGCTTATTCAATTAAGGGTCAGGTTCCACCTTTCCCTGTTAAGGCGCATTCTACTCGGGCTCTTAGTGCTTCCTGGGCTTTTCGCCATTAGGCATCTGTGCTTCAGGTTTGCAAGGCGGCTACCTGGTCGTCTGTTCACACCTTTACCAAATTTTATAAGGTGGATGTCCTTTTTTGGCCGCAAAGTTTTGCAGGCTGCTGTTTAAGGGGCTTTTTGGCCTTCCCTGAGAGTGTTTGCTGTTTGTTTCAGGTGGGCCTCATCTTGTTGTTCTGATGAGTGAGTCCTGTGTTGCCTGGTTGGCTATGTTTAGCCTTGGGGACTGGTTTTTACTGCTGTTTCCAACCTTAATTTTATTGCAGTGCTTTGGGAAGTCCCTACTGATATGCATAAGAGACTACGTCCGCCAATGAACGATAGAGAAAACTGGATTTTTGACTTACCCTTTTCTCCTAAATTCATTGACGGACGCAGTACCTGCCCCTCTATTTTGAGTTGGGTTGGTATTATTTCTGACACTGCTTTGATGCAAAACTGACATCCTATGCAGGAAAAGAGATCGTATGGGACTGCCCATAGGCGTAGCCAGAACCTTTTTTTCTGCCTAGTGTCCTACTCCTGTAGGGGGCAGTATAACCCTACTGATATGCATCAGAGACTGCGTCCATCAATGAACAATAGAGAAATCATGATTCTCATTTTATACAGAATCATGCAGCTCTAGATACTAGGGAAAAACCTGCCTAACTCTCTCACTCTCAGCTGCACCGAAAAGGCAGCATTAATTGGCACTGATCCGCTGCACTGATGGTGGTCACTGATAATCAGATGACTAGACAGAGCTGATCACATGGTAAAGGACTGCTGTGATTGGACCTTTAGCTTAATTTGTGATCAGCTGTATCTCTAGGACAGACAATGTGGGCCTGGGAGCATGCAGGGGAGGCGGATGCAGACAGCTGACAAAAGCCTAGGCGCCAGGAAGCAATTTTTTAGGGGTTTTTTTTGGGCCTCAACCCAAGCGAAGGTGGGACTTTATAGGCAAAAAAATATATATGTATTTTTCAATTATTAATGAAAAGTATTTATTCAAAATGTGGTTAGTTACAATATGCACAAAAGAGGTATATACACAATGGGCAGAGGGCCCATGGGGGTGAAGGTGGTGAAAAAGAAAAGTTGTGACATGGTGTGAAATTGGTGACTTATGATGTTGTTTTTGATGCGTTAAAGCCTTTTTTCAGTGTAGAAGAGCAATTTCATTGCTCATTGTGGTCAATAAGTGCTTTAGGACAACACTATTGTAGACTGCAGGGTATGTGTTCATCTAGAATCCCATGTCTGCAGCACTCACATATGCATATATCATGGCGGAGCAGAGGGGACATCTATGCTGAGAAACAGGAGAGCAGTAAACCTCAATGACAGTGAGGTTCATATTTCCTACTGCATGAGACCGCTTTCTTATACCAGTCATACATGGATCAAAATTTTGCTGGTTCAGCATAGACCGACTGAAATTCGATCAATGTATGGGCAGGCTTTTGTACAGAAGTCGAGTGGTAGATAGACTGCTGTACAACCAGCCTGTCTGTTTTTTTCCACGATCAATTAGTGCTGCCAGCTATAGCCTGCAGTACTGATCAATATTCTGACAGGGAGGAAGTATTCCTGGTGTCAGAACACAATAGCTCAGTGGAAAGGATTCCCCCATCCACATACATGGAGTGTGTGAATAGGTGAATTAAGTCATTTTTTCGTTCAACTCGCTGAACAAAAAAATAAATGGATTAAATGTATGGCCGGCCTAAGCATGTCTGATGCTTGGCAGCTGACACATAGGATTGATATGTATTCTAAGGGCCGGTTCACACCATGCCAGTACACGAATCACACAGAAATGCACTGAGTTCTTGTGTGATACAGCATGCAAAACGCACTCCATTTGAGATCGAGATAACTACACCCCAAATGCAGGGGTGTAGTTAGGCACCAAGAAGGCCACCTGAGATAAGGTAAGGAGGGGAATCTCCTGAATATTTTCAGAGGGAGGTTTCTGGAGAACAGACAGCACCAAAGTAAGATCCCAAGGTGGCAACGGAGGTCGCACCGGAGGAACCAAGTGTCGCACCCCTTGGATAAAGTTCCGCACCAGGGAATGGGAGGCTAATGGCCAAGGCTGAAACTTGACCCTTGATAGTACTCAGCCAATTTTTTATCAACTCCCCGTTGAAGGAAAGCCAAGATCCGAGCCACCGAGTAAGAGCGAGGCGGAACCCCAAGAGACTCACACCACGCAATATACGACTTCCACATACAATGAGATCTTTCTAGAAGTCTCTTTTCTCACTTCAAGCAGAGTGGGAATTACTGAAGCAGACAATCCCCTGTCCTTCAGCACCCGGCTTTCAACAGCCAAGCCGTCAAAGCCAGCGACTGTAAAGCAGGATGGAAGATTGGTCCTTGAGACAGCAGATCCTCCCTGAGAGGAAGTCTCCAAGGAACGTCTGCGACTAGCCTGACCAAGTCGGCGTACCAAGCTCGGCGAGGCCAGTCCAGAGCCACAAGGATGACGGGAATCCCTTCCACCTTGATCCTGCTAGGAAGTTTTGGCATCAACTTGAGCGGAGGAAAGGCATACATCAGCTCATACTGACCCCACTGAGCCACCAGCGTGTCTGTGGCGTCTGCCAGAGGGTCCCGATAGCGGGCCACAAACCTCTGCACTTTCCGGTTGATCCAAGACGCCAACAGATCTACGTCTTGAGTGCCCTAACGAAGGCACAGATGCTGGAACACCTCCGGATGGAGGGACCATTCCCCTGTAGCCAAGGTCTGCCGACTGTGGTAATCCGCCTGCCAATTTTCCACTCCTGGAATGTGAACGGCAGAGAGAGCCTGAACAAAGTGTTCTGCCCACCGAAGGATGCCTGCCACCTTCAAGGCTGTAAGGACACTTCTGGTGCCCCCTTGATGATTGATACAAGCCACGGCCGTGGCATTGTCCAATTGAATGCGCATTGGACAGCCCTGAAGGTACTCTGTACAGTGGACTAGGCAAAGCCTGATCGCGCTCAACTCCAGAACATTGATCGGTAACCTGGATTCTTCCAGGGACCAAACTCCTTGAGCAGAAAGCTTGCCGAGAACACCTCCCCACCCGGACAGACTGGTATCCATGGTAATCCCTGTCCAATATATGGGGAGGAAGGATTTTCCTTGTTTGAACGTTGGGGAATGAAGCCACCGTAACAGGGACCCCCTGGTCACCTGGCTCAGCTGGATCTGGTTGTCCAGTGAACTTGGATCATTGTCCCATTTGAGAAGGATTTCCTTCTGGAGGATTCTCCAGCGTGAAATTGAGCGAAAGGTACCGCCTCGAAGGATGACACCATCAGTCCCAGAACTCTCATACAAGTCCGAAGGGACGACCATTTGCTGGACAGCAACAGCTGAATCGCAGTCTGGAGTTTTTGAAGTTTGTCCGGAGGAAGAAACACCCTCGCTGAGGACAAGTCCAAAGTCAGACCCAGATAATCCAGTCACATGGAAGGAACCAGGGATGACTTCTGAAGGTTCAGAATCCACCCAAACTGCTCCAGAGTTCTCGTGGTAACTTCTAAGTTTGTCACCAGCACCGTGGGAGACTCCGCACGGAGAAGCAGATCGTCCAGGTAACCAAGGATCGATATACCCCTCTGGCGTAACAACGCCAGGACCGGAGCCAGCACCTTTGTGAAGACCCGAGGCGAGACCAAAGGGTAACGCCACAAACTGATAGCAATGTCTTGGACATATTGGGATGTGAAGGTATGGAAGCCACCACCGTGTGGAATGGATTCCATTTTGAATTTCTGAACTCGCACAAAGCAATTTCAGTGCCTTTAGGTCCAGGATTGGACGCACCTTGCTTTCCTTACTGGGGACCGTAAACAGGTTTGAGTAAAAGCCCTGAAAACGTTCATAAGACGGAACTGGATCTATTACGCCTTATTGTAACAGGTCCTGTACCACCCCAAAGAGAGCCCGGAAGCGATCCGGGGACAGCCGCACATTGGAAGGGAAGAGCCTTACCGGAGTGATGGATCGAAACTCGATCTTGTAACCGGACCGAATGACCTTGTGAACCCATTTGTCTTGTATCCGGGATAGCCACAGGTCCGGAATCCGGCAAAAAGGCCCCCCCCACCCCAGATACGGGTGAGGGCGCACCTTCAGGTCGAAGGGGTCTTATCCGCAGGTCTGGAGAAAAACGAATTCTGTTTTCCAGACCAGGGTCGCTTGGAGTCCAACCAAGGGGGCCTTTAAAAACTTCGATCCCTTATCAATTGACCCTGAGGGACAAAAAAACTTGTTATGCGCTGAAAGGGAGGGGCCCCGTCTACAACAAAGGGTCCTTACCCTTGTTAGCCTGTGGGAGAAAGGTACTCTTACCCCTGTAAGACTTTTGATAATGTCATCAAGGGTAGCCTCAAACAGGCGATCACCTTGAAATAGTAGATCAGACAAGGCCTTCTTTGAGGTCTGATCCGCAGACCAGCATTTTAACCAAAGTATAAACCAGATGACCACGGCCGAAACCGACAGTCGGGCGAATAGTGGAGCCGCATCCAGGGAGGCATCGCAAAGAAATTGCAGCCCCTGAATCAACTGGTCTGTCAGCTTCGCAAAGGCAGAGGGAAGTTGTACCCCCTCCAGGTCACTGCGTAGTAACTTTGCCCATTCAGTCAAAGTTTGTGACACTAGGGCAATAGTAAACACTGGTCTTAGCGCAGACCCCGCCAGGGAGTACATATTGTGGGCCACAGATTCTGCCTTTATACCCGCCGGATGCATAAAGGATGGGGAATCCTCCACTGGAATCATGGTAGCTTTATTCAGTCTGGAGACCAGAGGGTCCACCGTAGGTGGCACATTCCACTTTTTAATAAGAGACTCTTCAAAGGGGTAGCACCTAGCAATCCGCTTAGGGACCCTAGAGGGGCCCTTTGGGCGGTCCCACTCTTTTTTGACAATATTGTCAAAATATGCAGGAAAGGGAAAAACCTTTGCCACTCTGGATGGCTTGTGAGTGCAAAAAGTCACCTGCGCCTCAGTCTTCCTCCATTTTTAGGGTCTCACACACAGAAATAACCAGTGCGTGGTGGGGAAGGGAGAAGTGTCATCCTCACTATCAGAGGAGACAGGGCGTGAGGTAGTAGACCCGGCAGGGAGACCCACGTCTGCGGCGGCTGAATCAGAATCCGAAATCAGAAGAGCCAGGGGCGTTTTTTAGCACTTCACCCCTTAAAGGCCACCTCCACCCGGGACAAAGGATTCCAAGACTGCTGACAGTGCATCTATGGATAGCTGGGATCCGGGGGGCCCTGCGGCCTCAAAGAGGGTCAGGTGGGGAAACGTGTTCCACAGAGTCCATGTCGCAGCAGGAGAAGAAGATTTTGAAAAAAAATAAAACATCCCACCACTCTATAGCACCCCCAAAAGGTCAGGTACAAGCACTGAAGACCCCCAGCAGAGAGAGAGAGAGAGAGAGAGAGAGAAAAAGACCCCCCAGGCTCACCACCTGCACCAGAGATGCACCAGGAAGGCCCAGGATGTCTGTACCGCACTTGTCTGCAGCGATCTGAGATCAGGAGGAAACCTGAGTGTCAGCACTAGGTAAAAAGGAGGAGGTCCACCGCCAAAAAAAACAAACGCCTCTAGTGACTCCACAAACATGGCCGCCAGTGATTTTCAATATGAATGCACCGCAAAATGGCCCCCGGGTGTACCAACATGGCCACCGATCTTGCTCAGCACATGGGCTACAAGAAAATGGCGGCCCTGCGGAACTTCTGGGGACCCTTGAGGGAATCCCCCGCCTCCTGGACGGGATTGACAGGATGGGGACTCTGGTAGTGATAGGCAAGTCCCCCCCATCCCCACCGTCAGCCTAATGCCCGGTCCCGACCCACCTGGGGTAGTTTCAAGTGCCTCATAGCCCCAGTAAGTGAGGGGAGGAGGGGGGACAGGAAAGGGGGGGTGCGTGACAGGACAGAGGTGAAGCCCAGGGGTCCAACCATCCTAAGGAGGGGCCCGCGTCCACCCCAAAACCTGCCAGAGGAAAGTGGGAACAATAACTCACCATACCTGGAAAAGGTAAGCGCCATCTCCTGACAGAACCCCTCTCCAACGGTGTGGTTTGGGGTTGGGCTGTCGGCCAATAGGAATGCTGCAACTCGAGCCTAGACCCAGTCGTGTGCGACCTGGCGAGACGTTTAACCCGCAGGGCCAGTCCCCGTCCAGTGGGACTATGTCGCGGCTGACCTAGCGCGGAGCTGGGGTCTGCACTGGCCGGCTAGGGTCCCCACTGGATCTATATATCCAGCCCATTGTCCAGATTCAGCTTAGTTGCTTGTAGATCTTACAGGAAAAAAATCTGGAGAAAAAAAAAAACTAGAAAAATTTTTTTTTTGCCAGGACCACAGATCCCAGCAAGTAACTAGGTCCTTACTCCTGACTAGGCAGATTAAAACGGAGATCCTATAGCAGAGAGAAGGGATATACCCCCTGGGACTGCCCAAAGGCCAGAACTTTTTTTCTGCCTAGTGTCCTACTCCTGTAGGGGGGCAGTATAACTCTACTGTTATGAAGAACAGAGACTGCGTCCGTCAATGAACGATAAAGAAAAGTAGCTGTGTAGGAAGCTTAAAATTGGGTGAGGAACAGCCAAACTCTGCTACTAAGTTGAGGTTGTGGAAGACCGTTGCATGTCACTGGTCATACACCATGGCAAGACTGAGCAGAGCAACAAGACAAGGTAGTTTTACTGCATCAGCAAGATTTCAAAGCAGACTGGGGTTTCAAGATGTGCTGTTCAAGCTCTTTGGAGAAAGCACAAAGAAATGGGCAATGTTGAGGACTGTAGATGGCCAGTCAAGGAAACCTAATGCAGCAGATGAAAGACATCATAATCATCATGCTTACTTCCCTTCAACATTGGAAGATATTTAGTAGTGCCATCAGCATAGAACTGGCAGAAACCAGTGGGACCCAGGTACAACCATCTACTGCCTGGCGAAGTCTGGCCAGAAGTGGTCTTCGTGGAAGAATTGCAGCAAAAAAGCCATACATCCGATGTGAAAACAAGGCTAAGCGACTTAACTATGCATGGAAACATAGGAACTGACATGCAGAAAAATGGCAGCAGGTGCTCTGGACCGATGAATCAAAGTCTGAAATATTTGGCTGTAGCAGGAGGCAGTTTGTTCGCGAAGAGCTAGAAAGCGGTACAAAAATGAGTGTCTGCAGGCAAAAGTGAACCATGGTGGAGACTCCTTGCAAGTTTGGGGCTGCATTTCTGAAAATGGATTTGGAGATTTGGTCAGAAACAGTGATGTCTTCAATGCTGAGAAATACAGGCAGATATTGATTCTTCAGGGAGGCCCCAAATTTATTCTGCCGCTAGACAACGACCCTAAACATGCAGCCAATTTAAGAGCTATCTTCAGCATAAAGAACAAGGAGTCCTGGAAGTGATGGTTTGGCCCCACAGAGCCCTGATCTCAAACTCAGTCTGTCTGGAATTACATGAAGAGAGAGACGGACTTGAGGAAGCCTACATCCACAGAAGATCTGTGCTTAGTTTCCCAGGATGTTTGGAACAACCTACCTGCCAAGTTCCATCAAAATTTGTGTGCAGGTGTACCTAGAAGAATGTATGCAGTTTTAAAAGCAAAGGGTGCTCACACCAAATCTTGATTTCATTTGGATTTCTCTTCTGTTCATATGCTTTTCATTTTGTTAATTGATAAACTATTACCACTTCTATTTCCGAAAACCTTTTTAATTTACAGTAGTTTGTCACAGGAAGGTGAGCCTTACCTTCCTTGGCCAAATATAACTCTTTGAATTTAGCTCTCTTCTGATTAAATTCTTGCTCCAGTTGCTGCTTGGTCTTAAGAAATTCTGCATTTATTTTCTCCAGTTCTTCTACTCTTTTCTGAAGAGCAGCTGTTAGAAAGAATACAAGAATAATAATGTTTATTTTTGCTATAACTACGGATTCTCAAAAAAGAAAGGAGGAGGAACATAACTGAGAAATGTAAAAAAGAAAGCATCAACAAAACTAGAGTCAAAAAGGAGAATCACTGTTTCAGGCCTTTATGTCCTTCCTTAATCTGAGCACAATTTTTTTCACAGCACATATTCCCTTTGGCTTCATTGTAGGGATAATAGGGATTACAGTCTTAGTGTCTGGGGGTCAGAACCCAGCAACCATTTTATTTATTTTATCATTGTAGAAACTTGATAACTAGATTTCATGAGCCAAGTGCCAATTACATTTCACTGCAAATGGGATTTCATTAATGGTCTATGCTTTTATAAGCAGCCACTTGTTGTTGCCAATAGTCAACATTACATCCATTTCATGCTTGCCAGGCTTCAGTTTTGACCTTGTGAAGATTATTCTGAATAATAAATGGGCTTATGGAATTCATAGCAAAGCTAAAAGTTACCTTCTCCGTTTGTACTCCTGAAATTCAATGCAATTTTAAGCCTTTACTCACGGATGTAGTAATGTTACATATTACATGCTTAGGCACATCCCATTTCAAGTGGTATGCCAGTTGTCGACTTTTAGAAAGCGGCTTGTTTTTTGGATGCGAGTTTAACACCAGACATTTTTGGCATTTGAATTTTTAACACAAAACTTTCACTGCAAGCATATTTATTTAATAGCTTTTGTAGTCAGGTTTTGTTTGCTGTCTGTGTCCCCATTGCAGAGACTTAGGGTCCTTTCACACGGCCGCTCCGTGTGTCCGCAAATCATCCTATTTTTTTTGCGGATGATTTGCGGACATAATGTAAGTGAATGGCACTGCGGATGTCAGCGGAATACCATCCACTGACATCCGATTTTCCTCCTTTCAGTTCTGTTCCGTTTTTACGAATGGAACAGAACCCCATTTTTCCATCCGTGTAAAAAACGGAAAGGAAGGAAAATCGGATGTCAGCGGTGTCATCTGCCATATACTTACATTATGTCCGCATATCATCCGCAAACGGATGGGATGATATGCGGGCACACGGAGCGGATGACAGAAATGTCATCCGCTCCGTGGAAAAAAAAAAAAAAAAAAAGTCCCGCAGCGGACTTAAGCAGCGGAGCGGCCGTCTGAAAGGAGCCATATACCTTTTTTTTGTCCTGATCACCTAGACTTGAGCGAAAGTCTAAAAATTATAAGCGCATACCATAAGAAATACAGGAGGAATCTGTATTGAAAAGATTTTGATGAGTCTACAGGACAAGTAAAAGATACATTTCCTAAATGGTACAAAGACGGTATAAAAAATCCCATAGAGGTTTAAATCATTCCCTGCTCTTTTCAAGTAAACAAAAAATAAAATAAAAATGGCTTTAGATAGACTCTAATCTGAATCTAAAGTGTATAAATAACCAAAAATTTCAGATAAAATTTACATTAAAGTGATTGTAAAGTCTTGTTTTTAAAAAAAAAAAAACAAAAAACTAAAAATATTAAACATGTTATACTTACCTGTTGTGTGCAGTTGGTTTTGCACAGAGTATCCCTGATCCTCCTCTTCGCGGGTCTCTCTACTGCTCTCCTAGCCCCTCCCTCCAGGTGAGTGCCCCCACAGCAAGCAGCTTTCTATGGGGACACCCGAGCCAGGTCACAGCTCCACGTATCCAATCAGCCGCGAAGCTGCGGCCTGGCCCCATCCCATTTCTCTCCTCATTGGTGGATTGACTGTGATTAACAGCAGCGGGAGCCAAAGGCACCGCTGCTGTGTCTCAGCCAATCAGGAGGGAGAGTCCCGGGACAGCCGAGGCATTCGTGGATATCGCTGGATAGGGACGGGCTCAGGTAAGTATTAGGGGGGCTGCTATACGCAGAAGGCTTTTTATCCTAATGCTTAGAATGCATTAGGTTAAAAAAAAAACTTCCGACTTTACAACCCCATTAACAAAGCTAACAATTATATTCTAATGGCAATAATGCTATCATGCAGAAAATAGGTGTTGACATTTTTGGAACCCAATAATATTATAAAAAATAAGCAGTGCAGAAAAACTTGCTTTTTGCTTAAAAAAATACCAAGATCCACATATTATCTCCACATATACATGCATCTAGGGCGATTTGAAATTTTTTGCTATCCTCTGTAGTTTAACCTTCTGTCCTTGTCATATTTTAGACACAGCAATCAGGAGACAGGACAACAATTTCCTTCCTCTACAAATGCTGACTACTGATCAAAATTGTAACAGACCTTGTTCCTATAAAGCATATGCGGTCTTATGAATCCAAAAAATTGTATTTAGGCGTTTATAAATTGTAAAACTCGCTGCCTGGCTATCGGTGCTGAGAAGAGGAATGAAGTGTCACACAAAACTCCACTTATTTGTGGAGGCTTCATGGTAACATTGTTCTGCTAAAACAATCAAGGATTGCAGAACAAGAGAAAAATAACTAGTTATATGTGAAACGTCAACTGACCGAATAACCATCCAGGCAAATTCTGGCCTCCTAGCCACATAACTTGGCCCTCTGCTTTAATCAATTAGAAATGGGCTATATTTCAGAATTCTCAAATGAGACGCTGTATTTTCTGTATCACTAGAAACTATTTCCAGATGAATATAAAAAGAGATGGCACTTAAAGCCTTTGCACTTTATTTGCAGATCAGAGGAGGATGTAACGTCCAGTAATACTATTTATTAAAGTAGTCCACTCTAAACTTACATCGAAGATAAAAATAACATACAAACAGGATCTGATATGGAAAGAGTTCCTATAAACTTTCACTCATCAGTGCTGTTTAACATCACCGCCAAATCTCTTCTCTCCACCTATACTGGCTTTAAAGACGTTTTGCCATCTCTCCTAGACTCCTTTCCTCCTGACAGCAGTATTTTGGCAGAAAGCTCTTGGGAGTTCATTCACTGCATTTGACAGAATTATAATTTATTCTTGCTATTGAAATGAATATACGCTCAAGTGCTGAACGCACCTAGCGATAAGGTGCGTTTAACCAGTTGACGCCCGCGATATAGCCAAAAGACAGCTACAGCATAGGTTTAAAATGCTGAGAAGGCATACATGGACCCCCTGGGGCGCGTGGGTGGCGCACTCTGATCGCCGAATCCTTGGGACTCAGCTAATCACTGATCGGGGTAAAGGGCCAATCACAGCTGGCCCTTTACCACACGATTAGTTATAGCTGATCGTGGAAGTAAACAGAAGCCGGTTATCGGCTTTTTTTCCAGCTTCTGCTGGAGGGGCATTGGTCCTCTTAGTGCCCACTAGTGCTTCTACTCAGTTCCCACCAGTGCCATCTATCCATGCCCATCAGTACTGCTAATCAGTGCTGCCAGTGTCCATCACTGCCTCATTGTCAGTGTCACTTCTCAGTGCTGCCTATCAGTGCCCCCTATCAATACCCATCAGTGCCACCTTATCAGTGCCCATCAGTAAAAAAGAAATTGTACCGGTTTGCAAACTTTTATAACAAAATCTAAAAAAAAAAAAAAAAAAAAAAAAATTTTTTTTGTTTTTCAAAATTTTCGGTCTTTTGATTTTTTTTTTTTTAGCAAAAAATAAAAAACCCAGTAGTGATTAAATACCACCAAAAGAAATTTCTATTTGTGTGAAGAAATGATAAAAATGTCATAAAGGTACAGTGTTGCATGACCGCGCAATTGTCATTCAAAGTGTGAGAGCGCTGAAATGTGAAAATTGGCCTGGTCAGGAAGGGGGGTATAAGTGCCCAGTAAGCAAGTGGTTAAACACAATAATACTAATACAGCATTTGCCAGTAAAACAAAGTGCTCAAAAAAGTATATATAACAAAAACTATACAAAGTCTTTGAAAAGTTCTCATATAGAGTGCTCAAGTGCTCCAAACTCCATTAATAAGGTGCTGAAGTGCTTCATGTAAACATGCTGTGAAGTGTGCCACACTCCTCTCTCCTATCCCCACTCACCAGAGAGAATGGACCCACAGCTTTTCAGTCTGGAGGTCAACCAAACTTGTATCTGGTGTTGTGGATATCAGGCCTCTTTGCGTTAAGATCGGGTCTCACCAATAATACTCTTGGGGCGACTTTAATATCCTCCAGGCTTCCTGGGTTTGGGAATGAGGTGCTACAGCAACTCCCATCATAAAGATATTCATGATAGAGCCTCCAATGTCTCCAAGCTGTTCTGATCCTCCAAGTCTGGCAGATATCTGAATACTCAGAAGTTCACAGTTGATGAACATTAATACTTGTATTTTCAAACCAGTTTATGAGAGTTGCTGTAGCACCTCATTCCCAAAGCCAGGAGGATGTTAAAGCCGCCCCAATAGTATTATTGGTGAGACCCGATCCTAATGCCAAAAGGCCTAATATCCACAACACCAGATACAAGTTTGGTTGACCCCCAGACTGAAAAGCTGTGGGTCCATTCTCTCTGGTGAGTGGGGATAGGAGAGAGGAGTGTGGCACACTTCACAGCATGTTTACATGAAGCACTTCAGCACCCTATTACAGTAATAGAGTTTGGAGCACTTTATCTGAGAACTTTTGAAAGACTTTGTATATGTTTTTTTAAATATACATTTTTGAGCACATTATGTTTATGTTTTATTGGCAAGCGCAGTATTAGAATTTTATTTTTTTAGGTGTAATAGCACTGTGTGGACAGCAGCGGCAGATATTTTGGAATCACACATACATAGCTCAAGTATTTATATGTTTTCAAGTGATAAAACACATTTACACGAGTCAAGCATTTTCTCTGCCAAAATAGGGTACTCCTGGATGCACTGGTTCTGTTTTTATGCCTCTAAATGCCTATGTGTGCATTGACACATAGGCCCCTTTTACACTGGAGTTCAAGCGGTAGTGAACCGCGGCAGTTAGAAAAAAAAAAAAAAAAACACTTGTAAGCCAATTGCATAATGTGCTAGTATGCATCGCATACTAGCACATTATCAAATACCTAACTTAGAATTAACCCCTTCATAGGCACGCTGTCACAGTTGAGAGGGCTTCCATTTTCCCCTGGTCTTTCTTCTGGGTTCACGGCCTCCAGCTGTATGAGTTGCCGAAGCCATGATGACGTCAATACCTGCGCATGCCGGATCGTCAGAGCGCATGCGCTGCTGACATAATGGGCTGCATCCAGGGTAAATATCTCCTAAACTGTGATAGGAGATATTTATTTTACCTACAGGTAGGCATTTATATAGGCTTACCTGTAGGTAAAAATCAAAAAGCGGACTTTATTACTCAGACGGATCTAGACTCAACCACAATGTATGTCTATGGCTTGACGGATGTAAATGGATGATCATTTACATCCACCTACATCCATGTCCGTTCAGCTCAGTTTTTTTTTTTTTAAGAAACACTTTTTGTTTATATTTTTCTCACCTACGATTGGTCTCTGCAACAATAAAAACAGATGCAAATGCGCACTCTCCTTGAGCCCACATTGACATTGGTCCGATTTGACTTTGCGGGGCCCCACCGATTACCAAAAGTAGTTTCTGTACTACTTTTAGCGACTTCCGGGAGCAATTTCCATAGACGTCTGTGCAAGAACCCCCACAGATGTCTGTGAAATCGCCCCTGAAGTCAGACTGAAACACTGCCTTCAAAACAGCCTCAGTGTGAACCTGGGCTTAAGAACCTTCCCCTTATGGCTTCAGAGTTTTGCCAGAAAAAACACCTGGATACTTGTAAAAGTGTGTAATGCATTAAATCCATTGAAATGAATTAATGCTCAAGCGCTAAAAGCACCTAGCTTTATCACAAGTTAACAAGCATCAAGTGTTTTTGTTTTTTTTTTTGCCAAAATGCTGCTGCTTCTGGAAGCACTGCCAGTGGGTTTTTCTTTCCACTAATAAAAGCCCCTGCCACTAAATGCTGCTAAAAGCATATGTGTGCACAGACACACAGGCTAACGTGCAGAGGAGTTTAGAGTAGTGAACGATAGGGATGCACCGAAATAAAAATTCTGGGCCGAAAACCGAAAATGCAGGATGCCCTTGGCCGAAAACCGAAAATGACTTTTTCCCCCAAATAATTTTAAAATAGATAGAAGAGGGGCATACACCAAAAACAGGCAGCGACGTACACCTGTCGTTGCCACCCTGTCACAGTATATGTACTGTGACGGGTTGCCAAGTGGTTAATTTAATTACCAATGGTATTTGTATTATGCAGCATGAGGGGGTTAATGTATTGTCACTGCTGGTCACTGATGCATTAGTGACCGACCAGTGGCAGTTAATTAACCCCTTTGTGCTGCATTAGTGCAACCAGTATCAGTGTTAATTAACACTGGTTGTACTGATACTGGTTGCACTAATGCAGCACAAAGGGGTTAATTAACTGCCACTGGCTGGTCACTAATGCATCAGTGACCCCCCTCATGCTGCATAATACCATTGGTAAGCTCGCCTCAGCTCCCCCCCCCCCCACCTCAGCGTCCCTCTCGTCAGTACACCCTCCCCCCCCCCCCTGCCTTAGCGTCCCTCCCCATGCCAAGGATGCAAAATCTCCTACTCACTCAGCTCCTCCAGTGTCCTTCCTTTCAAAAGACGCGCCTCTGGCCGGCAGCCCGCCTCCCGGTGATGTCACTACTACTACGATCTGTGCATGAATGAACTGACACACCGGGTGGGAGGGCGGGCGAGCGGCCGCTAATAGCCGTAACTATGTGAGCGCTTCACTTCCCTGTCAGCGGGACGATGTGCATGAATGAACTGATACAACTGGCGGGAGGGCGGTCGAGCGGCCGCTAATAGCTATAATTATGTGAGCCTTCACTTCCCTGTCAGAGGAGATACCCGCATGACAGGGAAGTGAAGCGCTCACATAGTTATAGCTATTAGCGGCCACTCGCCCGCCCTCCCGCCCGGTGTGTCAGTTCATTCATGCACTTCGTCCCACTGACAGGGAAGTGAAGTGAAGCGCTCACATAGTTACAGCTATTAGCGGCCGCTCGCCCGCCCTCCCGCCCGGTCTGTTAGTTCATTCATGCACAGATCGTAGTAGTAGGGACATCGAGAGGCGGGCGGCCCTCCTCCTTCCTCACAGCGGCCGTTAATTTCTGCATTTTTAACCCATTTTCGGCTGCAAAATTTTGGTGGCCGAAATTTCGGTGCATCCCTAGTGATCGACCGATATCGAATTTTCATTGTCGATACTGATATTTTGGCCATTGCATATCCGTATCGGCCGATATTTTGAAAATATTAAATTTTTCAAAATAAACACAATGTTCGACACAAATCTGTTACTGAACATGTTAATGTTTGTTTATTAACCACATGACCTCAGAGAGTTTGTCATCGTATGCTGGATGGAGCGGTATCACCCGGGTGTCACTTTCGGCAAGTGGGTGAGAGATACTGATCTGCCAGCAGATCTGCGAATGTGGAATTGCTTAGATCTTTAATTTGTACATATGTGAGTGGCATATTCAATAACATTTGTAAATGGAATTATGCTATGTAACATCATTGTACTCTTACATGAGCAATATTTGGAATATCGGCAATATCGGCCAGTTCCAGGGCCGATGCAGATATATCGGCAATAGTCAATATCGGCCCTCGATATATTGGCCTTGTCTCGATAATCTGTCGATCCCTAGTTTAGAAGCAGGAAAAAAATAATGTACACCCCTAGAAGCAGCTGTAAAAACATCCAGCGTGCATGAGGCCATAAACTGAATAGGGATGTGTATATTGAATACGTTTTATTTGAAAAAAAAAAAAAACTGAACTGAATGAAGGACGGCGTTAGCTTATGGACAATGTGAAAGGGGCCAAAAGTTAACATACAAGGGCATTTAGGGACAGCAAAAAAAAACTGCCAGACACCCTTAACAGCCATGTTACAAAATGGCCAGTGTACACAAGGCCTACTTTCTTAGAATCTTCTTGATCTTTAAAATATATTTCAAAAATCTGCTGTACAGTATACCAAGAAATTAAGTTCCCTGCAGGGCCCACATTTATATTTTAAAGGATTTTTTTTTTTTTAAACAAAAACAAAACAATTTAAAAAGGAGTGCACAGCTAATTTAAACAATAAAACATTTTGTTATAGATCTTTTTAAAAATTCAATAGACATTGTTTTTTTGCAAGCTATTAACTTACTACAGAGCATAATCTTTCCCAGTAAGTTGTACAAGGTTTTAAAATTCAATTTCTCACGAAGATGAAATTACATGAGCACATGATATTTACACATTTCAAAAGTAATACAGTACTAGCCAATGTCCTGAAGACCCGGTATACTGAAACCCTAACTGCTAATCATTTGGCATTCTGGGTATACTGAAACCCTAACTGCTAATCATTTGGCATTCTGGGTATACTGAAACCCTAACTGCTAATCATTTGGCATTCTGGGTATACTGAAACCCTAACTGCTAATCATTTGGCGTTCTTGGACAATAAAGTAGATTACTTATAAACATATCTGTCATACAAACATGGCATTTACCCAAAAACTCTACTTCAGAAAAATCAATTTCCCAGCATAACTTATTATCATACGCAAAGCATAAAAATTAAAGAACCACAAAATCTTAGTATGAAAACTAACTGGTTATCAGTACAAATGAAGCATGCAGTGTTTACACTTGGGGCAACCTTCCTAAAGCCTTCAAAGAAACCTTCTGCTCCTTCCTGAGGATGATAAATCTTGTTAGGAGAGCTGCCCGTCACTCTAAACAGGCTAATAAAGGACTTTTAGAAAGTTTTAGCACTACTTAGGATTTTTCAAGACCTGCTGAAGGCCACTGGCATCTTTCTTTAAAGTGACCGCAGTCCAAATAAGATTTATATTTAACATTCCCCAAACTGCAAGTAAGAAAGCTTACTGATAGCTTTGAAAAAGCTGGCCGTACACACTGTCTGCTGTGTGTACAGCCAGCTTTTTCAAAGTGTACAAAGCTTTTAGAATTACTGTGGGAACATCACAGTACAAATGACTTGGCAACAGCTAACAGGAGGTAGCAAATGATCTCTGTTCCATGGCCAGCAGGGAGGGGCCATACTCAAATTGACAAAAATGCTTTGCACCATCGGTGGAATCAAAACTAGAGACGGGCTCAGACGTGTTCATGATCCTAGTCCCAGCCCACCTGCCCGATTCCACCAGGAAGCCGACACTGCACACCGCTAATCACAGCCATTGAGACATTTCCCGGTTTGCAGCTGCACAGACCAGCAAATGTTGGCT
Source organism: Pelophylax lessonae (assembly GCF_965119305.1). Classification (NCBI taxonomy): domain Eukaryota; kingdom Metazoa; phylum Chordata; class Amphibia; order Anura; family Ranidae; genus Pelophylax; species Pelophylax lessonae. Next base: position 426,802,955 of record NC_138769.1, on the reverse strand, counting down.
ATAGCGCGGCCCTTAATTGCCGGGAGGCCGTCCATGTACGTCTTCCGGTGCATGAGCTGCATGCACGGTCACTGTGCAGCGCGCGCGGCTCGCTCTTTGATCAGCGAGTCCATGAGACTTGGCTAATCAAACATCTGAGTAAGGGTCTGATCCCAACCCCTTCCCACGTGATCAGCTGTCAGCCAATGACAGCTAATTACGCGATGTAAACAGCAACCGGAGATCAGCCTTTGGAGAGAAAAAAAAGTTGATCGCTGGCTGCTGTTAGAGGGACATCGGTCCCGAGGAGGAGAGGATAATCTGTGCCCCAGTGCCCCCCAGCGCCACCTACCAGTACAGGTCAGTGCCACCTATCAGTGCCCCATCATCAGTGCTGACTCAGTGTCACCTAGCAGTGCCCATCATTGCCATCCATCAGTGCCACCTACCAGTGCCACCATATCAACACACATCAATGAAGGAGAAAAATTACCTGTTTGCTAAATTTTATAACACACTATAAAAACTGTTATGTTTTTTCAGTTTTTGGTCTTGTTTGTTCAGCAAAAAAAAACAAAAAAACTCAGTAGTAATTAAATACCACCAAAAGAAAGCTCTATTTGTTTAAAAAAAGTGATAAAAATTTAATTTCAGCACAGTATTGCATGACCGCGCAATTGTCATTCAAAGTGCAACAGCGCTGAAAGCGGACAATTGGCCTGGGCAGGAAGGGGGTTTAAGTGCCCAGTAGGCAGGGGGTTATTGGCATCCCAGTCTCAGTCTGTAGGGTTCAATATTGAGTTGGCCCACCCTTTACAGCTATAACAGCTTCAACTCTTCTAGGAAGGCTGTCCACAAGATTTAGGAGTGTGTCTATGAGAATGTTTTACCATTCCTCCAGAAGCACATTTGTGAGGTCAGCCACTGATGTTGGAGAAAAGGCCTGGCTCACACAAATAAGGTCCATAAAGACATGGATGAGCAAGTTTGGGGTGGAGGAACTTGACTGGACTGCAGAGTCCTATCCTCAACCCGAAAGAACACCTTTGGGATGAATCATCATAGGGCGGATGGATCATCTTGGTGCGACTTATGCTCTGAGGATCTTGAAAGGGAACCCCCACTCAAAAAAAAAAAAAACGGCTTAGGGTCCCCCCCAAATCCATACCATACCCTTTTCTGAGCATGCAGCCCGCCAGGTCAGGAAAGAGGAGGGGACGAGCGAGCACCCCCCACCATACCCCCACCCCAAAGCATCTTGTCCCCATGTTTACGGGGACAAGGGCCTCATAAGAATCTGAAAGCCCCCAGATCCCACCCCCCCCCTCATGTAAATGAGTATGGGGTACATTGTACACCTACACCCCAAAAAATGCAGTGTAGTGTAAATAATGACAAGAGACGGTTTTGAAAAAGCATTTATTAAAAATCTTCCTCCGATCTTCTGCCTCAAGTCTTATTCCTCTGATTTTCTCCCTCCGTTGTTCTTCCTCTGGTCTTTTTCGCCTCTGGTCTTCCCGGCTGCCAACCCGGCCCTCCTCCGATGCAGTCTCCCATGATAATGCCATCTCCACTCTTTTTGGCTTCTTATATAGCCATGGGCCGTGGTCACCCAGTGACGTCACCCGGAGACCCCATCCCTTGTACCGTCACATGACGACGCGTGACAACACAAGGGGCGGGGTCTCTGAGTGACATCACTGGGTGGCCACAGCCCATGGCTATATAAGAAGCTGCAAAGAGCGGAGCTGGCCTAATCCCGGGAGACAGCGTCGGAGAAGGACCAGGTTGGCAGCGGAGAAGACCTGAGGCACAGAAGACCGGAAAAAGAACACCAGAGGGAGAAGGCCAGAGGGAGAAGATCGGAGGAAGATTTTTAATAAAGGAATTCTCAAAACTGTCTCGTCATTATTTACACTACACTGCCTTTTTGGGGGTAAATGGGTAGGGGTACAATGTACCCCATACTCATTCACATGGGGGGGCTGTGATCTGAGATTCCGATAAGCCCCCTGCCTGCAGACCCCCACAACAACCGCCCAGGGTTGTCGGGAAGAGGCCCTTGTCCTCATCAACATGGGCATAAGGTGCTTTGGGGTGGGGTGGGGGGCTCCAAAGCACCCACCCCCCTATGTTAAGGGCAAGTGGCCCAGTATGGTCCAGAAGGGGGGCGCTCACTCGTCCCCTCCCCTTTCCTGACCTGCAAAGCTGCATGCTCAGATAAGGGTCTGGTATAGACTTTTTTGGCGAGGGGGTTTACCTTAAAATCCATACCAGACTCTTCGGAAAGGGGGGGGGGGGTACGGTACGCCTTTTCTTTTTTTTACTTTAGCGTGGGGTTACCTTTCAAGATCCCCACCTGACTCAAAGGGCCTGGTATGGAACCCGGGGAGTGGGGGGGATCCAAAAGCATTTTATTTTTCTATTTGGGTGTGGAGTTCCCCTTCAAGCACCTCAGAGCACAAGTCACATCTATTTTTCTATTCAAATCAATGGGCTAAAAGTCGGATTAAAGATGGCTCCCACAAGCAACTATTCATTTTGAGAACCACTGCTAAAGCGCATGAACGTCAATGAAAAAAGCTAAAAGCACATTTTTACAGCAGCTTTTTCCTGACTGTCAGGCAAAAGACACAGAAGGGAGCTTCGTTCTGACAGGGAGAAAATGATGGATTTTGTGACCCTTTAAAGCAGGGAATAAAATCCATCACTTTCATTAGTAAAAGCAACTCATACAGTATAAAAAAAAAAAATAAAAAAAAAAAAAAAAAACACTGGCTAGGCACAGTTAACTCTTTGAATGCCCTAAATGTTTAACCCCTTCCCAGCCAGTGTCATTCGTACAGGGACAGCACATATTTTTAGCACTGATCACTGTATTAGTGTCACTGGTTCCCAGAAAATGTCAAAAGTGTCAGTGTCCGACTGTCCATCGCAATATCACAGTCCCGCTATAAGTTGCTGATTGCCGTCATCACTAGTATAAAAATAAATTTCAGTATATATGCCGTAGTTGGTAAACGCTATAACTTTTATGCAAACCAATCAATTTACACTTATTGTGATTTTTTTTTTTTACCAAAAATACAGTATGTAGCAGACTACATATTGGCCTACATTCATAAAGAACTTAGATTTTTTTTATATTTGATATGTTTTAAAGCAGAAAGTAAAAAACTGTTTTATTTTTTTTACAAAATTGTCAGTCTTTTTTTTTTTTGCTTCTAAACAAAGTGGTGATCAAATACCACCAAAAAGAAAGCTCTATTTGTGGGAAAAAATGCCAGATTTTGTGTACGTTGCATGAAAACGCAATTGTCAGTGAAAGTAACGCAGTGCCGTATTGCAAAAAATTACCTGGTCATATGGGGGGTAAATCTTCCGGTGGTCAAGTGGTTAAAGGAGAAGTACAGCCAAAGTTAATTTGGCTATACTTCTCCTGTGGATCACAGGAGTGCAGTTACTTTTGCACTCATGTGACCCGTTTTAAGCAAACAGCGGGCTGAATCCCATTGTCAGCTGACATCACAGAGCCGGTCCAAGCTGAGGAAAAGATCGCAACCATATGGTTGAGATCCACCCGGGAGCCTGGACCAGCACCCTGTCTCAAGCGAACCACTGAGAGCCTGAGCCAGCCTCCCCCACCCCTCCACAGCCCAGCGCTCCAGTGAGCGCGGTGGAGCTTAGAGCAGAGAGCTAGAGACTAAGCACCACAGCTGTCTGCTCAAAACGGCAGGGAGAACAGAGATCAGTGGTGATTGATCACTCCGTTCTCAGCCTTAGAGACGGCAGGGAACAGATGCGGAATCGCATCGATGCTTTATTCACATAGGTAAGTATGATTAAAAGAAAAAAAAAAGCCATACTTATTGTGTCCTAATAAATATAGAACAGCATTAAAGCGGAGTTCCACCCAAAAGTGGAACTTCCGCTTTTGGTACTCCTGAAATGCCACATTTGCCATGTCATTTTTTTTTTTGGGGGGGGCACCCCCAAAAAACACGTACCCCGCTCCCACTTCTGCTCGGGCTGCCTAGGCGGCTCGAGCAGAAGATCTCCTCTCCACCTCCCTTCCTGCAATCTCCTGGGACACGTCAGAGGTCCCAGAAAATTTGCCCGGCCATTCAGGAGGCGCAGCTGTCACAGACGGGTGCCCACATTAGTGATGCCGATGCCACCAAAAGGAGAGGGAGAGGAGCGAGGCTGCGGGCGGTGGCATCGATGGATACTGGGACAGGTGAGTGTGTGTTTTTTAAAGTCACCAGCTACACTTTTTGAAGTATAGTGAAACGCAAACGGCTGGAACTCCTCTTTAATGTGTCTTTTATAGCTGTCAGTTCAGCAGTTACTATTACAGAGTGAAAAAAATTATTTTTGCCTGGCAGTCACACTAATCCTCTGACTCGAGTATTGGTTCCAAATTAGGTGAAAACCATTAGATTTACCGAGAAATCAGCATGACAACCAGACAAAAAGCAGGTTTAGAGGGAAGCCCTTCTCTTAGCACAGGTTTCTGGCACAGTTAAATGCTCAGCTATCCTCTTCATAGCACATCCATCCATAATTCTGGCACAGGGTTTTTAAAAAATGGTCCTCGAACAGCCCCATTTCTTTACCTAAAAGTGGTTCTAAGGGCAGAAGGCTTTTCATCTAAAAGGTAAGGTAAAATACCTTCTAGGTGCAGCTCCTACCCCCCAGTCCCCTGTATACCTGAGCTCCATCTTGATCAAGTGATAAGCATGAGAGCAGCAACTGTCCCGGGTTGCTCTCCCTTCATTGGCTCACATAGCAGCAGGAGCCATTGGCTCCTGCTACTGTCAATCACAACCAGTGAGCCAATAAAATAAATATAACCCAAATTATTGTATATTAGTCTGTAGGAAAGTTAGAGTCTCTACAAGCATGTATTCATTATTGGTTCATAAACATATATATATATATATATATAAAAAAAAAAAAAAAAATGATCAGTCCTGATGTACTGACTGCCTATTTCCCACATGACCCATTTTTGGAAAGTAGATGGTCTGAGGTATTTAGTAAGAGACATGGTGAATTTTTTGAAGTTGTGTTTTTTTTTTGTCACAATTATTTGGAAAAATCAAAAACATAAGTAAAATGTATTTATTTTTCATACTGTCACCAGAGCAGTACAGCGTCATGATATGACTGGTGTGGCAGTGATCAGGGATACTGACTGGTGACAGTATGTTAAAAAAAATGTTTTTGTTTTTTTTGTTTTTTTAAAATTACATACTGTATACAGTGTTACTATAGTGACAGTGTACTACTCTGGGAAGGTGATTCATAGCAGTTATGTACTATTGGGACTGCTGTGATTGGCCACAGCTATCACATGGTACAGTATACCGTGATTGGCTGCCTACATCATGTGATCACTGTAACCAAAGATCAACACAATAGTACAACTGTCTATGGACAACTGTCATGAGATTGCTGCGATTGGTCAAAACGAACACATAATGCTGGGGCCGGCCCAATACACCAATCTGCTGTATGCAGAACGAGCTGCAGCCATGCTGCCAAAGCGCACAGGAGGTGCAAGACTGGGAGGACATCATATGACGTCCTCCAAAAACCAGGGACCTCCTGCTCATTCGTCAAATTACAAAGGATGGGTGGGAAGCGATTAAATAAGCATATTCAAAAATTAAAAAGGGTCACTAAAACCACAGCATAAAAAAACTAATCAGTAAATGCTGTAGTACATGCTGCTCATACTCAGTCGCTATTAGATTTGTTTTCTGTACACTGGAAAAAAACCTGGATGATCCTGCTCCTCTATTTCCCTCTTCTGTTTAGGACCCAAATTCAGCTAGGGATTTTGCAGCTGTTGAGGCAACTCTGCACATGCTCAGTTTTCAGTGAGTTTCTATGCTGAGCGTTTCCTCCCTATCACATTTGAGCAGCTTATGTAACTATAGAGTCACACATGTGGGCGTATACACAGTGGTAAAGGACAGCCCACTCCCTTCCTCCTCCATGTCTACTAACCAACTAAACACAATGGGGGTGGGATATTGCATGTAGATTAATGGAGGCTTCACCTCTCTCTTGTTCTAAGACACAGGCTGCGACTAGCCTGAATTCACCCACTCCACATAATAAAGATTTCCATTTAAATATAGATTTAAATGACAATTTAAACAGTTTATTGATATTTATTTTTACTCTGCATTTCAAAGGTGACCAGCAGCAGAGGACTAGAAGCTCCTCCTGCTTGTGTTTTCTTGCAGACAGACTGGGAAAGATCTGGGTCATGTGACAGCTGAAGATGGATTAGGAAAAAAGGTACTTAGGAGGCTTTTTTTTTATTGATTTTTTTTAAATATTTACATTGCCATCATCTATATACAGAAATAGAATAGATAATGTAAATTAAATCAGTGTATGTTTAGTATTAAATTTAAGCTGCAAAAAGTGAATGGCATGGTGCCCACTAGTAAAAGAAAACAATCTGGTTACTAATTCAATATATTATTATTATTATTATTTTACACCATGTACTATTTAAAGAGGATTTTATGTATTAAAAAAATGTTTCCAGTTCCAAATGATCTTGAAGCAGAACTCTCTAAACAGATTCTGTTTATTAAAATGTTTATAATGAAAAAGGAAAGAACAAATACATTTAAAAGCGGTTGTATCCCCAAAAAAAAAAAAAAAAGAAACCCAAAACCCTGCAGGACAATGGAAGATGTGCTAGTATGCATTCGCAATACTTACCTTGGAACAAAGCCCCCATATGGTCCCCCAGACACCGCTGAGGTGTTCCCTCGGCATCTCTTCCAGCTGTGAGTGGCCAGAGCCACGATGACGTCACTCCCGCTCATGAGCGCGGGAGTTCACTTTTCAGCAAGGAGCTCTTAAGGTCCAGCAAGATACGCCGGACCTTCAGAGCTGGTGTCAGTGGCTGCATGCAAGGTGAATATCTCCTAAACCGTGCAGGTTTAGGAGATATTAATTTTTCCTACAGGTAAGTCTTATTATAGGCTTACCTGTAATTAAAAATTAAAAAGCAGAGTATACTACCGCTTTAAACATTTAACAATATATTCACGGTAAATCAAAGCTGTAACGATGGGCCTAGCTTATTAATACCAAGCTTAGCTAGCACAGAAGTGCATAATATCACTACTTTTGGGATCATAAAATTTCCAGATTATATATACATTTTTTTTTTTAATTATTATTATACAAACACGCATCAAAAGTACTATGCACAACTTAAGAGCCGGTTCACATACAGGCGACCCGACTTCCCGGGGCGACCTGTGAAGTCGCGGTGCACAGCTCCATATCATTGAAGTCAATGCAGGTCACTCCAGGTCGCCCCAAAGTAGTACAGGACCCTTTTTCTAAGTCGGAGCGACTTGTGTCGCTCCTATTAGAAGGGGTCCTATGCTAATCTATGGCAGGCGACTTGTCAGGCGACCAGGTCGCCTGACAAGTCGCTCCAGTGTGAACGGGGTCTAAAGGCACTTGTGAAAAATGCTGCAGAGTAAAGAGGATTTCAAAGATAATGAAGTGCATAATTTTAATCCATCAATAACAACCTAAAAAATGCATAACAAGAAAAAACGGAATTTTTGTAAAATCTTACCTGTAAAATTCCTTTCTCTGAGTCCTCCGACAGTCGCCGCCTCTTCATATTCGTCACATATGGGGTATTAGACTTTGCTCCGAAGGAGTAGCTAGGCAACAGAATATGTTAACATTAAAGCTTTTAACATATCCCACCCTCAAGGGGTGGTCCCCTCAGTCAATACCCTCCTACTTCCTGCAACCATATCTCAGTTTTAGTGGAATAGCAGTAGAGTATACAACCAAACCCCAAAAGAGGGGCGGGGGCGGCGACTGTCGGAGGACTCAGAGAAAGGAATTTTACAGGTAAGATTTTACAAAAATTCCGTTTTCTCTTACGTCCTCCGACAGTCGCCGCCTCTTCATATTCGTCACATATGGGGACGTCCCAAAGCAGTGCAAACATGAGGGGTGGGAAACGCATCCACGCCGAAAAGGCAACGCAGTCTCCGCATCAAAGAAAGGAACCTTACCAAAGGAAGGAACCCAGCTGGGCAACAGGAAAAAACAGGTGCTCAACAGGAGCAACAACCCAGGAAAAGACAAATAACCAGGGGATAAAAAACTTATCCCAACAGCCAGAGGTCCCCACAAGGGACCCTAGGGAATCGCCGCACTAAAAACCTTGCGGCCAAAGGAAGCATCCGCAGATGCCTGAACATCTACTTTGTAGAATTTTGTGAAAGTGTGCACGGTCGACCAAGTCGCCGCCTTACACACCTGGGCTACAGAAGCCCCATGACGACAGGCCCAAGACGTACTCAGAGATCTAGTAGAGTGCGCCTTCACAGGCACAGGGGGAACCTTCCCCTGCAAAGCATAGGCCTGTTCAATGGTCTGCCTGATCCATTTTGCGATGGTAGAGGCCGACGCCGCCATGCCCTTCCGAGGACCCTCTGGAAGAACAAACAAGGAATCCGTCTTTCGAAAAGACTCAGTCAATTTAAGGTAAACCCTTACCGCCCGAACAAAATCCAGAGAATGCAATCTCACCTCCTTTGGATGTTTAGGCTTCGCGCACAGCGAAGGCAAGACAATATCCTCATTAAGATGGAATTCCGAAACTCGTTTCGGAAGAAAAGAAGGATTAGGTCGCAAGACCACCTTATCCAAATGAACAACCAGATACGGAGACTTGCAGGATAAAGCTGCCAGCTCCGACACTCTGCGAGCCGAAGTGATCGCCACCAAAAAGGCAACCTTTTTGGACAACATGGACAACGAGATCTCCCTGATCTGTTCAAAAGGAGCACGTTGCAACACAGACAGAACGAGATTCAAGTCCCAAGGGGGCAAAGGATCCCTCCTAGGAGGAACCAGATGCCGCACACCCTGAACAAAAGTGCCAACCAAGGAGTTGGAAGCCACGGGACGTTGAAACAGAACGGCCAGCGCAGACACCTGACCCTTTATCGTAGCCAGCGCCAAACGCTGATCGACACCCGTTTGAAGGAAGGACAGCACTCGGGAAACCGAGTACGTGCGGGGTGAAAACCCCCTGGACTCACACCAGGCAAAATAGGCCTTCCAAGTACGGTAATAAACCTTCCCCGAGGAAAACTTCCTCGCGTTGATCAAAGTATGAACGACCTCTGGGGAGAGACCCTTCTCCTTCAGGACCTCGGTCTCAACAGCCAGGCCGTCAAAGCCAGCGACTGTAAAGCAGGATGGTATATCGGTCCTTGAGACAGGAGATCGTCTCGAAGAGGCAGACGCCACGGGGCGTCGACCGCCAGTTTTACGAGGTCTGCGTACCAGGACCGGCGAGGCAAGTCCGGTGCCACAAGAATCACCGTGCTGCGTTCCGAGTGTAACCTGCGAAGGAACCTGGACAGCAACTGAATCGGTGGAAACGCGTACATCAGCCTGTACTGATGCCACGGGGCCACTAACGCGTCCGACGCGTCTGCCCGAGGGTCGCGCGTCCTTGCCACGAACCTTCTCACCTTGTTGTTGAGACGAGACGCGAACAGGTCCACATCTGGAAGACCCCACTTCGCGCACAACATCTGGAAGACAGCCGGGTGGAGAGACCATTCCCCCTGATCCAGGGTCTGGCGACTCAGATAGTCCGCCTGCCAGTTCTCCACCCCCGGAATGTGAACCGCCGTTATCGCCGGGACATGAGTCTCGGCCCAAGACAGAATGTCGGCCACTTCTCGAGCCGCTCGGGCACTCCTGGTGCCCCCTTGGTGGTTGATGTAGGCCACCGCCGTGGCATTGTCCGTCTGCACCCGAACCGGGCAGCCCTGCAGCCGGTCCGTCCAGCGATGAAGACAGAGACTTATCGCACGCAATTCCAGAATGTTGATCGGAAGGGAAGACTCCCCCTCCGACCAAGTTCCCTGGGCGGACAGAACGCCCAGAACACCACCCCAGCCCGACAGGCTGGCATCCGTGGTGATCACCGTCCACGAGATAGGACGAAACGACTTGCCCCCGGACACCATCGGGGACTGGAACCACCACAGAAGGTCTCTTCTGGTGCGATGACTCAACGAGATTTGAAGATCCAGAGATTGAGGTCGCCCGTCCCACATGGACAGGATCTCCGCTTGGAGACCCCGCGTGTGAAACTGGGCGAAGGGAATCGCCTCGAAGGCCGAGACCATCAATCCCAGACATCTCATGCACGTCCGCAGAGACGAGTGCGGAGCGTCCCTGAGGGACCTGACTCCCTCCTGAAGAGTCCTGAGTTTGTCTTCCGGCAGGAAGACCTTCGCCTGCACCGAGTCCAGAATCATTCCCAGGTAGGGAAGACGAACCGACGGACTCAGTGTCGACTTTGGAAAATTTACCGTCCAACCAAACTCCTGCAGAGTTTGCATCGTGACAGACAGGTCCTCCTCCAGACCCTGGCTGGTCGCAGACCGAACCAGAATGTCGTCCAGATACCCCAGGACAGAAATGCCCTGGGCCCTCAATAATGCCAGAACCGGTGCAAGCACCTTGGTGAAGACCCGTGGAGCCGAGGCGAGACCAAAAGGCAACGCCACGAACTGGTAGTGATCCTCCGCAATGGCAAATCGAAGGTACCTCTGGTGACCCTCGAAAATGGGGATGTGAAGATACGCATCCTTCAAATCGATGGAGGCCATGAATTCCCCCGGAACCAGGGCAGCCACCACCGACCGCAGAGATTCCATGCGGAACTTGCGATCCCGCACAGAGCGGTTCAGAGCCTTCAAGTCCAGAATTGGACGAACCTTGCCCTCCTTTCTGGGCACGGTGAACAGATTGGAATAAAACCCCCGAAATCTGTCCCGATGAGGCACCGGAACTACCACTCCCTGAGCCCTCAGGTCCCGCACCGCCAGGTGCAGGTCCCGCAAACGCTCTGGAGACAGTTGAAGATTTGAGGGAAAAAATATGCTCTCCGGCCGAGAGAGAAACTCGATCTTGTAACCAGATCGAACGATCTCCTGAACCCATCTGTCCCGCACGCGGGCCAACCAGGGCTGAAGAAAACCGAGGAAGCGTCCCCCCACCCAAAAACTGGGTGAGGGCACCCCTTCAGGCCGCACTGTTATGGGTTGCGGATCCGGATTGACCGGACTTCTGTTTTCCAGACCAGGGCTTCTTCTGAGAGCCTTGACCTTTGAACGGTTTGCCCTTGTAGTGCGACCGAAAGGCACGAAAGGACCCCTGAGGGGGCCGAAAATTAGCATGCTTCTTCCCAGAAGCCCCCTTAGCCTTGGGGAAATGGGGCAAGAGAGTGCTCTTACCTCCGGTGATCCCCTTAATCAACACATCCAAGGACTCCCCAAAAAGGCGAGACCCATCATAAGGCAGATTGGCTAAGGTCTTACGTGAAGACTGGTCCACCGACCAACATTTCAACCAAACCAGGCGGCGAGACAACACCGCCACGCTGTGCACACGTGCAGCCAACGGGACTAGGTCCAAGTCCGCATCACACAGATACATGACACCCTGGTGGATTTGATCCACCATATCCAGGGTCGCCGGCGAGGCCGAATCGGCCACTAGGACGCGCCTAAGCATCTGCGTCCAACTTGCGACCGCCTGGGCCGCCATGAGAGAGGCAAACAGAGCCTTAAGCATAGAACCCGTAACAGAATAAGTATGACGGGCAAGAGACTCCAATCTCCTATCCGTGGCATCACGGAACACAGGGGAATCCTCTGCAGGAATCGCAGTGGATTTGTTTAAAACCTCAATTGCGTGATCCACTGGGGGTGGCACACACCACCTTTCATCAGTGGAAGGCGAGAAAGGATAACGCAGCTTGAACCTACTTGGTACAGCAAAAGGTTTGCGCAGATTGCGCCATTGTTCCTTAACAGCGCGCTGAAAATCATCATTGCAGGGAAAAACCTGCGGCGCCCTGCGTTTTCTCCGCGTCCCATAAGCCGCCAAGGCAGCGGGGGGACACACTTCATCCTGCAAACGCAGCGTTTGTTTTATGGAAGCAATCAATTCATCCATGATTGCAAGCTCTTCAGGCGAGCCAGGGGGAGAATTATCAACCCCTTCAACTTCAGCCTCCACCTCGGACCCCACTAGATCCAGGGAGGAGCGGGACCCCGATAAGGAGGCCCCCGCCATAACAACCCCATCACCTTCACCCTCAGAATCAGAGGAAAGAGCAACTCTGGGTCTTTTAGTAGATTGAGCAGCCACCAGCATCTGCACCTGAGCAGCAAGGCCAGCCACAATAGTGGCTAAATCCCCCCCTGGGGGGGAAACAGCGGTCCCCTGGCTTTCCACCAAGGCGGTAGGAAATTTGCCCTCCTGAGAATCCATTGCCCCTATAACAAATGCCGGATAATAAAGGGTTAACTGCCCCTTTAACACGCGCGGCGAGCGCAGCCCACCGCACCACACACAAGCACAATGAGACCCCCACAGGGACAATAAAACTGACACAGGCAATGGATAGGAAGGATATAACCTGAGGAGACCCTCGCCGCTGCTGCTGCCTCGATCGGTGTTCCTGGAGAAGAGGAAGTGATGCTGCCAGGGCGCTCAATGAAAGCCTATGGGAGGCTACAAGAAAATGGCCGCCATGCATGTAGAACATGCGGCCGGAGCGAGTGTAGGCAAAATGGCGCCGTTTGGCGCCGAAACCGCCGCTCCACAGTACAGTAATGCACACGTCTGTATATAAAAAAACATGTCAGATCGCCGTAGCGATCGCTGTATAATGCCCAAACATGCCACAAAACATGCCCCACAGCACACAGCTTCTCACACTGACAAGGCTGACACACACAGTGTCACACTGCTCCCCCCCCCCCTTGCAGCCCACAGCATGCAGCCGAGAGATAGGGAGACAAACAGTGTGAATAGAGGCAGGTTACACAGTCCCAGACTGACACCCCCCCAGACAGAGAGGTCCCCACATAAATACACTTACCTCACAGTGGCGTGGGGGACCCGCACAGGCGAACAAGCCGCTGCACATGAGGCAGGGAGAGTCGCATACAAGACGCACAGAATGGGGGTTTAGAAACCGCACAGCGTCCAGTGAGGTAGCCACCTCACCAATCATCCCTGCACCGAACAGGGATGGGTCGTTCACTGTGCCAGGAGCGTTACCTGGCTGAACGCTCGATGGCAGGCTGGGAAGCCACTGACCCACGACCTGCGACCAGGGGGATCAGCCCGAGACCCAGCCCGCATGATCCTCTTCATCCGAAGAACTAACTAAAGCTGACAAAAATAACAGCTAAGTAAAGGTAGAGAGAAAACTCAAACAAAAAATCAAAAAAGAAGAAAGAGTCTGGGGCACAAAGCCCCAGCACAGAGAGAGCCAGCCACTCCTGACAAGCTAGACATTAAAACTGAGATATGGTTGCAGGAAGTAGGAGGGTATTGACTGAGGGGACCACCCCTTGAGGGTGGGATATGTTAAAAGCTTTAATGTTAACATATTCTGTTGCCTAGCTACTCCTTCGGAGCAAAGTCTAATACCCCATATGTGACGAATATGAAGAGGCGGCGACTGTCGGAGGACGTAAGAGAAAAAAAGCTAAATTCATTTTCATATATTTTCACCCTTGACCTTTAACACCTTCCCACCTGGCCTACAGTAAAATGGCCAGGCAAGAGCACTACTTTTTTGGGAGGACGTCATACGTAATATTCTAGTTTTCTGAGATACTGAATTTTGGGTTTTCACTAGCTGTAATGCATAATCTTCAAAAATTAAAATAAAGAAATGCTTGAAATATATCACTGTGTGTATTTTCTATCTACAGATATATATCTAAATATACAGCTGCAATAAAAAAAGTATGTGAACCTTTTGGAATGATATGGATTTCTGCACAAAATGGTCATAAAATGTGATCTGATCATCATCTAAGTCACAACAATAGACAATCACAGTCTGCTTAAACTAATAACACACAAAGAATGAAATGTTGCCATGTTTTTATTGAACACACCATGTAAACATTCACAGTGCCGGTGGAAAAAGTATGTGAACCCTTGGATTTAATAACTGGTTGAACCTCCTTTGGCAGCAATAACTTCAACCAAATGTTTCCTGTAGTTGCAGATCAGACGTGCACAACGGTCAGGAGTAATTCTTGACCATTCCTCTTTACAGAACTGTTTCAGTTCAGCAATATTCTTGGGATGTCTGGTGTGAATAGCTTTCTTGAGGTCATGCCACAGCATCTCAATCGTGTTGAGGTCAGGAAAGATAAGTGCTGGACAGCACCCCCTTTCCTGCGCTCGGAACCTGGTCCTCAGGCTGTCTCAATCCTGGAACTCGTACTGGTATTAGGCATCCATGATGGCTAGGCTTTGCTGCCCCTTACGACCAGGGTGGTCAGTGTTGAGGTCAGGACTCTGACTGGTCCACTTCAGAAGGCGTATTTTCTTCTGTTTAAGCCATTCGGTTGTTGATTTACTTCTATGCTTTGGGTCATTGTCCTGTTGCAACACCCATCTTCTGTTGAGCTTCAGCTGGTAGACAGATGGCCTTAATTTCTCCTGCAAAATGTCTTGATAAACTTGGGAATTTATTTTTCCTTCAATGATAGCAATCCGTCCAAGCCCTGACGCAGCAAAGCAGCCCCAAACCATATTGCCCCCACCACCATACTTCACAGTTGGGATGAGGTTTTGATGTTGGTGTGCCTCTTTTTCGCCACACATAGTGTTGTGTGTTTCTTCCAAACAACTCAACTTTGGGTTCATCTGTCCACAGAATATTTTGCCAGTACTGCTGTGGAACATCCAGGTGCAAACTGTAAACGTGCAGCAATGTTTTGTTTGGACAGCAGTGGCTTCCTCTGTGGTATCCTCCCATGAAATCCATTCTTATTTAGTGTTTTACGTATTGTAGATTTGCTAACAGGGATGTTAGCATTTGCCAGTGACTTTTGTAAGTCTTTAGCTGACACTGTAGGATTCTTCTTCACCTCAATGAGCAGTCTGCGCTGTGCTCTTGCAGTCATCTTTACAGGACGGCCACTCCTAGGGAGTAGCAGCAGTGCTGAACTTTCTCCATTCATAGACAATTTGTCTTACCGTGGACTGATGAACAGCAAGGCTTTTGGAGATACTTTTATAACCCTTTCCAGTTTTATGCAAATCAACAATTCTTAAACGTAGGTCTTCTGAGAGCTCTTTTGTGCGAGGCATCATTCACATCAGGCAATGCTTCTTGTGAAAAGTAAACCCAGAACTGGTGTGTGTTTTTTACAGGGCAGGAAAGCTGTAACCAACACCTCCAATCTCATCTCATTGATTGGACTCCAGTTGGCTGACATCTCACTCCTATTAGCTCTTGGAGATGTCATTAGTCTAGGGGTTCACATACTTTTTCCACCTGCACTGAGACTGTTTACATGGTGTGTTCAATAAAAACATGGCAACATTTCATTCTTTGTGTTTTATTAAGCAGACTGTGATTGTCTATTGTTGTGACTTAGATGATGATCAGATCACATTTTATGACCAATTTGTGCAGAAATCCATATCATTCCAAAGGGTTCACATACTTTTTCTTGCACCTGTATATATTTATTTTTTTCACATTTTGAATTAAATTACTAAAATAAATTATCTTTTTGGATCTTTTTTTTTTTTTTTACATACTATCACCAGTCAGTGTCCCTGATCACCGCTACACCAGTTATATGACAACACTGTACTGTACTGGTGACAGTATGTAAGAATAAGTAAATAATTGCAAAAAAAAGAAAATTAATTTTTCAAATAATTGTGACAAAAAAAAATATAACTTCAAAAAACTCGCCATGCCTCTTACTAAATACCTTGGACTGTCTACTTTCCAAAAAGGGGTAATTTGGTGGTATTTGTACTGTCCCGGCAATTTTGAGCCTAATGAAGTGATATAGGCCAGTACATCAGGACTGATCAATTTTCAGATATACAGTATGTCACGAAAATGAGCACACCCCTCATATTTTTGTAAATATTTTAGTATATCTTTTCATGTGACAACACTGAAGAAATGACACTTTGCTACAATGTAAAGTAGTGAGTCTACAGCTTGTATAACAGTGTAAATTTGCTGTCCCCTCAAAACAACAACCCACAGCCATTCATTTCTAAACCGCTGGCAACAACAGGGAGTACACCCCTAAGTGAAAATGTCCAAATTGGGCCCCATTAGCCATTGTCCCTCCCCGGTGTCAAAAGTGACTCGTTAGTGTTACAAGGTCTCAGGTGTGAATGGGTAGCAGGTGTGTTAAATTTGGTGTTATCGCTCTCACTCTCTCATACTGGTCACTGGAAGTTCAACATGGCACCTCATAGCAAAGAACTCTGAGGATCTGAAAAAAAGAATTGTTGCTCTACATAAAGATGGCCTAGGCTGCAGCTCAGTTTTGCCAAGAGCCTGAAACTGAGCTGCAGCACAGTGGCCAAGACCATACAGCGGTTTAACAGGACAGGTTCCACTGAGAACAGGCCTCGCCATGGTCGACCAAAGAAGTTGAGTGCACGTGCTTAGCATCATATCCAGAGGTTGTCTTTAGGAATTAGACATATGAGTGCTGCCAGCATTGCTGCAGAGGTTAAAGGGGGGGGGGGGGGGTTGGGGTCAGCCTGCCAGTGCTCAGACCATACCCTGCATCAAATTGGCCTGAATGGCTGTTATCCCAGAAGGAAGATGATGCACAAGAAAGCCTGCAAACAGTTTGCTGAAGACAGTGCTGGAAAATAATGGTGGCCACACAAAATATTGACACTTTAGGCCCAAATTGGACAATTTCACTTAGGGGTGTACTGACTTGTTGCCAGTGATTTAGACAGTAATGGCTGTGTGTTGAGTTATTTTGAGGGGACAGCAAATTTACACTATATATATATATATATATATATATATATATATATATATATATATATACACACACATACACACACACACACATATATACATATACACATACACAAGCTGTACACTCACTACTTTACATTGTAACAAAGTGTCATTTCTTTAGTGTTGTCACATGAAAGGATATAACAAAATATTTACAAAAATGTGAGGGGTGCACTCACTTTTGTGAGATATTGTATGAGCATCCTCGGCACGTCAGCTCTATGTGAAATCCCAAAACAGGTCAAGTCTGTTTATTTACCATAAAACTGTCCATAACCCACATCTCGAAGGCACTGTAACCTTCCTACCTGCACTTAGTGCACTCCCTGACATGTATGAACAGTTCAGGCTGGTGGTGTAATGGTGTGGGGGATATTTTCTTGGCACACTTTGGGCCCCTTAGTATCAATTGAGCATTGTTTAAACCAGGGCTCGACAAACCTCAGGCGCCAGGTCGCATTGGCGACTAGAATTAGCGACCTGGCGCCTGGGCTGCACTGCAAGGTGTCTTGTCCTCGTGCTGGCCGGTAAATGAAGCAATAGCTTTGTGGCCTTCTGGAGTGAGACGATTATATCGGGGGAACTAGCGCCCTCTTATGGTGGCCCCGGGGGTGTGACGAGAAGTCACTAACGGCACTGAGTGTTTTCCCTGCCTGTTCTCACTGCCCGCCCATCTCCTTCCCAAGAGGAGAAGAGACTAAAGTTGTTGCAGGCTTCATTTGGCACCCTTTGCTTAATGGTAAGTGGACAGAGAGTGTGTGGTGGTTGGCTGGGAAAAGCCTCAGTTCTATTCACACCCTCACAAAAGATGGAAACAGTTTATTATTTTTTTTTTTTTTTCATTAAATAAAATTTTTCATCATCTCCCTACCATGCCACAGCCACACAGCCGAAGCACCCTTTCACACGGGCTGTCTGATCAGGTCTGCCTGAGTCCTGATAGGAATCTTCAGTCTCCTCTATGGAGCGGCAGATGTCTGCTGACCACCGCCGCCATCCGATCCTGTACGCCAAAAACAGACAGATGGTGGTCCTGTTCTCCATCTGTCCAGCGGATCGAATCAGATGGCATTGGATGGAAATGGAAAGACAGTCCATTTCCATCTGACTGCCCCAAAGAGGAGAGCGGGACTTTGTCAGTGTTCGCTCTGCATAGCGGAGTGGACAGGTCCTGTCATCATCCGCCTGCTCAGCTGGGATTAGCGGAGAAATCCTGCTTAGCAAGCGGATTCCGCTTAGCGGAGGTGCCCATATAAAAGGGGCTTAAGGTGGCAAGAGTTACTGGATCACTCATTACACCCATCTTGCTGCACTGTCCTTCTCTTGTGAGCCACTGCCCTTCACACCATCAAGCCAAGTAAACACGGGCCGAATGGTAGGCAACATCAGCCGGTTCAATAAAAACTGGCCGCCAATCGGCCCATGTGTATGGCAGTTGGCCCAACAGAAGCCAGACATTCGGTTTTGCTGACAGTGTCCATCCTTTTATTACTACAGTGTACCCATCTTCTGATGGCTCCTTCTAGCAGGATAATGCACCATGTCACAAAGCTCAAATCCTCTCACCACTGGTTTCTTGAACATGACAATGAGTTCACTGTACTCCAATGGCCTCCACAGTCACCAGATCTCAATCCAATAGAGCACCTTTAGGATGACAATGAGGTCACTGTACTCCAATGGCCTCCACAGTCACCAGATCTCAATCCAATAGAGCACCTTTGGGATGACAATGAGGTCACTGTACTCCAATGGCCTCCACACTCACCAGATCTCAATCCAATAGAGCACCTTTAGGATGACAATGAGGTCACTGTACTCCAATGGCCTCCACAGTCACCAGATCTCAATCCAATAGAGCACCTTTGGGATGACAATGAGGTCACTGTACTCCAATGGCCTCCACACTCACCAGATCTCAATCCAATAGAGCACCTTTAGGATGACAATGAGGTCACTGTACTCCAAAGGCCTCCACAGTCACCAGATCTCAATCTAATAGAGCACCTTTGGGATGACAATGAGGTCACTGTACTCCAATGGCCTCCACAGTCACCAGATCTCAATCCAATAAAGCACCTTTGGGAGTTGGTGGAATGAGAGATTTGCATCATGAATGTACATCTGACAAATCTGCAGCAACTGTGTGATGCTATCATGTCAATATAAACCAAAATCTGAGGAATGTTTCCAACACCTTGTTAAATCGATGCCACAAAGAATTAAGGCAGTTCTGAAGGCAAAAAATGGGGCACCGGCATCCAACCCGGTACTAGCAAGGAGTACCCAATAAAGTGGACGGTAAGCGTATATACCTTGAATATGGACTTTCTGCCCTCTATGTAAATATTCCTTGGAAGAGTATGAATCCATGTACAGCCATCACCTATTTTGACAGGCTGCTGGCTGAAGGTTGTTTGCTGCACCTGTGTTTTCCAGGCACCCAAAACTCACAGTTTTTTAAACTGTGTGGGCCTAACCACTCATGTGCAAGAACCAGTGCTACACTAATATTATTTATGAAAAGTACAAAGCATGAAGGCACCTGAAACTATGTACAATATAACAAACAGTCTAGATAATAGTCATACGTTTTATTATAACTAATTTTATTAGATCACAGTACATGGGTACATGTTATCCAAAGCCGATATGTTCAAGAGAGAAGTAAACAAATGTGGAACACATTCATTACTGGA
Organism: Pelophylax lessonae; assembly: GCF_965119305.1. NCBI lineage: Eukaryota > Metazoa > Chordata > Amphibia > Anura > Ranidae > Pelophylax > Pelophylax lessonae. Next base: position 426,783,347 of record NC_138769.1, on the reverse strand, counting down.
TAAAGGATTGGATAATAGGCCTATTTACATCATACTCGTCACCAATACCAAAATATGCTAGGCTTAGCCTCGTACACACGCACCGATTGCTGGCCGACTGATCGGCCGTCTTTTGTCCAGTGTTGTTGTGTTGGTTGAAATGTGCTCTAGAATGCACACGAATTTTGTCGGCCAACAACAACCAACTGCAGAAGTGATGTCATGTTCTGGTTTACTTTTCGTGTGTTTTTTCTTCTCTGAGCATGCCCAGTCTTGCTCATCACATTTTTGTCGGCCGAAATCTGTACTGACTGAAGAACAATCGGCCGTTCTGGTGACGGCCAACAAAAATTTTATAGCATGCACACCAGATTTTGTTCGGCCGAAAAGTCGGAGTCGGTTGTCGGAAGCATCATACTAACAAGCCGACAATCGGCCGATCGGACGTTGGCCGAAAATTCACGCCCAACAATCAGTGCGTGTGTACGAGGCTTAACCACTTTCCACCCGTAAGCCGCCATAGGACGTCCTGGGCTTTCAGTGGAGATATCTGAATGATGCCTGCATTCTATTATTTTCTACCGGTAATTCCCTGAAAGGTAAAAGCAAACAATCATAGCAGTTGTTAAGCCGTTCAGGTGATCGTCCCCCTCTGGTGCTTTTACCGGCTCGGGCGAGCCGGAGAATGAATCGGCCAGCTGCGTAAATTTACCATAGAGCCATTCGGAAGCAGTTAGGACATCACTTACGGCACATGAAAACACTTCCATATTTTTAGCTGGAAAGGCTGAGATCAAAAAAAAAAAAAATGATCTCAGGCTTCCTCAGGAGAGAGGTGGGGGTCGTATAGACCCCAGATCTCTCTGTTAAGAGGACCTGTCCTACCCTATTCCAATTACAAGAGATGTTTTATTTATATTACAAGGTATGCAAAGTGATAGAAAAAAAAAAAACTTTAAAAAAGGGAAATTGTAAAAAAAAAAAAAAAAACACATACATATACATATATATATATATATATATATATATATATATATATATATATATATATATATATATATATATATATATATATATATATATATATATATATATACACACACACACATATTTTTTTTTTTTTCAAAAGTGCCCCTCTCCCCACGTGCACGCATGCAGAAGCAAACGCATTACAGACGTCATGCGTGCATATGTAAATGGCGTTCAAATCACACGTGAGGTGTCGCCGCAAACAGAGAGAGCAATAATTCTAGCACAAGGACCTCCTCTAACTTTAAAAAGGTAACCTGTAAAACATTTTAAATCGTAGGCTATGGAGGTTTTTAGGTGCCATTTCACAGCGGGACATGTTAGATATCTATTTACTCAGCTTAACACCATTTTTTTTTTTTTTTTGATTCACGAAGGTCTTCGCTTAAAAAATATATATATATATATATATATATATGTTTGGGGTTTCTGAGTAATTTTCTAGAAAAGAAAAAATTATAGTTTTTACATGTAGAAGCGAAGTGTCAGAATTGGCGTGGATGCAAAGTGGTTAAGGAGATGCAGATTCAGACAGGTTGGGCCTGTCCAAGATTACAATTATATATCTCACACCTAAAGATTATCAGTGACTGGCTACCTAAATTAATTCTTGTGGTATAACACATGCTATAAATATGTCACCTTGACATTCTGGGAATTTTAGCTGGTTAAGTCAAGTCATAGGTGTCAAAATGATGTCCAACATTTATCACAGGTGAGAGCCAGAAAATCTGAAAACGCTTAAAGTGGAATTCCATCTAGGACAGGTGATTAGGCGAATGCTAACATGAATACAGCAACTAAAAAATGTTGTATATAGTGTAAAGGAATACTGGAATGCTATCAGCTTTTTATAGCTATCAGTGTCCCTACTGAAGACTTACACTCCTTTCTCAGCAGCAGAGTTGTCAGAGGGCTCTAAAGCTACCCTTTTCCACCGTAGACTAAAAGATTTGATTGAAGTTACATTTTAAAGAAAAAATCCTGCCATCAGCATGGTTTTATATATATATATATAGAGTTTACACTGGTCCTGCTTGGACTATGTATTTCACATACTTGGCCAATGCTTCTGGAAGCTGAAAATCATTGTAGTCTGGTAAATATATTTTAATTAATTTTTTTGTGCCCATAGTTGAGCTTTAAAGCCGAGCTCCAGGTTTCTGTCACTTTAAAACAGGTTTCAGGCTTAATTACAACCAAATCTTATATTAAAATCGATCGCCCCCCACTCGTTTTCAGATATTCTTTTATTTAGTTGTGCCGTTTTGTACTTTTTTTTTTCCATTCCCCAGCAGAACTTTCCTCCTAACCTCATCTTGGCTGTTGCATAGGCCCCTACTCCCCCCCCCCCCCCCCACTGCCTTCTGGGTCCTGTGTGTGTCCCAGAAGACGACGGGGCCATTCAAAAAGTGAAGGGTGACTCGCACAGTAGGAAACTGGCTGTGAAGCCTTCACTGCTGGTTTCCCTTCGTTGCAATGGCAGCGCCTGCACCCAAGCCTCGAATTCAGGGGGCCAATATCGCAGGATTCCTGGACAGGCAAGTGCCCTTAAATTAAAAAAAGGCAGCAGCTACAGTATTTTTTTGTAGCTGCTGCTTTTTTATTCTTTTTTGGAGGCTGGAACTCTGCTTTAAAACAGCTTGGTCCAAACAAACTATTACCTTCACTGACACATGAAGTAGCCATTAGCACTCGAACTGTATATAGCATTAGCTGCATAAAGTAAACCGAGTTGTGTTCTGGCAGCTGGGCAGGGACTTTCCATCCCACTCCCAAAACATAATCGGGTTGTGCTGTTCACCCATTCACAGAAAGCTTTGTATTTCTGAATGAGTACAAGCCTTCTCTGATTGGCTGAGGTGGAGATCTTATCATCTGCCCCCCCCCCCCTTTCACCTCAGCCTGGTCATATAGTTCCATAGTGATCTCCCCGATTTCTCCAGGTCCTATAATTCTACAATGATCACCATTCTCTGACCCCTCCTGGTACTATGATTCTTACTAGCATTGCAATGACTATCAATCTCGGGTAGAGGGTTCAGACTAGGATTCAAACACACCTTAGCTAATCACTGTAGAATCGTGCATTGCAGAAGAAATTAGGGAATGGTGATCATTGTAAAACTAGAGCTAGGAGAGATCATGGAATGGGTATCATAGTAGAACTGTAGGATGACTTGAGATGAGAGAACATTGATCATATCAGAGAACATTGATCTTATCAGAGAAGTGAATTGTTTAAGACCAGGTCAAGATCAGAGAACAGTGTTCATCGTAGAACCATAGGACCAGGTGAGATCAGAGAACAGCAGTTACTGTGGAACGTTGGGGCCAGGTGAGATCAGAGAACGGCAGTTACTGTGGAACGTTGGGGCCAGGTGAGATCAGAGAACGGCAGTTACTGTGGAACGTTGGGGCCAGGTGAGATCAGAGAACGGCAGTTACTGTGGAACGTTGGGGCCAGGTGAGATCAGAGAACGGCAGTTACTGTGGAACATTGGGGCCAGGTGAGATCAGAGAACGGCAGTTACTGTGGAACGTTGGGGCCAGGTGAGATCAGAGAACGGCAGTTACTGTGGAACGTTGGGGCCAGGTGAGATCAGAGAACGGCAGTTACTGTGGAACGTTGGGGCCAGGTGAGATCAGAGAACGGCAGTTACTGTGGAACGTTGGGGCCAGGTGAGATCAGAGAACGGCAGTTACTGTGGAACATTGGGGCCAGGTGAGATCAGAAAACGGCAGTTACTGTGGAACGTTGGGGCCAGGTGAGATCAGAGAACGGCAGTTACTGTGGAACGTTGGGGCCAGGTGAGATCAGAGAACGGCAGTTACTGTGGAACGTTGGGGCCAGGTGAGATCAGAGAACGGCAGTTACTGTGGAACGTTGGGGCCAGGTGAGATCAAAGAACGGCAGTTACTGTGGAACGGTGGGGCCAGGTGAGATCAGAGAACGGCAGTTACTGTGGAACGTTGGGGCCAGGTGAGATCAGAGAACGGCAGTTACTGTGGAACGTTGGGGCCAGGTGAGATCAGAGAACGGCAGTTACTGTGGAACGTTGGGGCCAGGTGAGATCAGAGAACGGCAGTTACTGTGGAACGTTGGGGCCAGGTGAGATCAGAGAACGGCAGTTACTGTGGAACGTTGGGGCCAGGTGAGATCAGAGAACGGCAGTTACTGTGGAACGTTGGGGCCAGGTGAGATCAGAGAACGGCAGTTACTGTGGAACGTTGGGGCCAGGTGAGATCAGAGAACGGCAGTTACTGTGGAATGGTGGGGCCAGATGAGATCAGAGAATGGCAATTAGTGTGGAAAAGTGGGGCCAGGTGAGATGAGAGAACAGCAGTTAGTGTGGAACGGTGGGGCCAGGTGAGATCAGAGAACGGCAGCTAGTGTGGAACGGTGGGGCCAGGTGAGATCAGAGAACGGCAGTTAGTGTGGAAAGGTGGGGCCAGGTGAGATCAGAGAACGGCAGTTAGTGTGGAACAGTGGGGGGCCAGGTGAGATCAGAGAATGGCAGTTAGTGTGGAACGGTGGGGGGCCAGGTGAGATCAGGGAACGGCAGTTAGTGTGGAACAGTGGGGCAAGGTGAGGTCAGAGAACGGCAGTTAGTGTGGAACAGTGGGGCAAGGTGAGATCAGAGAACAGCAGTTAGTGTGGAACAGTGGGGCCAGTTGAAATCAGAGAACGGCAGTTAGTGTGGAAAGGTGGGGCATGGTGAGATCAAAGAACGGCAATTAGTGTGGAAAGGTGGGGCATGGTGGGATCAGAGAACGGCAGTTACTGTGGAACGGTGGGGCCAGGGGAGATCAGAAAACGGCAGTTACTGTGGAACGGTGGGGCCAGGGGAGATCAGAAAACGGCAGTTACTGTGGAACGGTGGGGCCAGGGGAGATCAGAAAACGGCAGTTACTGTGGAACGGTGGGGCAAGGTGAGATCAGAGAACGGCAGTTACTGTGGAACGGTGGAGGCAGGTGAGATCAGAGAACGGCAGTTACTGTGGAACGGTGGGGCAAGGTGAGATCAGAGAGCGGCAGTTAGTGTGGAACGGTGGGGCCAGGTGAGATCAGAGAACGGCAATTAGTGTGGAAAGGTGGGGCATGGTGAGATCAAAGAACGGCAATTAGTGTGGAAAGGTGGGGCATGGTGGGATCAGAGAACGGCAGTTAGTGTGCAACGGTGGGGCCAGGTGAGATCAGAGAACGGCAGTTACTGTGGAACGGTGGGGTCAGGTGAGATCAGAGAACAGCAGTTACTGTGGAACGGTGGGGCCAGGGGAGATCAGAAAACGGCAGTTACTGTGGAACGGTGGGGCCAGGGGAGATCAGAAAACGGCAGTTACTGTGGAACGGTGGGGCAAGGTGAGATCAGAGAACGGCAGTTACTGTGGAACGGTGGAGGCAGGTGAGATCAGAGAACGGCAGTTACTGTGGAACGGTGGGGCAAGGTGAGATCAGAGAGCGGCAGTTAGTGTGGAACGGTGGGGCCAGGTGAGATCAGAGAACGGCAATTAGTGTGGAAAGGTGGGGCATGGTGAGATCAAAGAACGGCAATTAGTGTGGAAAGGTGGGGCATGGTGGGATCAGAGAACGGCAGTTAGTGTGCAACGGTGGGGCCAGGTGAGATCAGAGAACGGCAGTTACTGTGGAACGGTGGGGCCAGGTGAGATCAGAGAACAGCAGTTACTGTGGAATGGTGGGGCCAGGGGAGATCAGAAAACGGCAGTTACTGTGGAACGGTGGGGCCAGGGGAGATCAGAGAACGGCAGTTACTGTGGAACAGTGGGGCAAGGTGAGATCAGAGAACGGCAGTTACTGTGGAACGGTGGGGCAAGGTGAGATCAGAGAACGGCAGTTACTGTGGAACGAAGGGACCAGGTGAGATCAGAGAACGGCAGTTACTGTGGAACGGTGGGACCAGGTGAGATCAGAGAACGGCAGTTGTAGAGCTGTGGGGCCAGGTGAGATCAGAGAATGGCAGTTAGTGTGGAACGGTGGGGCCAGGTGAGAACGGCAGTTAGTGTGGAACAGTGGGGTCAGGTGAGATCAGAGAACGGCAGTTACTGTGGAACGGTGGAGGCAGGTGAGATCAGAGAACGGCAGTTACTGTGGAATGGTGGGGCAAGGTGAGATCAGAGAACGGCAGTTACTGTGGAACGAAGGGACCAGGTGAGATCAGAGAACGGCAGTTACTGTGGAACAGTGGGACCAGGTGAGATCAGAGAACGGCAGTTACTGTGGAACAGTGGGACCAGGTGAGATCAGAGAACGGCAGTTGTAGAACTGTGGGGCCAAGTGAGATCAGAGAACGGCAGTTAGTGTGGAACGGTGAGGCCAGGTGAGAACGGCAGTTAGTGTGGAACAGTGGGGTCAGGTGAGATCAGAGAACGGCAGTTAGTGTGGAACGGTGGGGCCAGGTGAGATCAGAGAACGGCAGTTAGTGTGGAACAGTGGGGGGCCAGGCAAGATCAGAGAATAGCAGTTAGTGTGGAATGGTGGGGCCAGGTGAGATCAGAGAACAGCAGTTATTGTAGAACTATAGAACCGGGGTCAGATGAAAGATCACTGTAGAACTACAAGTCGCAGTGGTTTCTCAGGCTGCCTTCCAGGATGTAAGATGTGGCAGACAGGGTGTGTGCACTCATTATACAAGCAGCGCATATAGCGGTACCGCTCCCTACACAGGCCTGTCATCACACACCAGGGGCTCACATGTGTCCTCTCCGAGCTTCCAGCACTACATCCAGCCACTGCTGAGGACAGCACGGCCCGACTCTCCCTAGCCTGCCTGACAACCCCTCATGAAAAATACACACATCCAAAGCCAAGTGTCGGGGGCACACTCACCACCCGTGGGGGCATCTTGTCCCGACTCCGCCATCCCGACCTCCAAAGCCGGCTACGGTCAGTGTCGGGAAACGTTCAGTGCTGAGCTTGAGCTCGGCCTGGGCATCTTCGAGTACCGCGTCATCCTGACAGCGTGACAGGCAGCGTCATTACGTAGTTGGACGTGACGCTTGACCTGGCGAGGAATGTGGAATGCCATGTTTCTGTCTGGCAGGAGAATTAGCTGTTGTGTGAAAATAAATGAGAGTATTTACCCACAGCTTCTGGGAGATGAAAGATCTATTCTGCAGATATCTTTGTAATTATTAGGCAACATTCATTAACCATACAATTTCTATTTATATAGCTTGTTAAAGTGGAACTACACGGCATCTGAGCACCACAAACCAAAAGCACTATATAATTCATTTATAATAAAGCAAACTGCCTCATCCATCCATGTCTCCATGCTTCATTTTGCTGAGAAATCACTTTGAAAAACACTCCCTAGCATTTCTGGCTGTGGCCACCTTGAGTAAGGGTAGATGATTCAGGTAGCATTTACTTCTTGGAATCCCTCTGCTCCTAGCTCAGGCATGCAGCTGTTCTGTCAGATTAGCTAGCCCGTCAGATCAGTGAACACAAGTGACATTCCATGAGCTGACTGACCAAAAATACTTACTGTGCATGCGTTCCACCGCTAGCAAGTTTGCTAATCTGACAGAACACCTGACCTGACATCTTGTTACACCCAGTCAAGTCTTTAAAGCGGCCGATTTTGTGCCCATCCGCTGGCTCTTCTTCACCTGAAAAGGAATTGGATAGTTAGGTATATTTTTTTTTTTTTACTCACCTTGTAATTGTAGATAGAAATACTCACCTATTTTCCACTTCCTCCCTCTGTGGCCGCGGCTGCGCCGTCACTTCCTCTTTGCGATGATTCCTGGGAGCTGAACGTCATCGCTCCCAGGAATCAATGCGACGGCACCGGCCCCTCTCGTCACTTCCGGTGCGACGCCGCATTCCCTGCTAAACAGCTTCTGGGCATGCCCAGAAGCTGTGGAGGAATGCGGCCCGCACCGGAAGTGATGAGAGGGGCCGGTGCAGGCGCATTCTGGGAGAAGAAGACGGAAGAGGACGCAGAAGAGGATCGCGCCGGCTTCAGCTGCCCACAACAAAGATGGCAACGCTGGAGAAGAAATGTTATAAGTAAATATTTCTTCTTGCAGGTAAGTGCGAACCGGGACAGATCAGAGGCTAGCCATTGTGGAATGTACTAGCCCTGACTGTCCCGGGGGTATGTTTATTGAAAAACTGTTTTTGTGCCCGGAACTCCGCTTTAACTTCATACTCATTCTAGCAAAAAAGTCAGCATATATGCTTATATCCAGTATTTTGAAACCTGGGAGACTGTTTTGGTGTTACATTTTGAAAGCCTGCAGTCAGAAGGTGGCAACAGCCATCTTGGTACACCCCGCACTGCTCAGCGCCAAACTTATAGGCTTTTAAAATGAAACATCAAAGCAGTCTCACGGGATTCAAAATACTGGATATAAGCATATATGCTGACTTTATTGCTATAATGAGTCTGAAATTCAAGACTTGGCTGGGTGTAACAAGATGTCCGCTGGCGCCTTCTGACTGCTGGTCAGTGTTCTGTCTGGCCGAGTTCTCTCTGCCGCAACAAGCGGGTCACAGCAGGGGTCCGGTGTGTCCCTGTTCACCTTTGAGGTCTGATTTCAGCCTGAAGTTTTGTCTGAATTTGGATCTGAAACGGACCAGAAGACGCACAGGAACTCTTGTGCAATTCACACCGGAGCCGCTCCGGAGCTGTGTGAATCGGCTCCATAGAGAGCCAGTCACAGTCTCCTGACATGCAATTTGGATGCGGAGAAACCCACATCCAATTCACAATCCTGTGAACCCAGCCTTATATTAGGAAACCTGCTAGCGGTGGAACACATGCGCAGAAAGTATTTTTGGTCAGTCAGCTCACAGGAAATTACTTCCGTTTGCTGATCTGATGGGTTCGCTAATCTGACAGAACACAGACAGCAGGGTGTACTTAGGGTCCTTTCAGACGGGCGGTCCGTATGTCCGTTTTTACTCCCATCAGTTTGCTGATGAAAAACGGACATGTATGTCTATGGGATAGCGGACGTTAGCGGATGACCATCCACTGACATCCGTTTTGCGTCCATTCCTTTCAGTTCCGTTTTTTGAGACAGAAGAGAACCCTATTTTTCTTCCGTTTAAAAAACAGAACGGACGCAAAATTGGATGTCAGCAATGTCATTCGCTAACGTCCGCAATCCCATAGACATACATTATGTTCGTTTTTCATCTGCAAATGGATGGATGAAAAACGGACATACGTAATGGACCCTACAAAAGTGCATCTGTGTCCGTTTCAAAAAAAAAAGTGACTGAACGAAAAAAAAAAAAACGGACCGTGCCGTGTGAAAGGTACACACACGGATACCTACAGTATCTCACAAAAGTGTGTGCACCCCTCACATTTTTTGTATATATTTTATTATATCCTTTCATGTGACAACACTGAATAAATGACACTTTGCTAAATTAGTGAGTTTACAGCTTGTATAACAGTATAAAATTGCTGTCCCCTCAAAATAACTTAACACACAGCCATTAATGTCTAAACCACTGGCAACAAAAGTGAGTACACCCCTAAGTGAAAATGTCCAAATTGGACCCAAAGTGTCATAATTTTGTGTGGCCACCATTATTTTCCAGCACTACCTTAACTCTCTTTTACATGGAGTTCACCAGAGCTTCACAAATTGCCACTGGAGTCCTCTTCCACTCCTCCATGACGACATCACAAAGCTGGTGGATGTTAGAAACCTTGCGCTCCTCCACCTTCTGTTTTAGGATGCCCCACAGATGCTCAATAGGGTTGAGGTCTGAAGAAATGCTTGGCCAGTCTATCACCTTTACCCTCAGCTTCGTTAGCAAGGCAGTGGTCATCTTAGAGGTGTGTTTGGGGTCGTTATCATGTTAGAATACTGTCCTGTGGCCCAGTTTCCTAGGAAGGGGATAATGCTCTGCTTCAGTATGTCACAGTACATGTTGGCATTCATGGTTCCCTCAATGAATTGTAGCTCCCTAGTGCTAGCAGCCCCAGACCATGACACTCCCATCACCATGCTTGACTGTTGGCAAGACACACTTGTCTTTGTACTTTTGTACCACAGGACATGGTTCCAGTAATCCATGTCCTTAAGCTGGATACACACTATCCAACTTTTGTGGTTAGATTTCCTTCAGATTTACCTTTTCTATGTAGTGCAAGGGCCCTTCCAGATTGCATACAAATTGAAAGTGTTTAGGTTTGACCTCATATTATATGGTTTTGGTAAGTCTAAAGGAAACAGTCTTCAGAAAATCTTATAGTGTGTATGGCCCATAAGTCTGCTTGTCTTCAGCAGCTATTTGCTGGCTTTCTTGTGCATCATCTTTAGAAGAGGCTTCCTTCTGGGACAACAGCCATACAGACCAATTAGATGCAGTGTGCGGTGTATGGTCTGAGCACTGACAGGCTGATCCCCAAACCCTTCAACCTCTGCACCAATGTTGGCAGCACTCATACTATTTCCCAAAGACAACCTCTGGATATGACGCTGAGCACGTGCACAGGGGGGACAGCAAATGGACACTGTTATACAAGCTGTACACTCACTACTTTACATTGTAGCAAAGTGTCATTTCTTCAGCGTTGTCACATAAAAAGTTATAATAAAATATTTACAAAAAATGTGAGGGGTGTACTCACTTTTGTGAGATACTGTAGCTGAGAAAATCCCTCCTAAAGACTCCTAAATTTAATGACATAATTTTCCTAGGCATGGAGACTAGGAAGTAACTGAAGAAATGTAAAAATAAATTAAAACAAGTAAATATGATATACATTCCCATCTGTTTACTAAAGCCAGCAGCCTAAGGATTCAAAATAGTCAATGTTGGTTGGGAGAGTGAAGTTCCAGCTTAAGTTTTCAGTATGCTGTGTGCTGACAAAGTACACTAAGCATTATAAGGAAAAAGAAAGGTATAACCGCTTGACCTCCAGAAGATTTACCCCCCTGCATGACCAGGCCATTTTTTGCTATATGGCACTGCGTTACTGACAATTGCGCGGTCAGGCAACGTTGTACATAAATAAAATTTGTGTGATTTGTTTCCCACAAATAGAGCTTTCTTTTGGTGGTATTTGATCACCACTGTTTTTTTTTTTTTTTTTTTTTTTGCGTTATATACAAAAAAGGCAACAATTTAAAAAAACAAAAAAATATATATTTTTTACATTCTGTTATAAAACATATCCCAAAATGCTACCTTTTGGGGTAAAAAAATAAATAAATAAAAATCCCACTAAACGTATATTGATTGGTTTGCAAAGATTATGGGATATACAGTATACTGGAATTTTTCTTTATTTATTCATTTATTTTTATACCAGTAATGGCGGCAATCAGCAACTTATACCTGGACTGCGATATTGCGGTGGACAGTCTGACACTAACTGACACTTTTGACACTTTGTGGGAACCAGGGACACTAATACAGTAATCAGTGCTAAAACTATACACTGTCTCTGTACTAAAAGGGTTAAATGTGTGCCTAACCAGTGTTTTTGTGTGTACTTTATGCTGCTTTCACTAAGGGATGCGCTATATTTTACTTCCTTGTTTGCAGGGAAACAAAACCCAGCACATCCTGCTAACAGGACAGAGTTCTGCCTTGTTTACATGGACAGAGCTCTGTTCTGTCTTTCTGCTCGTTAGTCTGCAGGTGCCAGCAGACATCCATTGCCTGTCATCCACTGATTGGCTTGTGCTCTGACTAATCACAACACAAGTGGCGTACGTGTGCACCTCCTACTTGGAAGTACGGGATCACGTAGGTATGTGATTTGGCACAAGACAGCCACTTTGCCGCTGTGTAATGGTGTTATGCAGTCAGCGTGTGCATAAGGTTAGAAAGGTTACGTTTAGGGCACATGGGGGTGGTGTTTTGTGTTGTCACAAAGCATTGCTCTCTTTAACTTTATTAAAATGTCAAAGTGACATTTATCCATTTGTATGCACCACAGCAGAATTGTGGTGCGAAAATGGCCAGTGACTTCAGGTGAGCTTTGATGTGTTGCCAAAAATTGCAGCTTGTCTGCATTTTTATACAATGCACTTCAATGCTCCTCACAGCATGTGGCAGGCGCAGCACTACAAAGTGCCTTACGCGCTGTGGCATTAGAAGAATTGGATCTCTCTGACTTCAGTCTAACCAGACTGTCTGTTACTCTATAAATTCCTCTAATACCGTTCTATGGAAAGCAGTAGGTTTAAAGAGCACACCAAACGCTTAAGATATCTTCTTTATTAACTTCAACTTTTCTTCATAGATAACAGTGACACTTTTGCAGCAGACAGTTCATGTACAACATGTGCTGAATACAGTATAACAAATGGTGGATATATTTCTCTCTCTATTGCTGTTTGAGTTTGTTTGCTTGGGTTTGGTTTTGAGTTGTTAGATTTGTTTGGGTTTGTTCGATAGTTTGAATTCGATATAACTTTTGAAGTTTGATAGTTTGTTTGTTTGTTTGATTTCGTGTTTGGTGGAACTACAAGTGAACACATAACTAGTTCAGTATACAGCTCCAATCACACTACTAACAATAGGAACATGTATAACTGTCAATTACCTATTTTTGGCCACTTGCTTCCATAAAACTGCTCTGTGGATCTGTGTGTCTATTCAGTTCTCTTGCTCTGTAGTGGAAATGAGAAGGCTGGCTGAAGCATGAGGCTTCAGAGAAAAAATGGGTGTAAGGCTGGCTGTGAATGGCCAAGACTGTTGCTGAGTGTGAGATTGGCTGTGATTGGCCACAAACTCCTTATGGGTAATAAAGTTTAAATCTGTGCTTTCTGGTTTAAATTCTGCTGTGTCTGAGCTTACCTTACATGCATACAAATGAATCTTACAGGCAAATTTCCTTTTGCTTCTGTGAACACAACATACAACTGTTATGTGACATCCAAACATGAAATCACACTAAATAACTCTGCTTTTGTCTCTCACATATAAACATATACACTGTATTGAGGCTATTAACAGGTCTAGCTGTATATGCATGTAGGTCATATTAGCAACCTAGGACAGGTTCTAGCTGGCCAGCTACACTCCCACCAAAATTACCTATAATTCTATGTTCTCTATAGTAGGATTTGAACATGAATTTGGGGAATTTTCTATCAGGTTCTCACTTTCCAAGTGTCTTTTATCACTTTCAAGTAGAACAACTAACTGCTGTATAGGACGTTCCAACTTGAGTGGAGTAGTGAGACGTTTTCCCTTTTTGTCAAGTTTTGAGTCTCCTATTTGTAACAACTTTTACTTCTGGATCACCCATGGACAATTCGGTGTAACCTTCACTGGGTATGATCTCCTTTTCCTAAAGGAACTCTGGACCGGTGAACCAATTTGAATTTCTCAATTCTGTTACATTCAGGCCTCTTGAAGCATGATCTGCTGGGTTATGCTTTGTATCAATGTGATGCCAATGTTCCGGATTTGTTGTTTCCCGAATTTTCTGAACTCTGTTGGCGACAAAGACATGGAATCTTCGAGCTTCGTTATTTATGTATCCTAGGACAACTCGTGAGTCTGTCCAAAAGTATTCTTCATCTATTTTTAACTCTAATTCTTCTCTCAGAAACTTGCTTACTGATGCTGAAACAACAGCTGCTGTCAGTTAAAGTCTTGGTATTGTCTGAATACTGGTAGGTGCGACTCTGGTCTTTCCCATAACCAGGGCACAGTGTATTTTTCCTTCTCCTATCACTCTGATATAGGAGCACTGACCATAACCATAACTACTGGCGTCTGAAAAGTGATGAAGTTCTATTTTCTTGTACTCTCCGAAATCATGAGGTACAAAACATCTGGGTATCCGAACTTCTCTTAAATTCTGCAAGTCTCTTATCCAAGCCTCTCACCTTGGCCTCAAATCTTCAGGCATGGGTTCATCCCATCCCAACTTCCGTCTGCATAATTCTTGTAGTATTTCTTTTGCTTTGAGGATCACTGGGGCCAAGAATCCCAATGGATCATATATAGAAGCCACTGCGGAAAGAATGGTACGTCTAGTTGCAACTTTCTCTTCAAAGGATACTTCAAAGAAGAACTCATCATTCTCTACATTCCATCCCAATCCAAGTACATTCTGAACTGGAAGATGATCATAATTGAGATCTACATCCTTCATTGTTGATGCACGTTCAGAGTCACTGATGGATTCCAGTACCTCTCTGTTGTTTGAGATGAATTTATGAAGGCGCAGATTTCCTCTTGCGCATAACTCTTGGCTTTCTTTTACTAGTTTGATTGCAGATTCTGTGGACTCTAGACTTATAAGACCATCATCTACATAGAAGTTTTTCTTAAGAAAATTTGCTGCTGATGGGCAATCCTCTTCATTTTTGTTGGCCAGGTACAACCTGGAGACGATGCTGCTCCAAACAAATGTACTTTCATTCTGTATTCTGCTGGCTCTGTATCTGTATCTCCATCCTCCAACCATAGAAACCTCAGGAAGTCTCTATCTTCATTCTTCACATGAGACTGGTGGAACATCTTTTCAACGTCACACATGACCACTACGGGATACTTTCTGAATCTACAGTGTACTCCAGGCAGAGTGTTTGTAAGGTCTGGTCCTTTTAGTAGATGATCGTTCAATGCAAAACCATCATACTTTGCTGAGCAATCAAATACTACTCTAATCTTATCTGGTTTCTTTGGGTGGTAAACACCTTGATGTGGGATGTACCACACTTCTCCTTCTTTAGGTTGGTTATTCACCTTCTCTGCATGTCCTTCTTCAAGGATGCCTTCCATGAATTTAAAATAATCTTGCTTGAATTTGGGATCTCTTCCCATCTTTTTCTTCAGGCATTTCAATCTTGCTAGGGCAAGATTTCTGTTATTTGGCAGACAAGGTCGTTCTCTAAAGGGTAAGGGCATTTCAAGATAACCTTGTTGATTCTGCTGAATACTTTCTTCTAGAGTGTGTACGAACGTTATGTCTTCTTGAGATACACTCTTTTCTTCAGAACTTATGTCTGCAAAGTCAGACTCAAGGATCTTGATTACTTTTGCTGAACTTACAGTTGGTAACTCTTGGACGGATATTCGATGACACAATCCTGTCACCTGTCTTGAGTTTGCAATCTGCTGTTTTCCTCCAACAACACCCCATCCTAGATCAGTTCGAACAGCGTAGGGTTCACCCTTACCTCCTGTGATTACCTCTCGTGGTACCAAAGCTTCGGGACAATCGTAGCCTATCAACAGTCCAACACCAAACTCCTTCAGCGGGGACATTTCATGTGATATGACAGATAGGTGTTCCCATTTATTGGCCGTTTCACAGGTAGGTATGCGATCTCGATCTAGAGGTATATTGTCTTTCGTATAGGCTGGAGGTAGATTTAATGTGAGGTTTGAATGAAGTCCTCTAACTCTCAATCCTTTGACTCTTTGACTGTTCACTAATGTATCTCTCCCCGTCATTGTGGGGAGTTTGAGCTTCGCTGGTTCTGTAGCCACTTGTAATTTCTTGCAGATTTCTTGATCAATGAAGGTAACATCGCTTTGGGCATCCAATAGTACATAGGCATATACCTTCTTATTCCTCCTTTTAGGATTTGAAATGCACACTGGTACGACCATTGATGTGCCATTGCTTTCTCCTTCCCTTACTCTGCAAGAGAATACTGATACTTTCTTTTCTTCCTCAGCATCTTTAGGTATTGAGGATTCATCCTTCTTTGGACGTTCTTCATGTAGTGGTGTAGGATGGCGTCCTTTGCAAACACTACATGTGGCCCTTTTCTTACACTCCTTAGTAATATGTCCTTTTCTTAGGCATCCAAAACACAGTTGATTATCAAATACAAATTTTTTTCTTTTCATTTGAAGACTTCTCTTTCAATTGTTGGCACTTGTGTATAGAGTGGTTCTCTCCACAGAACATACACTTAAAGGTAGTCTGAGGATTTGTCGGTTCTGTCTCTCTACTGATCCCAGTAGTGACTTTGAACTTGCTCTCGTAGGTATCTAGACCTTTAGCTGCTGTGTTGGTTGCAAAGCTAGCTGCTCTTGAACGTCTTATATCTCTCGCAGGCCTTTCTTCTAAGGATTTTAAGGCATAAGATGCTGTTACTGGGTTACATGCTATTTGTGCTTCCTTATTGACAAACTCAGAGAACTTTTCAAAACTTGGGAAGTCCTTATTTAGATCTAACTGTTCAGTCACATAGCGATTCCACCTAGAAGCCACTCCTTCAGGTAGTTTAACTAGCATCCTGTGGTTTTCCAGATAGTCGTTCGGTACTTCTAGTCCTTGTACATGTGGGATGGCATTGCTGCATGCTTGCAGGAAGTCACCATACTCTTGGAGTTTGAAATGTTCTTTAGGACCTATCTTAGGCCAGTTATTCAATTTCTCCCTAAAGGCTCTTTGTACTAAGAAAGGATGACCATATCTTGCATTTAACTTTTCCCAAGCTTGCTTGTAGGCTTCTTCGTCTGTTCTATAGAAGTTACCTTCAAGAGCTTTCTTTGCTTCTCCACCAACATATTTCTGAAGGTAGAATAACTTGTCAACTGGCCTGGAGCAATAGTGCTCAATGATCATTTCAAAACTCGCCTTCCACTCTATGAACTTCAGTATGTCTCCTGAAAATACAGCAGGTTCTGGAACGGGCAGTCTTGCTGGGACTGTTCTCTGTCGTCTTGCTGGGACAATAGTTGCAACATTTTCCTGATCATTGCAGTGACATCTAGGAATAGGATCATCTAGTTTTATTTTCTCACCTAGTTCTGAATTAGGTAAGTCTCTCTCTTTGTCTTTCTGAGCAGGGATAGAAGGGCACTGACTTTTTTCTTCACTACATACAGGTGATTTCCTTTCATTCTCCTGGGCGTATGAAAGGAAGTAAGAGTCTGCATCTTCACTTAGTACAGATTTGGACTTATGATTACTATTCAGGTCCTCTTCGTGTACTCTCAGTCTGGCTTCTATAATCTTGACTTCTTTCAGCCTTTCCAGACTTTCCATTTTAGCTTCCATTTCAGCTTTTCGTAGGCGCTGCGCCTCAATGGCAGATTCCATCTCAATTTCTGCTTTCTTGACAGCAAGTTGTTCGACCAGTTCCTTTCTTTTGGCTATTAAGGTACTTGAGGACTCTGATATGTTACTGGCACTTCTGCTAGTGAAGGAAGTCCCACTTGAGATTGTGGTTCCCCCTAAGGACCTAGCATAGTCTCTCATAAATAGCTCGTTCATTCTCTTTCTTGCCTTAACTTCATCATAGTTAGCTTCAGATGATAGTTCTCTCATGAGCTTTACTAAATCTTTAGTGACTGCAGTACACGTGTCCATGTTCCTTACAATATCCTGGGAAGGTGTCGTGGATAACCGCAGATTGACATATGCTGCCATGAGCTCTGATTCAGATTCTTCTATCATCTCTACAATATCACTACAGTTTCCTTTTATACTTTCTTGCTTTAGCCTTCTACGAACATCTTTAATGTATAATTTCCACTTATCATACATTCTGGTGAACTTTTTTCCTTTTAATGCTTCTTCTTGCTCCAAATTTTCCAGCATCTTTGCGGTCGGTTTTCTGATACGTTCTGAACGTCTTAGTTCGTCTGGTTGGGATATATCAGTTTGGGGCAAGACTAATGCTGCATCTGACTCTTTTACCTCAGACAGGTTCCCTTGCTCTTCACTTTCTAACGTATCTATCCTTGTATCCTCTAACAGTGGCATAGCAATACTAGACTTAGACATTTTTACTCTAAATGCTATAACACTCAATAAGAATATTAAGAAGACTTTCACTTTAAATGCAATAGCAATAGGTACAGGCAATAAAAATGACATTCACTTTAAATGCAATAGCAATAGGTGCAGGCAATAAAAATGACTTTCACTTTAAATGCAATAGCAATAGGTGCAGGCAGTAAAAATGACATTCACTTTAAATACCTTAGAGTCTGTGTACTACAACTGCCCCTTGTTTTTTACTTACAGTCCTTTTATTCCTGAACACGAAAATGTCTCTTTCTTGTCAAGCCTATTGCAATGATAAGTAATAAAGGAAAGTTCTGACCTTATTCTGAAGAGCAGGATACTGGGATCTGTAGGTTGCTGGAACCAATATCAGTCTTAAAGGAGACTTGTCTTTTCTTGATCTGATGTTCTATGCAGACTTGCGATGCTTTGCGCTGACTTGCGATGCTCTGCGCTGACTTGCGATGCTTTGTGCTGCAGGCTTTGGGCCTAGTGGCGGGAAACTAGCTGGCTGCAGTACGTGGTCTCTCCATGGGTAGCGGTGCAGGCACTCTAGCTCTGGACTTTGGCCTCCCACCATGCGTCTCTTTCTCTCTCTAGTAATCGCAGGAGGGTTGGCGCTCTTTCTGTGTCTATCTTGCCTTTGCCGTTCTGCCACTTTAAGAGTCGGCTGCAGTTTGACTAAAACCACACGTTATGGCCTCTATGTAGCTCCGCTGCTCAAATGCGCTCTTTACTCTGCAAGTTGAGGAGCACTATTACTTTGCCCTCAAAGGGCTAAATAGTTCCACTGTGGCAGGCGCAGCACTACAAAGTGCCTTATGCGCTGTGGCATTAGAAGAATTGGATCTCTCTGACTTCAGTCTAACCAGACTGTCTGTTACTCTATAAATTCCTCTAATACTGTTCTATGGAAAGCAGTAGGTTTAAAGAGCACACCAAACGCTTAAGATATCTTCTTTATTAACTTCAACTTTTCTTCATAGATAACAGTGACACTTTTGCAGCAGACAGTCCATGTACAACATGTGCTGAATACAGTATAACAAATGGTGGATATATTTCTCTCTCTATTGCTGTTTGCTGTTTGAGTTTGTTTGCTTGGGTTTGGTTTTGAGTTGTTAGAGTTGTTTGGGTTTGTTCGATAGTTTGAATTTGATATAACTTTTGAAGTTTGATAGTTTGTTTGTTTGTTTGTTTGATTTCGTGTTCAGGTTTGATTTCGTGTTTGGTGGAACTACAAGTGAACACATAACTAGTTCAGTATACAGCTCCAATCACACTACTAACAATAGGAACATGTATAACTGTCAATTACAGTAAAACCTTGGATTGCGAGCATAATTCGTTCCGGAAGCATGCTTGTAATCCAAAGCACTCTTATATCAAAGCGAATTTCCCCATAAGAAATAATGGAAACTCAGATGATTCGTTCCACAACCATTTATTCATAAATCCTTCAGTTTATAGTCCATATAAAAAGATTATAGCATTGCGATAGGTTATATAACCATAAAATGTCCATCCACAAATAGCCGCTTCCACAAGGGGATTAGAAGCAAAATCCAGTAGGAGCTACAGAGTATCAAAGAGAAGAAAGGCGCCTCTAAGTGTAGCAATATGGTTCCATTTAATGAAGGTACAACATTTAGCAACTCACATGGTTGATGAATAAAACAGGCACATCTAAGTATGCAGGCATCCGGGGTAAAGCTGTCCACATGGACTATCTTCTGCACCGCCGGCTGCCAGTCTGTAATCCTGACCGGGAAGACCACCCTGCAGTAAAGGGATCTGAAAGCGAGGGGCAGCATGGAAGGGATGACGTAGATGGCGGTGAGGAGGATGGTCTATGTGGACAGCTTTAGCCTGGATGCCTGCATACTTAGATGTGCCTGTTCCAATCATCAACCATGTGAGTTGCTAAATGTTGAACCTTCATTAAATTTAACCATATTGCTACACTTAGAGGCGCCTCTCTTCTCTTTTATACTCAGCTGTGACTTGAGGCTACTTGTATATCAAGACATCGCTTGTAAACCAAGTCAAAATTTATTTGAAAATTTTGCTTGTCTTGCAAAGCGCTCTTAAACCAAGTTACTCTCAAACCAAGGTTTTACTGTACCTATTTTTGGCCACTTGCTTCCATAAAACTGCTCTGTGGATCTGTGTGTCTATTCAGTTCTCTTGCTCTGTAGTGGAAATGAGAAGGCTGGCTGAAGCATGAGGCTTCAGAGAAAAAATGGGTGTAAGGCTGGCTGTGATTGGCCAAGACTGTTGCTGAGTGTGAAATTGGCTGTGATTGGCCACAAACTCCTTATGGGTAATAAAGTTTAACTCTGTGCTTTCTGGTTAAAATTCTGCTGTGTCTGAGCTTACCTTATAGGCATATAAATGAATCTTACAGGCAAATTTCCTTTTGCTTCTGTGAACACAACATACAACTGTTATGTGACATCCAAACATGAAATCACAGTAAATAACTCTGCTTTTGTTTCTCACATATAAACATATACACTGTATTGAGGTTATTAACATGTCTAGCTGTATATGCATGTAGGTCATATTAGCAACCTAGGACAGGTTTTAGCTGGCCAGCTACACAGCAGCACTATACTGTGAACAGAGCACAATTGTTTTTTATGTACCCCTGCAATGCGTGGTGTTGATCAAGTGCAGAAAAATGGCAGTCACAGCATATAGTGTGAATGAGCCCTTAGTAAAAAGCTATCTTAGGACAAACACAGGCATCTAATGCTGCTTTCAAATGCTGTTGTTTCAAAGTTGAAAACATCCATGATAAAGACCTACGAACTTGAAGCTCTCTAAGAAAACAGTGCTATCCCAATTCTCTGACTTGCAGCTCCAAGTTTGGCATTTTTTTTTAATATGTTTTTTTTAGAGGAAGAATTTACAATAAAAAAAAAGTACAAATAGAGTATAAACCAAAAATATTGATTACAAAAGAATAAGCAAGGCTACTGTAAGTATGAAGAACAACTGACAATCAAATGGCATAATATTAGGGGAACAAGGAGAAGTTATTTTATATCAGAAAATTCTATGGCCATTGCATCCCACTTAAAGTGGTTGCAAACCTACCTCTACCGATTGTACCTATAGGTAGGCCTATAATATGGCTTATCTAAAGGTACTGTAAATATCTCCTAAACTTGCACCGTTTAGGAGATATTTACTGTATACTGAGCTGATGACATCATCGGCGCATGCTCTCTGAAGAAACGGCTGCCTGTGCCGTTTCTTCAGAGCTCTGTGCCGTGACTGGCGGCTCCGCTCGGGACTAACGTCATGCAGCTCTGGCCAGTAGCACAGCTGAAGTCCGTGGACCCGGAAGGAAGATGGGCGAAGATGGATGCGGCCTCCAGCGGGGACAAGGAGGGCTTCGTTTGCAGATAAGTGTCCCATAATGTGCTAGTATGTGATGCATACTAGCACATTATGCCTTTACTTTGCAGGTAAAAAAAAATAAGAAAATAGAAAAGAAAAAATAGCAGAGTTTATTTACTTCCTCTTTAAATTACAGTGGTTGTAAATCCTAGCATATACCCAGTGAAGTGAATAGCCTCAGATGATACACAGAGATTAAACAAATCCTCCCACCAGGGGAGGACTGGCCCAGGGGGCTGCTCTAGCCCCCGGGCTGCTCTGATGCCCCTTAAAAGGCTGCACTGCTTCTGCCACAGACATGCCTAAAGGATTCCTGGTGAAGAGAAGTAGAAAGTCCCCACTGCTGACCTACTGAGTGAAGATAGGGAAAAAGCACAGCCCCCCCCCAGCATGGATGGTGTAAACTGTGTCTGAGCAGAGGCCGGTTCCATGCCCCACTGGGGACTCTCCTCCCCCAGCCAGCCCTGACTGAGCTGTCCCAGCTCCCCCCAATTGCCCCCTGCTGGCCAGGTGGGGAACCTGGATTCGATCAGTAGAGAGTACCTGGAGCAGAGCTTTAGCCTGGAATGGGGGTCAGGGGAAGGCCAGGAAGAGGGAGAGTGGAAAGGGGGCCGAGTCGCTGCACCATGGGCCTCTGGGTTGTACTTCCCCCTGGGCCAAAAGTTGCCAGTCAGCTCCTGCCTCCTACATAGGTTTTACTAGTTTATCTGCAGTCCTCTCTTCCCCACACCCCTTCAAAAGGGCAGAATCGTATTAAAATCCTTCTTCATCTGTTCACAGTATCACAGAGGAGGGGCAGAGAGGCTGCAGTTACAGTGTGTGAGAGCTGATTTGAAGAAAGAAACACACCCGCCTTCACACAGCAGAAGAACTGTGTTGTGAATAGACAAGCTGTGTGCTGAGCTCCCTCCCCGACACAAATTTTATCTCATGTGCTGGGAAAACTTCTCAGAAGTGACTCATGCTGATAACAGAAGAACTAAGCACCATAAATGTGTGCTTTGCTAGGATTTCATGACTGAGGTTTACAACCACTTTAACTAGGTATCCATAAACACATCAGGTATTGCAGAAGGCGAAAAAAAGAGGGGGGAAAAAAAAGTAGAAAAGAAAGAAGTGAGGGGATAAGAGATAAATGAACTGTAATAAAAGATCTTCATAATTTCCAAGTATGTCAGTGTAGATCTGAAAACTAATGAACGGGCCCATATGTTAGTAAAGGCAGAATGGGGATCGGTGCTAATCATGAGTTCTTCATTTAGACTGATCTGATCAATTTTTTTTTAACCATTTATTCATTGACGGAATAGTCTTTTTTCAGTAGACTTGTTTAAGGATTTGGAGCGTTTAGTAAGTGTGGTCTAATGAATATTTTATATTGGCCTGTTGGCTTATATGTACAATGAAAGAGAACAGCCCAAGGGTTGTTAGAAATTGCATAATCTTAGATAGTATTGTTCAATCACAAAACAATAGATCAGTATGGTCGTATGAATGGGCAGTCTCATTAGATATGAATATCTGTTGCTGACATACCACAACCCCTTCAGCAGGTTGGTGATATCTTGAGGAATATATGGTAAAGTTTGACAGGTGTATGATACCATCTGGTTAGTAATTTATAATTCACTTCAGCCATTTTGTCGGGAAATAGAGAATACATGTGCCAGCTGCAGAACTTTATCTGTTTGATCATCCATAAGGCTTGACTGTAACCCAGATTCCTAATGTAGCACCCTCCTAGGTAGGTGCTAGTGAGAAAGTATAGTTTTGAGCTCTGTGTGCTTACCAGGAGAGCTGCAGGTAAATCTATATCGTTCTCTGCCTACCAGAGAACAGGATCTGTTAATGAGGTTTGCTCATTGTGCTCAGCATTAAATTCATTCAGTCTAGAGAGTGTTTCACACTAGTCCAATAGGGAGGCCTGTTGGACAGTGGGAGGAAACCTGACGAATGGGTGCATGGGTTTTTGATACAGTCCTGATGATTGGCAGAGGGCAGGTTGGCTCTGTGCATTTTGGGATACTGTATAAAAGCCTGGAGCACATTTACTTGAGGTCTTTCGTTGGGGAGCGGCGTCCCGAAGGGAGGGGGCGGCTGCCTCCTCCTCTGTAGAGGTACCTTGCGGTCTCAAGGAGTCGTCCTGAGGGCATGGAGAGTAGCAGTGAGGAGCTGAACCCAGAGGTCCAGGGAAGCTGACTGAGAGGGGAGACGCGGGAGGATCTGTCTCTGCAGTGCAGTAAGTACAGAATCTCGTGTCAAGGGGCCTGACCTGAGGGAGGCCACCCCTGCTCCTAGGATAGCCAGTGGACGGGTGTCAGCTGAAAGGGGATGCTAGTGAGAGTGTCCTAAAGGTAAGATATCATTCACCAAGTTGTCTTGTCAGAGAGTAAAGAGAGCAAGAGACTTAACCCTTTCCACACTTGTGGCAGTGTGGGTTAACAGCCTGGCTGTTCCTAAGTACTATAGAAATTCTAAAGATAGAAGGCCTCATCTACAGTATGTGAAAAGATCAATTGGAGTATCCCACTATTCCCTTCTCCTATCCCAAATACTAATAAACAACAAAAAAACCAACACCTCTAGACTGTTTATTTCTGTCAAGAGCTAACAGGAGCAAGGCGGGATCCAGGAACTTTATCTAATCATAACCGTGTGCTGGAAACCAGGGGAGCCCGCAGAGTCAGTATCCAGTAGTCCCTACGGGGGCAGTGCGACACTAAGATAGTAAAAATGGCAGATAGCTTCAGAGTCCAGCCGAGGATGATAAAACTGAGAAATTCCCCTATTCAGAGGAGTAGATGATTATAGTATGTGTTCAATCAGATTTAGATCCATGAGGGTCCTCAGCAGTTTTGGGAGGGTCTTCAAAAACTGATAGTTGTGTATGTTGCCATAAATCCATTGTTTTAATCGGTGGTTATCGTTTAATCTTATGTAGTGGTAGGATATAATTGATTTCCACAGTGTAATATAAGAGCAGTGGTGGGATTGCTGCCCATGTTTGGAAACGAGTATCCAGTAGGCCCGGGAGAAATGATGAGTGACTAAGTAGCGGCATCAAAGGAGAATTGTCGGAATTTAAAGTGGTTGTAAACATCAGACATTAAATTTGAACAAAGCATATCCCTCTATAGTGTGTACTTGTCTTAAACCAGAGCGCTAAGTGTAATTTTTGTCTGCTGCCTCATTCCTCTGCTATCAGCATGAATCACTTCTGACATGTTTTTCTGACACCAAGAGAAAAAAAGGTGACAGGGGAGGGAGTTCCAGTACACAGACTGTGATTGACCGCAGTGCCGGGACAAGGTCATCCAGCACCCAGGACAAAGATGCCAAACTGCGCCCCCCCTTTCCCTTAGGGTTAGGGTCAGGGCACCCCTATCCCTGCAATAAACCATTGCGCCCAGGGCAGCTGCACCTTCTGCCCACCCCTTGTCCTGGTCCTGATTGACAGCCTCAGCTCAGTTCCTCTGTGCTGTGTGGAGGGGGCATGTCTCTTCCCTCCAATCAACTCTCAGAGCTCCTCTCACTGAGATCTGCAGTATAACTTCAGCTCTATGCCTTCTGCTTTCTGGAAGCTCAGACTAGCTGTAAAAATATGCACTTTAAATTGATGTAGAGAAAACATTAATGCAGATAAACAGGTACAACTTATATAGGAGGATTTGTTTGTATCACCTCAGACTAGTCACTTGGTTGGGTATACAACCACTTTAATACATTTTTTTGGTTGGGTATACAACCACTTTTTAAATGTGCCCTCTTTGATACAACAAACACCTTTGGAGGAAAAATGTTAGATGGTATACTCACCATATTTCCAGTTTTCATCTGTGGCCCCTGGCAAGGGTGCTGCCTTCCTCCTCCAGAAAAATCTTGCTGAAAAGACACTATAGTACTGTGCTGCAACATCTTCCCACAAGTCTATTAGTACCATTCCCAAGTGTCAACATGTCACCCTAAGGAAGAGACCCTGCGTGGTCCCAAAGCATTGGCTTACCTGGCTGATGTGACTTTGCACTAATAAACGAGTGTGCATGTTTGCGACAGAGTGTTTGTGCCATCTTATAGTTTTACTGAGGTTTGCACGGCTCCATCCACTACTGTCACTACAGCAACCCTCTCTTACTACGGTCAAACACTGTCAGTCCTTGTTGCCTTTTTTTCTGTGTACATGTGCATACACCCCAATCATTGTAGTAGCATGCGCCTATACACATCTAGATCCTGAGAGATCTTTACACAAAAGAGGTAGTTTAATCAGCAATACACATTTATTAAAAGGGTTACATAATATATATATATATATATACTGTATATATATATATATATATATATATATATATATATATTTATATATATATATATATATATATATATATATATATATATATATATATATATATACAAATTACACACTAAACAGTATTTACAACACATGGTTAGTACAGACCTCCTGGCTTATATGATATATACAAATTACCCACAATAGCCATATTTACAATACCATGTACGTATTGAGCATGGAGTTAAGTTACCTTTCACTTCAGGCATGGTGCCTGCCGTGTGTATTCAAACACTAAAGAGAAAAAGCATGTATACATTCTAAGTGTGAGATATATAGTCTATATTTACCATCCCCAGTAGCTTCATCCTAGTCTGCTTGCAAGAGCGAGATCTCTCTCCTCACCTATACTAATATAGACCCATATCGCCTTGCTCAGAGCCATTCTGATTGGTGTAGCAATCTTACCCTTCTCCTCCCTTAGGGCGTATATTATTCAGGATTGGGCAAATTGCCCATCCCTGAACCGACGATCACCTTCATTGCATATCTAAAGACTGAGTCTTTGAATTAGAGGGTGAGATAAAGGAATGACCTGTCATGGACGATTGTCAATTATTTTCTGGCCACGTAATGTCTGGCTAAAAGGAACTTAAGTACAGGATGGTACTATTCTGCATATCAGTTTGTTATCTAGTGCAAATAGCAGGGCTGGCATTTCAAATGGACTTGTTAATCAAGTTACTATTGCCTGCAGACTGAAGTCACACAACTTCATATAATTAATAATCATATATCAACTCAATGTAAGATCAAAACTCAATATATTATACATATACAGTATATTTACACCCATCTATATACAGTCTCTAATGGGGATTTATACATAACTCCTCCTCAGGCCACAGTAATGGAGATTACACAAACTCATAAGGCAACAGTCCTCATATTCTGATTTATGAAAGTGTAAAAAAAAATGTTAGATAATATACGTATTTCTGGTTTCAACCCATGATCCATAGGTAAGGGTGATTTTATCCTCCTTCTGGCGAGGTCCACTATGATGTCCTCTGCATTCCCAGACTGAGAACTAGAAAGAACTACAGTTAGAAGGAGTGATCTATACCTGACAAATTAAGTATGGTTCCAGCTTGCATGTGTGACTTTTATTCTAGAAGAAAGCTGTCATAATAACTGACAAAGTGACTAGTGCTAGCAATGTAGAGGGTCCAAGCTAATAATTTCAGACCACTGACCATCAATTTGTGTGTTGGGTGAGGGGGCGTTAACAGAGCTGCCACTGACCACCACTTTAGGGTGTAAGGAGTTGATTAATACTGCCACTGACCATCAGTCACCACAATAAACTAGTATTCCTCTATTCTATTATAGCCTGGTGTCACAAGTCTCAGGAGCCTCTAAGAGAGGAGCATCTCATCTAAGACTTGGACTTGGACTAGCTTCAAACACTGGGAGAGGACCATCTAGATTCGGCTTCTGTTACGTTTCCTGGGTGAGCTGATATGCGTGCAGGATCTACTGATTGATTTAAGTCACAACTTTCAGTAAAGGGAACATGACCCTTTGTGCTCTTTTTTCATCATAGCTTATTTTAGCCACTTTCAGCTCCTTGTCATGATGTGGATGGTATGCTTCGGTAAATCTAACTCATGCAGCTGAATTTTCAAAATTACACTATGAGGGGTCTTTCTCTTTATCCCTAACATATTTATTGTGGCATAACCAGTTACCAGGGGTGTGCTGCGATATTGCCCATGACGGTCTACCATGATTGAGGATTAGAGGATATCATTATGTCACATGCTTGAATTGACCTATCGGTAGTGAATGGTCAATTTTGTCTGGTGAGCCTTGTGTTTTATCACTGGGTGGAGGTCTGGACACAGCACATTTTGTCATTGGAAGCTGTCATTGTACCTTCAATTCCTTACTGATCACAGATTGAGATTGGATCACTGGGACTATTGTGGACTCTATTCCTTTATTTTCTATGCTTATTTTGTCACATGGTATGTTGCAGCGGTTTGTTTTGGATTACAGTTTAACCACTTGCCTACAGTGCACTTTCACCCCCTTCCTGCCCAGACCGATTTTCAGCTTTCAGCGCTCTCACACTTTGACTGAGAATTACTCAGTCATGCAACACTGTACCCATACAAAAATTGTGTCCTTTTTTTCACACAAATAGAGCTTTCTTTTGATGGTATTTGATCAATACTGGGTTTTTTATTTTTTGTGCTATAAATAAAAAAAGACTGAAAATATCGTGAAAAAACGCATTTTTCTTTGTTTCTGTCATAAAATTTTGCAAATTAGTCATTTTTCTTCACAAATTTTGGCCAAAATTTATACTGCTACTTATCTTTGGTAAAAATAACCTAAGTAAGTGTATATTATTTGGTCTTTGTGAAAGTTATAGAGTCCACAAGCTATGGTGCGAATCATTGAAAATTGATCACACTTGATCACACCTGATGTACTGAAGGCCTATCTCATTTCTTGAGACACTAAAAAGTCAGGAAAGTACAAATACCCCCCAAATGACCCCTTTTTGGAAAGTAGACATTCCAAGGTATTTAATAAGGGGCATGGTGAGTTTTTTGAAGTTGTAATTTTTTCCCACAATGCTTTGCAAAATTAAGATTTTTTTTTTTTTTTTTTACAAATTGCCATATTAACAGGTTATTTCTCTCACACAGCACATGTATACTTGCAACTACACCCCAAAACACATTCTACTACTCCTCCTGAGTATGGCGATACCACATGTGTGAGACTTTTTCACAGCCTGGCCACATACAGAGGCCTAACATTCAAGTAGCCCCGTCCGGCATTCTAGGAGCACAAATTACACATATAATTTCCTGACAACCTATCGCACTTTTGAAGGCCCTGGAGCACCAGGACAATGGAAACCCCCATAAAATGACCCCATTTTGGAATACAAACAGCCCAACGTATAATTTTTGAGGCATAATGAGTCTTTTGAATATGTCATTTTTTTCCACAAGTTTTTGGAAAATGTGGAAAGAAAATGAAAACACATTTTTTTTTACACAAAGCTGTCCATTTATGCAATATTTCTAACACATAGCATGTACATAGCAAAAATTGCACCCCAAAATACATTCTGCTATTCCTCCTGAGTATGGCGATACCACATGTGTAACACTTTTTCACAGCCTGGCCACACACATGGGCCTAACATTCAAGTAGCACTTTTCACAAAGTTGTCCATTTATCCACTTTAAGACTGGGCCTATTTTTGACACTTGGTGTTTACAAGCTAAAATCATTTTTTTTGCTAGAAAATTACTTGGAACCCCCAAACATTATATATTTTTTTTTAGCAGAGACCCTAGAGAATAAAATGGAGATCATTGCAATATTTTTTATCACACCATATTTGCGCAGCAGTCTTCCAGATGCGATTTTTTGGAAAAAAATTCACTTTTTTGAACTAAAAAATAAGAAAACAGTAAATTTAGCACAATTTTTTTCCATAATGTGAAAGATAATGTTACGCCGAGTAATTAGATACCCAACATGTCATGCTTCAAAATTGCGCATGCTCACAGAATGGTGCCAAACATTGGTACTTAAAAATCCCCATAGGCAACATTTTAAAAATTTCTGCAGGTTACTAGCTTAGAGTTACAGAGGAGGTCTAGGGCTCAAATTATTGCTCTCGCTCTAACGATCACGGCGATACCTCACATGTATGGTTTGAACACCGTTTACATATGTGGGCGGGACTTGCGTATGCGTTTGCTTCTGCGCACGAGCTAACGGGGACAGGGCGCTTTAATTTTTTTTTCCTATTTATTTGATTTATTATTTTTTTATTTTTACACAGTTTAAAAAAAAAAAATATTTTGATCATTTTTATTCCTACTACAAGGAATGTAAACATCCCTTGTAATAGAAATAGGCATGACAGGTCCTCTTTATTGTGAGATCTGGGGTCAAAAAGACCTCACACCTCACAACTACACTAAAAAAGAAAAGAAAAAAAAAAAATTGTTGAAAGAGGAAAAAAAAAAAAAGAAAAAAAAAAGCGGCCCTTTAAACCGGTTGCTAGGCAACGTCTTTTGACGTAGCTCCGGTCCTCCAAGACCATAGAGTTGAGTGAGGGCCATCTTGCCCTCACTCGACTTCCTGTCTCTGAGGATCCGGGACCGGATAGTTTTCCCCGCTGCCGGCGGGTCCGGTAAGCTGGGAAAACGTCTGGGATGCGGCAGGAGGGGGGGGGCACCTCTTCCCCTGCACCGTAAGGGTAATTCCGCGGCGAATCCGCCACTGGGACCACCCTTATCTGAAAGCCGACCGCCCGCCGTTTCAAAAAATACCGGGGTTATGGGGGCTATCTGCTGCCATAACCCCAGTATTTAGCTTTTAATGGCCGACGCATATAGTCGTTAGGCGGTCAGTAAGTGATTGCATGTATATGGCAAACAGGTGACGATGACTGATGGGGTGACAGGTGACGATGACTGATGGGGTGACAGGTGACAATGACTGATGGGGTGACAGGTGACGATGACTGATGGGGTGACAGGTGACGATGACTGATGAGGTGACAGGTGACGATGATTGATGAGGTGACAAGTGACGATGATTGATGGGGTGACAGATGACAATCACTGACGGGGTGACATGTGACGATGATTGATGGGGTGACAAGTGACGATCACTGATGGGGTGTCAAGTGACGATGATTGATAGGGTGACAGGTGACGATGACTGATGGGGTGACAGATGACTATGACTGATGGGGTGACAGATGACGGTGATTGATGGGGTGACAGGTGACGGGCGATGGTCACTGATGGGTGACAGGTGACGGGCGATGGTGCACGGCGGTACTGATGGCAGTCTCTGGTGACCGGTGAACTTTAGGCTACGTTCACATGTGAGCGTAGCGATCGCGGGCAGAATCACTGCGATTCTGCCCGCGATCCAGAAATCATTGCAAATTGCGGGACGCCTGTGCGTTGCCCGTGATTTGCAATAGCACCCCAAACGCTGTGCGATGTTGCTGCGATTTCCGCCAGCCGAATCGCGGTAACATCACGCAAACAACGCATGACGCCCCAAAGAAGCTCTTGTACCTTTTTTGGGCGCCATGCGTTGTTTGTGCGATGTTACCGCGATTCGGCAGGCGGAAATGGTGGCAACATTGCACAGCGTTTGGGGTGCTATTGCAAAAAACGGGCAACGCACAGGCGTCCCGCAATTTGCAATGATTTCCGGATTGCGGGCAGAATCGCGGTGATTCTGCCCGCGATCGCTGCGCTCACATGTGAACGTTATGGGTGTCAATTTCTGGGCACTGATGAGGTGACTGTTGGGTGACAGGTGACATTAGGGGGGGCTGAGGACTGTGTGGGGGGACCTTTATTAGTGTGATTTTACTTTTGCAGGTGTACAGAGCAGTAACTCACTGTTTCTAGTTCTTCTCCCCTCATACTGGAAACTGTATGAGGGGAGAAGAGCTAGTAACACTGAGTTACTGCTCTTTGTTTACATTTTGTGATCGGCTGTGAATGGATTCACAGCCGATCACATAGTAAACAGTCATTATCAGTGACTGTTTACTACTGCCGGTGACAGCTGTGTTCCTACGGAACACAGTGCCACCGACATGACCGCGCTGCGCGCTCCCGATCGCGCATGCGCGGTCATCTCCCGGCCGCCTCCATTGTGATCGGCTGTGTCATTGGAACACAGCCGATCACGTGGGAAACAGCCACGCCCAGTGGCTGTTTCCCCCCTGCCGGTGACGGGGGGTGTCCCGGGGACACGCCGACACCGGCAGTGCACGGCGGCGCGCCCGCGATCGCGTGCCTGCCGTGCATTTCCTGGGTCACGTCATATGACGTCCGCCCAGGATAATAGCCGCACCGTCCCGCCGTCATATGACAGCGGGCGGGCGGTAAGTGGTTAACTTAGTGTGGTTTTCGTTTTCACCACACTCATTTAACCACTGTTTATAGCAGGGTAATTTTAGAGTATATCTAGATCCAAACATGTTTCTCGTTTTCTAGAGTTTTGAGAGGTTAGATTTCCTGTCAAGATTTCATTGCTGTCTGTGTCCTGGTCAGGAGATCTTTTCTCTTAGTCTGCAACTAAAAGTGAAGGAAAATCCAAAATGTTGAGTTGTCAGTTGTCACCAGAACAGGAATAAAGGATAGGTTTTCCAATGGGGCATTGTTCTGAACACAACTTTCTAAGAAGGGATTTGCCTCACTTTTGAGAGGTTTCCTCTCATGTTTTGCTGTTTCTAAAGGGCAGGAAGTAAATGAAAATGTCTTAAATGAAACACAAATACAAAAACACTGATATAGGTTCGAAAAATTTCCCACATAATTAAAAAGGGGTTAGAAAAGTTTAGAGAAGCTCACTGCAAAACTTAAAGTGGGTTGAAAGTCAGAAGGTTTTTTAATTTATTGTATTACCTGCATTAAGGTATAAAACCTTCCATTTGCTGTCCCCCCCCCCCCCCCAAAAAAATACACTGCACAAAAAGTGGACGCCTGGGATATTGATATGGTCAGTTAAGTAACAGAGGGGGTTGTTAATCAGTTTTAGCTGCTTTGGTGTTAATGAAATTAACAACAGGTACACTAGATGGGCAACAATGAGACAATGAGACGACCTCCAAAACAGAAATTGTTTTACAGGTGGAGGCTACTAACCTTTTTTTTTCCCACTCATCTTTTCTGACTGTTTTTCACTAGTTTTGCATTTGGCTAGGGTCAGTGTCACTACTGCTAGTAAGAGGCGATACCTGGACCCTATAGCGGTTTTACAGGCAGTCCAACTCCTCCAGGATGACACATCAATACGTGCCGTTGCCAGAAGGTTTGCTGTGTCTCCCAGCACAGTCTCAAGAGCATGGAGAAGATTCCAGGAGACAGGAAGTTACTCTAGCAGAGCTGGACAAGCTGTAACAGGTCCATAACCCATCAGCAGGACCAGAATCTGCTCCTTTACGCAAGGAGGAACAGGATGAGCACTGTCAGAGCCCTACAAAATGACCTGTCTACAAAAAGTGACTGTCTTTGACTAAACAATCAGAAACAGACTTCATGAGCATGGCCCGAGGGCCCGACATCCTCTACTGGGACCTGTGCTTATTGCCCGGCACCGTGGTGCTCGATTGGCATTTGCTATTGAACACCAGAATTGGCAGGTCCGCCACAGGCACACTGTGCTTGTCACAGATGAGAGCTGGTTCACCCTAAGCACATGTGACAGACGTGAAAGGGTCTGAAGACTGTTATGCTGCACATTGTCAGACCCTACACTGGTGCAATGGGTCTTGGGTTCTTCCTGGTGCACAACAATGCCCGGCCTCTTATGGCGAGAGTATGCACACAGTTTCTGGAGGATGAAGAAATTGATACTATACCCACGCTGGCCTTACTTAAATCCAATGGAACCTCTCTGGGACATTATGTTTCGGTTCATTTGATGCTGCTAGGTTGCACCTCAGTCTGTTCAGGAGCTCAGTGATGCCCTGAACCGGATCTGGGAGAAAATAACCTGGGACACCATCCGTCGTCTCATTAGGAACATGCCCTGACATTGTCAGGCATGCATACAAGCACATGGGAGCCATACAAACTACTGGGTTCCATTTTGAGTTGCTGCAATAAAATCTCAGAAAAATGGACTAGCCTGCTGCATAATTTTTTTCACTTTGATTTTCGCTGTGTATTTGAATTCAGCCTTCTATAGGTTGATAATTTTAATTTCCATCAAACGATGTTTCATCCTTTTGTTCTTAACACATTACCCAGTATAAATGTATTATTATTATACAGGATTTATATAGCGCCAACAGTTTACGCAGTGCTTTACAATATAAAAGGGAGACAATACAATAAAATACAAGAGGATTAAGAAAGCCCTGCTTTGAAGAGTTTACAATCTAAAAGGGTGGGGCAGGTGGTACAAAATGTTGTAACTGTGAGGAATGAGCTGATGGAAGAGGTAAAAGATTAGTTGGAGGAGTGATAGGCTTCCCTGAAGAGATGAGTTTTTAGGGATCGCCTGAAGGCGGCTAGAGTAGGAGATAGCCAGACAGGTTGAGGTAGACTGTTCCAGAGGATAATAGAGGCTCTGGAGAAATCCTGGAGATGAGCATGGGAGGAGGAGACAAGGGAGCTTGAGGGGTAGGAGGTCTTGAGAGGAGCGAAGAGGACGGTTTGCGCTCTATTTGGTGACGAGATTGGTGATGTAGCTCGGGGCAGATTTGTGAATTTCTTTGTATGTTGTGGTTAGTATTTTGAATTTAATCTGTGATTGGGAGCCAGTGAACTTGACTGGCCTGCACAGTCCTGACCCCAGCCGATATAACACCTTTGGGATGAAATAAAGCGGAGACTGTGAGCCAGACCTTCTCATCCACATCAGTGCCTGACCTCACAATACGCTTTGGAAGAATAGTCTAACATTCCCATAGGCACACTCTTAAACCTTGTGGGCAGCCTTCCCAGAAGAGTTGAAGCTGTTATAGCTGCAAAGGGTAGGCCAACTCAATATTAAACCCTACGGACAAAGACTGGGATGCCCTTAAAGTTCATGTGTATAAAGGCAGATGTCCCAATATTTTTTGACAACATACCATATGAATCATAAGTAGATGACAAGAAAAACAATACAGGTCAGAAAAGCCAAAGAGATGGTAGGGGGGAGGTGGGGAAGGAGAATATTCAGAATGAAAGCTGTTTAACTTGGCTAATGAGGAGAATGAGTTCAAAAAGTAAATTGCTTTTCTGCATGACCATAAAAGGATGTGTTACAATGCATATATTTGCTACAAATATTACATTTATATTAATGGTTTCCATAATGTGGAATTGCACAACAGTTAGCTGGGGGGGGGGGGGGCTATTGAAAGAAGGAAGTAAAGTATAGATAAGGGAAGAAGAGAGAAGAAAGATAGGTAGCTAGAAAAGGTGGGGATGGCCATACCCCATGCACTGCATCAAATTGGTCTGCATGGTTGTCGTCCCAGAAGGAAGCCTCTTCTAAAGATTATGCACAAGAAAGCCTGCAAATAGAGATGGACGAACATCGGCCGGGGCGGTTCGCGAACGCCAGCCGCAAATTTTCTTGCGAGTTCGCGGCGGGCCCCATTGACTTTAATGGGAGGCGAACTTTAAAAACCTTTAGGTCATATTTGCAGCCACAAAAGACGTACTAGCTGTGCACAAATAGTCCCAGCACATTGACAATGTTATAACAGAAGTATTGCAATTGAAAAAGTTGCCCTAAATTTTTTTTACAGCAACAAATATATATATTTTTTTCATAAATCAGCCAGAACTGACAGTAGCCGGTAAATACATGTCTAATACATATAGGGTCCATTCACACATCTGTAAAATGGGTCCGCATCCATTCCACAATTTGGCGGAACCTTTACAGACCCATTGATTTTCAATTCCAGTCTGAAAAATTAGGCCTTTACCGGATAAAGAAGTAAGTGTCGGCCATTCCAGGCCCCAAAAATTAGCCCACATGCATTTACCTGACAGCTAAGAATGTTGTATTCTGTGACTGAAGGTACATTAGGCATTCACAGGATACAGAAGTAAGTTTCGGCCAGTATTGGCCCCAAAAATTAGCCCACATGGGTTTACGAGACAGCTAAGAATGTTGTATTCTGTGGCTGAAGGTACATTAGGCATTCACAGGATACAGAAGTAAGTGTCGGCCAGTATTGGTCCAAAAAATTAGCCCACATGGGTTTACCTGACAGCTAAGAATGTTGTATTCTGTGGCTGAAAGTACATTAGGCATTCACAGGATACAGAAGTAAGTGTCGGCCAGTATTGGCCCCAAAAATTACCCCACATGGGTTTATCTGACAGATAAGAACGTTGTATTCTGTGGCTGAAGGTACATTAGGCATTCACAGTATACAGAAGTAAGTGTCGACCTGTATAGGCCACAAAAATTAGCTCACATGGGTTTAACTGACAGCAAAGAACTTAGTTTTTGATGGCTAGAGGTACAGTAGGCGTTCACAGGATACAAAAGTAAGTGTCGGCCTGAATAGGCCCCAAAAATTAGCTCACATGGGTTTAACTGACAGAAAAGAACTTAGTATTTGATGGCTAGAGGTACAGTAGGCTTTCACAGTATACAGAAGTAAGTGTCCGCCTGTATAGGCCCCAAAAATTAGCTCACATGGGTTTAACTGACAGCAAAGAACGTAGTATTTGATGGCTGGAGGTACATTAGGCATTCACAGTACACAGAAAAGTAAGTGTCGGCCTGTATAGGCCCCAAAAATTAGCCATTCAATGGACATGAAATGCCTTTTATGCCGCTGTATTTAACGAAGGCAAGGACCAGGAATTGTTGTGGTGTAAGATTCTGATACCTCTGGTACCCTTAATAATCTATTTCCTTCCAAATATGCGTCTCACCTTTCTTACTAGGTGGTACGCATACACCTTTAAGACAGATGATGTCATCGCTGAGCGCCGCAGAGCGGCTATTTCAACCACCGGCGTTCTCACTCACATCGTTCGTTCAACCTGCCTTGTGTATCCACATGCTTTCAAGCCTGTCTTACTGTCGGAAACTCCAGCTGGTTGCTTCTACCTGGAGCAGACCGGAACCTCGCTACTGATCCCTGTATCTCGCTACCGGATCTTCCCCTCTCTACTGGACCCCTCTACTACTAACATTTACTAGTGATAAGTACCCCACAGGGGAATCCTCCATAACCTACTTACACTATCTATCATCTGCACTGTTGCATAGATTGCTAGCTCTTGAGCCTACTACCATCTACTATCTGCACTGTTACATAGATTGCTAGCTCTTGAGTCTACTACCATCTATCATCTGCACTGTTACATAGATTGCTTGTTCTTAAGTCTACTACCATCTATCCTTGCACTGGGTTAGTCTATCCTGTAATTGTCATCTGCTGTCCTTACCACCTGTCACCATACTCGATTACTAACCTATCTGCACTCTACCTAATACCATCTCGTACTCTCCTGAACAAACCTATCAAGTACTTACCATCTCTATCACTGTTCACACCTGTCCCTTCAGCACAACACCTTCATACTGTCATATACATTCCACCACTCCAGGAACATCTTATTGAGTGTGTATATTTCTGAATGTTGAAGCTGACAGGCCCACAGTGATGAGTCTGGAGAGTTGGATCTGGTTATTCAACACATCTCTACATGACTACTGAGTGGAGATTTTGCAGCTGCATATCCAGCCTACTACAAAAACGCAGGAGCGTTACATGTGGGTGGATGGTGGTCTGGCAGATATTTGTGGCCTGTGATGAGGAATTTCAATGAAACATGGTCTACTGGTGGTCACATGTGTTGAATTCCTCAGAGATCCATGCCTGATTCATTTTTGTAAATGTGAGGTAGTCTACACTGTCGTGAGCTAGGCGAGTGCGCTTATCGGCCACGATCCCCCCTGCTGCGCTGAACGTCCTTTCGGACAGGACACTGGACGGGGGGCAAGCCAAGAGTTCCATTGCAAATTGTGCAAGCTCTGGCCAGAGATTAAGCCTGCCCACCCAGTAGTCCAGGGGTTCATCACTCCTCAGAGCGTCCACATCGGCCGTTAACCCGATGTAGTCGGACACCTGTCGGACACCTTTTTTTACGCTCCAACATTTGAGCCACAGAAGCCTGCCTTTTTCCAGAACAACGTGGCGACAGCATCATGGAAGGTGGAGTGTTGGACAACTGTGAGGAGACAGGAGAAGGAGAAGAGACGGTGAGAGCATGGAGTGTGGCTTTGTGGGTTCTGACGGTGTTGCTCCCACTGGGCTTAGTGATGGGATTGATGGTGCCTTCTTAGGGCGGTTGTCCCTAGGTGAGTGTTGGGCTTACCGCGACTTATACGTTGACTGCAAAGGCTGCAGATGGCAACACTGTTGTCAGCAACGGACACACAAAAAAAGCCCACACTCCGGAGCCATGTGCCGGCATCCTGGGAGCGCCAGATGTGACTGTACATGGTTGATGGCTCGCTCCTAAAACATTTGCAGTCTGCTTTGTACCTCTTGTGCAATGCAAGTTCTGCCTGCCTCTCCTCCCTATCTGCCGGTCCGTCAGTCCGCCAGTTCTACAAATAATTGGCCAGTAACTGTTGTCACTGTGTGTAGCACAGTTAACACAGCAAAAGAGGCCAAATTTTTGCAGGACTAAAATACAATCTTAGAAAAGTATACTGTTAAATAACACCTCACTTCAATCTGTGGTATTGGGGGGCCACAGGTTTATTACACCAGTTCTACAAATAATTGGCCAGTACCTGTTGTCATTGTGTGTAGCACAGTTTACACAGCAAGAGACCAAATTTTTGCAGGACTAAAATACAATCTTAGAAAATTATAGTGTTAAATAATACCCCACTTCAATATGTGGTATTGGGGGCCATTGGTGTATTACACCAGTTCAAAAAATTGGCCAGTGAGTTTGGTGCTGTGTGTACCAGACTTCACTCAGCAAACGAGGAAATATTGTTGCAGGCCACAAATACACTTGTAAATGTTTACTCAGATAACACCCCACTTCAATATGTGGTATTGGGGGGCCACAGGTTTATTACACCAGTTCTACAAATAATTGGCCAGTAACTGTTGTCACTGTGTGTAGCACTGTTTACACAGCAAGAGGCCAAATTTTTCCAGGACTAAAATACACTCTTAGAAAATTATACTGTTAAATAATACCCCACTTCAATATGTGGTATTGGGGGGCCACTGTCTATCACAGCAGTTCAAAAAAATTGGCCAGTGAGTTTGGCACTGTGTGTATCAGACTTAACTCAGCAAAAGAGGCAATATTGTTGCAGGACACAAATAAACATGTAAAAGTATACTCAGATAACACCCCACTTCAATATGTAGTATTGGGGGGGGGGGGCAATTGGTCTATCACACCAGTTATAATACATGATAAGTGCTTTTTTCACTGTGTGTAGTATTGCTGCAGAAACGCTCAGTCTCACCACCACACCTGTCACAATGCTGCACAGTGCACAATAATACTACTAATCCACTATAATATGCTTTCTACAAAGTATATGTTACTATGGATTACCCCCCTCCCCCACCCCCACCCCCCTTTTTAGTGCACTGCACAGCAATACCAAAAAATTTGCAGCCCTTTAAATGACTTTTGTGGACATTAACAGAGCGATTTGTGTCACTGCTGACGATCCCTAACTGCCCCTACAGCACAGACTGGATACCTGCCCCTATAATGAAGAGACTGTAATAGACCCTATACCGACATTGCAGCACTTTAAATGACTTTTGTGGACATTAACAGAGCGATTTGTGTGACTGCAGCCGATCTCTAACTGCCCCTAAAGCAACGACTGGATACGTCTCCCTAAACTCAAAAGATACTAGTAGACCTATGTGAAAAAATAGGCGCTGGTAATCAGGTAATCAGGTAATCAGTGGTGGTGTTCCAGGTGTGTTAGGGGGTATTAGATTGTCTACACCAATCAATTATGTCCATAGAGATAAACCTTGTTTACCAATAAATAAATAAATAAATGGTGGACTTTAAAATCATCTATAATACCATAATGTGAACCTTTTGTAATAACAACCTAGTAAAAAGGTGAAATATATATCTCTGTGTCTATATAAAAATAGGTGACTTTTAGTGATAATAAAATTGCAATTAGTGACACTTGTGTTATAAAACCTTGTATGACATAAAAACGCATGTAATTAGCAATAACATCTATAAAATCTGTAATTCATTTATGTTTTTGTGCGATAGGTGAAAGAAAGTCCGTGATAAATTGCAATTAGTGACACTTGTGTTGTAAAACCTTGTTTGTATGGCCTGCTTAAAGTGGGGTACACACTATAAGAAAATCGGGCGAAAGATTGTCCGATTTTCCTCGTTGTTTCACAGCAAATCGGAATCGATGAAAGAATTCTTGTACGGCAAAGGCTTTTTTTATTGTTTATTGTTTCTGATCATGCACAGTCTTTCTTTTCTGATTTTTCTTGTACAAAAACCGTACGAAAACGGTACACATTAAACAAAAATCGTTATTTTTTTTCCGTTTGAGAAAAACTTTGGACTTTGTCCCTTCGAGAGTTTTCGTACGGAAATTCTGAATTGTCTGCAGAAAGTTCTGTACACACTATACGAAAATCGAACGAAAATTCTTTGGATGAAAATGTTCGCACGATTTTCTTATAGTGTGTACGAGCCTTTAGACGCTAAGGGATCTACTTATAAAATATTTGTTGGACAATGTATCACACATTGAAATTTCTCCAAAAGAGTTATCCCTATGATTGTCAGCTCCATCTAGTGGCCAAAATGCAGTATAGTTTTCTGAATTAAATTAGAAAATATAATGCATTTTGGCCTAGGGAGGGGGCTGATGATCATAGGATTACTCTTAGAAAAATTACATACAAAATTTGTGCAGCATGCACAGATGTGCTTGACATTTATCCAACCCATTTTTTTTTTAAATAGACTCTGAAATGCCCTATTTCCTTTTATGCAAAAATAACTTACCCCATTTAGCTTGATCTATTTAGAAATCATATACCCCCTTAAAGTAGAACTTCACTCTCCCAATCAACATTGATTATTTTTATCCTTATGGTGCTAGCATTATTAACCACTTGCCTTCTGTGCACTTAAACACCCTTCCCATCCAGGCCAATTTTCAGCTTTCAGCGCTCTCACAATTTGAATGACAATTGCGCGGTCATGCTACACTGTACCCATATGAAATTTTTATCATTTTTTTTCACACAAACAGAGCTTTCTTTTGGTGGTATTTAATCATCTCTGGGTTTTTCATTTTTTACAAAAAAAAAGAAAAAAGACAGAAAATTTTGAAAAAAAAAAAAAAGTTTTTCTTATTTTCTGCGAGTAAATTTTGAAAATAAATTTTTCTCCCTCACTGATGTGCGCTGATGAGGCGGCACTGATGGGCACTGATAGGCTGCACTTATGGGCACTGATAGGCTGCACTTATGGGCACTGATGAGGTGGCACTTATGGGCACTGATGAGGTGGCACTTATGGGCACTGATGAGGAGGTACTAATATGCCGCACTGATGAGCACTGATAGGCAGCATTGATAGGTGGCACTGATAGGCGGCACTGATAGGCGGCACTGCTGGGCACTGAGAGGTGGCACTG
This sequence comes from Pelophylax lessonae, assembly GCF_965119305.1. Taxonomy (NCBI): domain Eukaryota; kingdom Metazoa; phylum Chordata; class Amphibia; order Anura; family Ranidae; genus Pelophylax; species Pelophylax lessonae. Next base: position 426,742,706 of record NC_138769.1, on the reverse strand, counting down.
CTGGGTACTGAGAGGTAGCACTGCTGGGCACTGAGAGGTGGCACTGACGGGCGGCACTGATGGGCACTGATAGGCGGCACTGATGGACACTAACGGGTGGCACTGATGGACACTGACGGTTGGCACTGATGAGCACTGATGGGCGGCACTGATGAGCACTGATGGGCAGCACCATCAGTGCCCACACTCAGTGCCCATAGTGCTGCCAGTCAGTGCTCATCAGTGCCTAGATGAGCAGGCACTGATGGGCACTGACTGGCAGCACTATGGGCACTGATTGTGGGCATTGATGGGGGCACTGATGGCGGGCACTGTGGGCACTGATGGGGGGGCAATGTGTGTGTTTTTTTTACCTTCAGTAATCAGGGCACTGGTGATCAGTGCCCTGATTACATGTCTCTGTGTCCCCAGCGGCTGTCGGCTCCCCCTCCTTCCTCACACTGCAGTGTCTGTGTGAGGAAGGAGCGCCGGCGATGAGAGATGATCTCATATGTTTACATATGAGATCATCTCTCATTGGACGGCTTGATCACGTGGTGAATGGCCGCTGTGATTGGCCATTCACCACGATCTATGATCGGCCGTGTCCAAGGGACACGGCCGACACAGATTCTCCCCGATGCGCGCTCGCAGGAGCGCGCGGGGGGGCGTGTCACTGGAGGTCGTTTAAAAACGGCCTCCCGAAAATTCGAGTCCGCGCTGCAGCCGTATATAGGCTGTAGCGCGGATGGGAGGGGGTTAAATAGATTGGAAAGTATATTCTATTTACTTGTTTTAAACTTTTTTTGTTTTACATTTCTTCAGTTACTTCCTGGGTCTTGCCGAGGAAAATTATGTCATACATACCAATAGTCTTTAGAAGAGGAGGAGGAGCTAAGAGCAGATGGATTCCAGGAGGTAAATGCTACATGAATCATTTGCTCTTATTTAAGATGGCCATGGACAGACATGCTAGGTGGGTGTTTTTCAAAGTGATTTCTCTACAAAATAAAGCACAGAAACATGGATGGATGGGGGTGTTTGCTTTGAATATTAAAAATAAATCAAGTAGTGTTTATTGGTCTGTGGTGCTCTGATGCAGTGTAGTTTTACTTTAACTTGTGACTAAAAAAAAAAAATTAATAAATAGTTCTTAACCGCTTGCCGACCGCCGCACGACTATTTACTACGTGACCAACGCCATGTATACCTATTTTTTTTTAACTGTGGTGAAATCACCTCCTACAGCGCTGCAATCAGAGATTTCCATATATGCTGAGCGCAAACGCTGTTTGTGTCAGAATATTTATAAATCAGTGTTGCAGGTGATGAGTGTACAGTGGGGATCGAAAGTTTGGGCACCCCAGGTAAAAATTTGTATTAATGTGCATAAAGAAGCCAAGGAAAGATGGCAAAATCTCCAAAAGGCATCAAATTACACATTAGACATTCTTATAATATGTCAAAAAAAGTTAGATTTTATTTCCATCATTGACACTTCCAAATTACAGAAAACAAAAAAATGTCGTCTGCAAAGGTTTGGGCACCCTGCACCCTGTAGAATTTATAGCATGCACTGCCCCCTTTTCAAGGCTGAGACCTGCCAGTGTCATGGATTGTTCTCAATCATCGTCTGGGAAGACCAGGTGATGTCAATCTCAAAGGCTTTAAATGCCCAGATTCATCTGGCCTTGCCCCAACAATCAGCACCATGGGATCTTCTAAGCAGTTATCTAGAAAACTGAAACTGAAAATAGTTGAAGGCTATAAGAAGATAGTAAAGCGTTTTCAGATGTCAATATCCTCTGTTCGGAATGTAATTAAGAAATGGCAGTCATCAGGAACAGTGGAAGTTAAAGCAAGATCTGGAAGACCAAGAAAAATATCAGACAGAACAGCTCGCAGGATTGTGAGAAAAACAATTCAAAACCCATGTTTGACTGCACGATCCCTCCAGAAGGGAGTGCTAAAATCTTTCAATTGACAAAACAATACATCTACTTAACAATGTTCTATATGCAAGCGCAAATAAGCAAATATTAAGTAAAAGTCATTTACCCTAAAGATGTCTGGGCGTGTGGAAACCTCTCAACTGAAAGGAGAGTAAACTATCACTTGCAGTTAACTAAATAGGTGCAAAGCTACAAGCAGTAAAGCAACACAAGTTTAGGGTGGCAAAGAGCATACATACACTACAGAATAATAAAACACAGTTTATGAAAGCTGCACAGATATGGACTCTTCACAGCAATGTTTTTGTGGTAACTTGTGACTGCATGGCATAGTCTATATAAGAATCTTTAAAAAGGGCATAGATAGAATCTTTATGGCATATTCTATAAGAAAATCTATTTATAAAGAATAACCAATCACTTGAAAAGAATAATAAAAAAAAAAACAGCAGTTTTGCTCACACGACTAGATGATGGAAGTCAACAGAGCTTCGCTGTATTCACTAGACACTAACACTTAATGGGAAAAAACTTTCATCAGATTCTTACTCATCCTGTTGTGGGAAGATGAACCATTTCCTGCTGACTCACACATATTCATGTGAAAGCACACAGAAGTGCCAAGTGCAATCTATGGCAATTCCTCTGAAAGTAAATCTGTCTGTGTAGCCGAATGGACACTGATAAAATGGTTTGAATTACTTCAAATGGGACAGTAATATTTGTCAACAATATATCTCAAGGATCCATGTTAAAGGCCTAGCTGCCTATTGTCCAAAAAATACTGCTCCACACAATCAGACTCATAGCAGATGCTAACATCATCAGCTCTACCACCTGTCTTCCACACATTGTTGATTATGCTGATTTACTCACCTATTATCTACTGTGGGGATGTGTTTTACATAGTTTGTGAGGTTGAAAAAGACATCAGTCCATCCAGTTCAACCTATGATGTGTGTGTGTGTTTGCTGGTAACCATACATTGTATACCCCGGTATGTTGTGGTCTTTAACCACTTGCCGACCGCTCACATTGGTGCTACTGTGGCAAAATGGTTAGATTCCATCTAGCGACGTAGACCTACGTCGCTGGACTCCTCCCCTTGTGGGCGGCGGTTGCGCGCCGCCGGAGGCTCGCTCCCGCTGTATTCAGTCACAGCGGGAGTCGGGCCAGGGGAGGAGCGGCGGTGATCACCGCCGCTCTTCCCCGATCGTCGGGGATCGAGTGTGGAGATCCGCCCGCTTGTGTAAACAAAGCGGGCGGATCTCCTAAGTGACAGGCAGGGACAGATTGCAGGATTCAGCATAGCTGAACCTGCAATCTGTCCCTGTGTCACACAGTCCCCTCCCCCCACACACGTCAGTAAGCACCAGGCATGCATTAACCCCTTGATCACCAATAAAAATTAACCCCCTTCTCTGCCAGTGTCATTATTACAGTAAGAGTGCATATTTATAGCACTGATTACTGTAGTAATGTCACTGGTACCCCCAAAAGTGTCAAAAATGTCAGTCAAGGGTCCGATCTGTCCGCCGCAATGTCGCAGTCCCGCAAAAAAAAATTGCAGATCGCCGCCAGATCGCTGCCATTACTAGTAAAAAAAAAAACAATCAAAATGACATAAATTTCCCATAGTTAGTAGCTACGATAACTTTTGCGCAAACCAATCAAAATACGCTTATTATTTTACCAAAAATATGTAGCAGAAAACAAATTGGCAAAAAAGGTTAAAAAATTTTGATTTTTACATTTTTTTGGGGGGGAATTTCATATAAAAAAATGTGACAAATAATGTTATTTTTTCAAAATTGTCGCTCTTTTTTTGTATATAGCGCAAAAAGTAAAAATTGCACAGGTGATCAAATACCACCAAAAGAAAGTTCTATTTGTGGGGAAAAAAAGGACATAAATTTAATTTGGGTATAGCATCGCACGACCGCGCAATTGTCCATTAAAATAATGCAGTGCCGAATCGCAAAATATGGCCTGGTCAGGAAGGGGGTAAAATCTTCCGGTCTTAAAGCTGTTAAAAATACGCTCATTGACATTTTTTTGGTCAAAGACATGCAGCTAAATACATTATGGCTAAATATATAACAAAAATTGAATATATTGGATATTTTTTAACTATCAAATTAGAAAAATATTGTTATTTTTTCAAAATTTTCACATTTTTTTATTAATATCGCAAAAAATAAAAAGTGCAAAGGTGATCAAATACCACCAAAAGAAAGCTCTCTTTGCCGAAAAAAAAGGACGTAAATTTAGTTTGGGTACGGTGTTGCATGTCCACGCAATTGTCAGTTAAATTTGCACAGTGCTGAATCGCAAAAAGTGGCCTGGACGTAAGACAGCAAAATCCTCCGGTGGTAAAGTGGTGAAGGTGCCCATCTAATAGTTTTTTGAAACTATCGATGCTCCCTGCTGATACCACTGCTTGTGGAAGAAAATTTCACATCCTTACTGCTCTGACAGTGAAGAACCCCTTACGTATTTTAAGGTTAAACCATTTTTCCTCTAGTTTTAGTGAGTGGCCACGTGTCTTATTGTATTCCCTTTCTCTAAAAAGTTTGTTTCTTATGCTAGGGTCGCTTATACAGTATTTGCAGAGATGTATAGTAACTAAGTAGAACTACTTCACTACTGTACTTAAGTACCGAAAGGCGGTATCTGTACTTTCCTAGAGTAGAATATTTTTTTTTTTGTGCTGCATAGTTACTCGTTACTATTATAAAAATTACCACTGCCAGAACAGTAGATGGCAGGTTTCATGAAGCTCAAAACATGTGTATTATTAGCGCATACGAAAATAAATGCTACTGTATGTATAAATAAAAGCTGCATTTGAAATAATAAAAAACAATATGATGTTCAAACTTTTGACTTCTTTCTTTAATAACTACATAACACAGTACTTGTACTTTTACTTTCAGTACTTGAGTAGCAATTTTTTTTTCAAAACTACTGGTACTTTTACTTTCAGTAATCGAGTAGCAAAATTAAAAAAAAAAAACTACTTGCAATACTTAAGTACAAAAAATGTTGAATACTTTAGTACTTCTACTCAAGTCACTTTTTGATCGAGCACTTCCACTTCTACTCAAGTCACTTTTTGATCGAGCACTTGTGCTTTTACTCAAGTATGGGTTTTGAGTACTTTATACAACTCTGAGTATTTGTACATTGATATCATATCCCCCCTCAAGCGTCTCTTCTCCAGAGAGAATAAGTTCACTGCTTGTAGTCTTTCCTCATAGCTGATGTCCTCCATTCCCCTAATTATTTTTGTTGCCCTTCTCTGGACTCTCTCCAGTTCCAGCACATACTTCCTGACGACCGGTGCCCAGAACTGGACCGCATACTCCAGATGTGGCAGGACCAGAGTCTTGTAGAGTGGGAGAATAATCTCTTCATTTCTGGAGTGAATCCCCTTTTTTATACATGCCAGTATTCTGTTGGCTTTGCTTGCAGCCGCTTGGCATTGCATGCCACTGCCAAGCCTGTTGTCCACCAGTACCCCCAGGTCCTTCTCCATCCTAGACTCACCCAGAGGTCCCCCCCCAGTAAGTAGCTTGCTTTCGTATTTCTGACGCCCAAGTGAATTACTTTACATTTTTCTTTTTTTTTTTTTTTCTCAATAAACATTTTTCAACATTAAACCTCATCTGCCATGTAGTTGCCCACCCCATAATTTTGTTCAGGTCCGCTTGTAAGGTTTCCACATCCTGCATAGAAGATATTGGCATGCTTAGTTTAGTAAAATCCGCAAATACTGAGATTATACTCAATATCCCCTCCTCTAGATCATTTATGAATAACTTAAACAGGATTGGTCCCAGGACAGAACCTTGGGGGACCCCACTTTCCACACCCGCCCAATCCGAGTACTCCCCATTTATCACCACCCTCTGGACTCTCCCCTGGAGCCAGTTCTCTATCCAGGTACTCACCCTATGGTCCATACCTACGTTCCTTAGTTTGTACAGTAAGCGTTTGTGGTGAACGGTGTCAAAGGCATTTGCAAAGTCCAGATACACCACATCCACAGGCTTACCTTTATCTAGGTGGCAGCTCACTTCATCGTAGAAGGTTAATAGATTGGTTTGGCAAGAATGATTTTTCATGAATCCATGCTGATTACTACTAATAATACTGTTTTCATTACTAAAGTCTTGTATGTGGTCCCTTAACATCCCCTCCAAAATCTTGCAGACTACTGATGTTAGGCTGACCGGCCTATAGTTACCCGGGATATATCTCGGCCCTTTTTTAAATATTGGTACCACGTTGGCTTTTTTCTAATCAGCTGGCACCATACCAGTCTGTAGACTATCTTTAAAGATCAAGAATAATGGTCTGGCAATCACCTGGCTGAGCTCTTTAACCACTTCCGGTCCTTCTCCATCCTAGACTCACCCAGAGGTTCCCCCCCCCCCCAGTAAGTAGCTTGCTTTCGTATTTATGACGCCCAAGTGAATTACTTTACATTTTTCAACATTAAACCTCATCTGCCATGTAGTTGCCCACCCCATAATTTTGTTCAGGTCCGCTTGTAAGGTTTCCACATCCTGCATAGAAGATATTGGCATGCTTAGTTTAGTATCATCCGCAAATACTGAGATTATACTCAATATCCCCTCCTCTAGATCATTTATGAATAACTTAAACAGGATTGGTCCCAGGACAGAACCTTGGGGGACCCCACTTTCCACACCCGCCCAATCCGAGTACTCCCCATTTATCACCACCCTCTGGACTCTCCCCTGGAGCCAGTTCTCTATCCAGGTACTCACCCTATGGTCCATACCTACGTTCCTTAGTTTGTACAGTAAGCGTTTGTGGTGAACGGTGTCAAAGGCATTTGCAAAGTCCAGATACACCACATCCACAGGCTTACCTTTATCTAGGTGGCAGCTCACTTCATCGTAGAAGGTTAATAGATTGGTTTGGCAAGAATGATTTTTCATGAATCCATGCTGATTACTACTAATAATACTGTTTTCATTACTAAAGTCTTGTATGTGGTCCCTTAACATCCCCTCCAAAATCTTGCAGACTACTGATGTTAGGCTGACCGGCCTATAGTTACCCGGTATATATCTCGGCCCTTTTTTAAATATTGGTACCACGTTGGCTTTTTTCTAATCAGCTGGCACCATACCAGTCTGTAGACTATCTTTAAAGATCAAGAATAATGGTCTGGCAATCACCTGGCTGAGCCCTTTAACCACTTCCGGTCCGCGCTATAGCCGAAGTACGGCTACAGCGTGGACTTGAATTTCCGGCAGACCGTCTTTAAACGGCCTCCCAGTAACAGGCTCCCCGCGCGCTCCCGCGAGTGCGCAGTGGGGAAAATCTGTGTCGGCCGTGTCCCTTGGACACAGCCAATCACAGATCATGGTAAATGGCCAATCACAGCGGCCATTTACCACGTGATCGGACCATGCAATGAGAGATGATCTCATATGTAAACATATGAGATCATCTCTCATCGCCAGCTCTCCTTCCTCACACAGAGACTGCGTGTGAGGAAGGAGCAGAGCCGATCACCGGTAAGGGGACAAAGAAAAATGTAATCAGGGCACTGATCACCAGTGCCCTGATTACAAAAGAGGTAAATAAAATAACACACGTGCCCACCATCAGTGCCCGCCATCAGTGCCCCCCATCAGTGCCCACAACCAGTGCCCATAGTGCTGCCAGTCAGTGCCCATCAGTGCGCGCTCATCTAGGCACTGATGGGCACTGACTAGCAGCACTATGGGCACTGAGTGTGGGCACTGATGGTGCTGCCCATCATTGCCACCCATCAGTGCTCATCAGTGCCACCCGTCAGTGACCGTCAGTGCCACCCATCAGTGTCCAGCAGTGCTGCCTCTCAGTGCCCAGTAGTGCCACCTCTCAGTGCCCAGCAGTGCCACCTATCAGTGCTCACTCATCAGTGCCACCTCTCAGTGTCCAGCAGTGCCACCTATCAGTGCTCATCAGTGCCGCCTATCAGTGCTCATCAGTGCCGCCTATCAGTGCCACCTATCAGTGCTCATCAGTGCGGCATATTAGTACCTCCTCATCAGTGCCACCTCATCAGTGCCCATAAGTGCCACCTCATCAGTGCCCATCAGTGCAGCCTATCAGTGCCCATCAGTGCCGCCTCATCAGCGCACATCAGTGAAGGAGAAACATTTATTTATTTTCAAAATTTACTTGCAGAAAATAAGAAAAACTTTTATTTTTTCAAAATTTTCTGTCTTTTTTCTTTTTTTTTGTAAGAAATAAAAAAACCCAGAAATGATTAAATACCACCAAAAGAAAGCTCTATTTGTGTGAAAAAAATGATACAAATTTCATATGGGTAGAGTGTAGCATGACCGCGCAATTGTCATTCAATCGTGAGAGCGCTGAAAGCTGAAAATTGGTTAAGAACCCTCGGGTGCAAGCCATCCGGTCACGGTGATTTATTTATGTTAAGTTTCTCTAGTTTGGTTCTAAGTCTATCTTCTGTTAGCCATGGCGGTACTTCCTGAGGTGTATTATTTAGTTTAGCATTACAAGCTGGGTTAGTGTAACCCCCCGATTCTTTTTTAAAGACTGAAGAGAAGAAATTATTTAACACTTTCGCCTTTTCCCTGTCCTCTGTGGCCAAATTTCCTTTGTCGTCTTTTATGGGCCCAATTTGTTCTGGCCTCGCTTTCTTACTGTTTATATACTTAAAGAATTTCTTGGGGTTCTTTTTACTGACTTCCACTATATGTCTCTCGTGTTCTATTTTAGCCGCCTTGATTTCGTCTTTACATTTCTTATTACACTCTTTGTAATGCTTGAATGCTGCCAATGACCCCTCAGGCTTGTATTTTTTGAAGGCCTTTTCTTTAGTATTAATATGCATTTTTATTTTGGAGTTTAGCCATCCAGGGTTTAGTTTTGCTCTTTTAAATTTATTTCCCTTTGGAATGCACTGGCCAATCCCTTTGTATAGTATGCTCTTGAAGCACTCCCATTTCTTCTCCGTGTTAAATCGCAGATCGCCGCCATTACTAGTAAAAAAAAAAAACAATAAAAATTACATAAATCTTTCCAGTAGTTAGTAGACGCAATAACTTTTGCGCACACCAATCAAAATACGCTTATTGCGATTTTTTTTACCAAACATATGTAGCAGAAAACAAATTGGCCTAAAATGTTAAAAAAATTTGATTTTTACATTTTTTTGGGGGGAATTTCATATAAAAAAATTTGAAAAATATTGTTTATAGCGCAAAAAGTAAAAATCCCACAGGTGATCAAGTACCACCAAAAGAAAGCTCTGTTTTGGGAAAAAAAAAGGACATCAATTTCATGTGGGTACAGCGTTGCACGACCGTGCAATTGTCCATTAAATTCACGCAGTGCGAATCGCAAAATAGGCCCTGGTCTTTGAGCAGCCAAATCCTCCGGGGCTTAAGTGGTTAATTGGCTCAGAGTGATTGAATCACTATTATCTATTAGTTGCTGGTGGGAAAGTAGAATACTGCTTGTGTTGGTTGAGTCTGTGAAATGTTTACTTGTCCTTAGTTCCCTCTCAGGTCCAGCAGGGAATGTCCCTGGAAAATGAATTAAGAAACCCCTTTGTATGGGGAATCATATAAAAGCCAGCTGTGGCTGAATAAAAGTTGTTGTTGACTCCTAGAACTGTGTGTCATCCAGTTACTGGGGGGGGGGGGGGGGGGTGGGGGGCTGGGGATTTTGCCTTGGATATGTTAGTACTTCCTCAGCTTCAAGGATTATACAGCGGAGATACCTAGACTGGGTATTGGAGCTCCATTACAATTGGTGACAGTGGTGGGAGACAAGCCTTGCAGCAAGAGGAAGCAGCGTTCGTATGGATTCAGATACATGAACGCCAACGGGAAAGCAGCAGTTTGTACAAATTTAGTTACACAAATGGAAGTGTAAATGGAGACATATTATGCTGGATTAAAACGAGCCACAATAAAGGGCTTGCTCGAATCGAGAGGAAAGATAGCCAGCAATAAACCCAAAGCCGCACTAATTGCAGAGCTGACCGAGGGGGGATCGGGCAAGCAGTATGGCTACAGAAGCCATGGATACAGAGTTTGACAAAAAAGTGAAATGCAGGCTAGCATTTTATGGAAAAAAACCCTCAATAGAGCTGGTACAGGCAACTTTAGCCCAAGTGCATGCCTTTATCGCGGCAAGGGAAGACTGGGAGAACCAACTCCGGCTGGCAGAACAGCGTGCCTCGGAGAGACTGCCAACTACTGCACAAGCACCAGAGACAAAATTAAAGTTACCACATGATGCCTTTAAAAAGTTTGTGGAAGCAGAGGAAGAGATTGATGGCTTCCTGCAAGATTTTGAACGGCAATGCAGGCTGTACCAAGTACCCCTGACAGACTGGGTACGGATCCTAGCTGGTAAACTGTCAGGCCGTTCAGCAGACGCCTACAGAGCCGTGCCAGAGAAGGAAATCTTAAGCTATAGCCGGGTAAAGGAAGTGATTTTGGCAAGATATGCCATCACCCCACAAGCATACAGGAGACGCTTCAGGGAAACAAAGAAACAGGAGGACTCCCACACTGAATGGGCTTGCCGTATGCAGAGGGAAGCCCTAGCCTGGGTACAAGGCAGTCAGGCAACCACAGCAGAAGCGATCACCCAGCTGATTTTACTGGAACAATTCTTTAATGGACTAAACCCAGAGGTACAGGAGTGGGTAAGAGACCGCAAACCTACCACTCTCCCTGAAGCGGCCAGGCAAGTCAATGAATATCAAGATGCCCATAGGCAACCACAGATTATCTTCAGACCAAACCCCAGACCGCTGAACAATAATCCAGGGCCACCAGCACCACAACGACCAGGAGTAATCCCTAACCCCCCGGCAAATCGATACCCCGGGCGCAATGGACTGCGGTGCCATTTGTGCAAGAAATGTGGGCACTATCAGAAAGACTGCACTCAGAACCGGGACCAAGCTGCGTGCATCCGACCAGGGCCACCTCCCCCAGGATGGGCTGCCGCTCATTGTTATCATGCTGAAGCATCCTCAGAGCTGGAGACTCGGAGGAACACTGGAGTATCCTACATGAGGCTGACCCTGTACAGGCTGCTACCGACAACTGGCCACACCATCACCAGTCAGTACAGCTGAATGGGAAGACTGCTCAAGGTCTACAAGATTCCGGCGCCACCCTCACACTGGTCAAATGTCACCTGGTTCCAGATGCCAACCGCACTGGAGGTTCTGTAGCCATGCGGGTTGCAGGGGGAGCAATACACAGGCTACCCAGGACAAGAGTACACATGAACTGGGGTGCTGGATCTGGCTAAATAATGTGAGATTAATCCAGGAATTTTCTTCTGATGTCCTGCTGGGGACTGATCTGGGCCAGTTGACTTCAGCTTTTGTAGCAGCCCAGGTCACCAACGAGACCCACCCAGTTACCACCCGGTTCCAGGCCGACACCACGAAAACAGCGCGTCCTCTGAGGTCCCGGTAAGACCACTTCCCCAAAGCGTTAACCCCATTCCCTGGGATAGCCCCGCAGCATTTGGGCAGGAAACCCTCAGTGACCCCACGTTACAGATCTATAGGGATAAAGTAACTCAGTCACAGGCAGGATTAGAGGGAGAAAAATATTCCTAACACCAGGGGTTATTGTACCATCCGCACATCTGGCAGTTCACACTGCCATATGCGATACGCAGGGGGTGTCAATTAAAAGTTAACGACACCCCCAGTTGCGATTGCATATTGCAGTGCGATCTGCAAGTTCGCAGAGAATCGGATCGCACAAATGTGAACCACTGTGCGATCCGACTCTGAGGCGGCTCAAAAAAAGCATCCTGTGCGAGTTTGCTGCGGATGCGCTGCAAATTCAGCCATACAAAGTGTATGGCTGAACTCGCATCCGCACATCAGATCGCATGTAATTTAGGAGCAGTGCGCTCCGAATTACATGCGATCTCGCAAACCGCACAAGTGTGAACCGGCACTTATACCAAAACTTTTTTTTTTTTTAATTAAGCTGCTATATACTGTAAATAATATAATAAATGCTTATCTAGATATAAGAGTTAATATTCCTTATAAGGTGTAATATTATAATAGAAAAATAAGTGAATAAAAACATCCCTGTCAGCCATAGATATGAAATAGGCAGCATAGAAAGACCACCTATATGTGCTATATGGACGTTTTTAATCACTTATTTTTATATTATAATATTGCACTTTATAAGGAATATTAACTCTTTTATCTGGATAAGCTTTTATTCTTTTTTTTTGGCGGGCTGCATTGCATGGGCTAGGACACTGTAACACTAAGCTCGGCACACACGTTTTGCTGCTTCTGTCCTCTTTTCTCCCTCACCTCGATATGACTCACTCCCTCACTGACAACGATTGTAATTATCGATTATTATCGATTTAGTCGATTAGTTGTTTCAGCCCTAGTTCCATAGATGGTAGACCGGCTGCTCGATGGCTTCATAGATTATGTATGTGCATACTTGGATAACATTGCAATTTGTAGTGAGACTTGGGAGAAGCATCTGGGGCACATAGGAGCGGTAATAGACCAGATCAGAGAGGCCGGTCTAACCCTCAAACCGAGCAAATGTACTATTCGGATGGTGGAAGTGCAGTACTTGGGACACCAGTTGGGGTGTGGGAAACAAAAGACCGAACCTGCCAAAGTCGAGGCAGTGGCCCAGTGGCCCAACCCCCGTACCAAAACCCAGGTTCTAGCATTTCTAGGGATGACTGGTTACTACCGCAAATTCATCCCGAACTACAGCACCCTGGCAAAACCCCTCACTAACCTTACCAGAAAGAACTTACCCCGCCAAGTAGTATGGGTCCCAGAGTGTGAACAGGCATTACAACAGCTCAAACAGGCCCTTGTTAATAGTCCTGTACTAGTCGCTCCCAATCTATCTAAACTATGTCTTGTTCACACAGATGATTCAATGTTTGGATTGGGAGCGGTATTAAGCCAGGTTGAAGAAGATGGCAGAGAACACCCTGTAGCTTACTTAAGCAGGAAGCTTCTCCCCAGGGAAGGGAGCTATGCCGCCATAGAAAAATAATGCCTGGCTGTGGTGTGGGCCCTAAAGAAGCTTCAGCTCTACTTGTACGGACAGCAGTTCAACCTACCCATGGATCACAATCCATTGGTATGGCTAAACCGAGTGGCAGGGGACAATGCCTGGTTGTTGCCCTGGAGTTTGGCGTTACAACCGTATGACTTTACTATCCAGTAACGCCCCGGGAAACAGAATGGCAATGCTGACGCTTTATCGCTACAAACTGAACTGAAAAAGTGATCCGTGAGTACTCCCCGGACATCCCCAAGCCGATCCGTTATAGATCAGACTATGTGTGCTGGCTTGTGGTTAGTGGGGAGCAGTGTAGCCGAATGGACACTGAGAAAATGGTTTGGATTACTTCAAATGGGACAGTAATATTTGTCAACAATATATCTCAAGGATCCATGTTAACCACTTTACCACCTGAGGATTTTGCAGCTTATAGACCAGACCCCTTTTTTCAACTTGGCACTTTGTGATTTTAACTGATAATTGCGCGGTCATGCAATGCTGTACCTAAAGGAAATTTACGTCCTTTTTTTCCCACAAACAGAGCTTTCTTTTGGTGGTATTTGATCGCCTCTGCTCTTTTTATTTTTTGCGATATTAATAAAAAAAGAGCGAAAATTTTGCAAAAAAATGACATTTTCAACTTTGTCTTTTAAAAAATATTCAATATACTCAATTTATGTCATTTTTTTTGGCCAAAATATATTTAGCTACATGTCTTTGACAAAAAAAAATCAATGAGTGTATTTTTATTGGTTTGAGCAAAAGTTATAGCGTCTACAAACTATGGTGTAAATACTGAAATTTATGCGGCTTTAATTTCTGACTGCCTATCTCATTTCATGAAGTGCTAAAATGGCAGGGCAGTACAAACCCCCCCAAACTACCACTTTTTGGAAAGTAGACATCCTAAGGAATGTTCTGAGAGGCATGTTGAGCTCATTGAATATTTCATTTTTTTGTCACAGGTGTTTGAAAAATGACTAAAAAAAAGATTTTTTTTTTTACACAAAGTTGAAATGATATATTGCTCACACATGCCATGGGTATATGTGTAATTACACCCCAAATATATATTCTGCTGCTTCTCCTGAGTACAGGGATACCACATATGTGAGACTTTTTGGGAGCCTAGCTGTGTACGGGAGCCTGAAAACAAATCACCACCATCAGAATTTCAAAGGGCGTACATTTTTCATTGCATTTTCAAACTACCTATAACGGTTTAGGAGGCCCTGAAATGTCAAGATACCACAAAACCCCCCCAAATGACCCCATTTTGGAAAGTAGACACCCCAAGCTGTTTGCTGAGAGGTATGGTGAGTCCATGGAATATTTTATATTTTGCCACAAGTTTTGGGAAAATTACAATTTTTTTTTTTTTACACAACGTTGTCACTAAAAGATAAATTTCTCACACATGACATGGGTATATGTGGAATGACACCCAAAATACATTCTGCCGCTTCTCCTGAGTATGGGGATACCCCATGTGTGAGATTTTTTGGGAGCCTAGCTGTGTACAGGACCGCAAAAGCCAATCAACACTCTCAGGTTTTCTAATGGCGTAAATTGTTCATGTCACCTCTGCACTACCTGTCACAGTTTCGGAGGCCCTAAAATTCCAAGATAGCACAAAACCCCCCCAAATGACCCCATTTTGGAAAGTAGACACCCCAAGCTATTTGCTGAGAGGCATGGTGAATCCATGGAATATTTTATATTTTGCACAAAGTTGTCAGTAAATGATATATTGCTCACACATGCCATGGGTATATGTGAAATGACACCCCAAAATACATTCTGCTGCTTCTCCTGAGTACAGGGATACCCCATGTGTGAGAATTTTTTGCAGTCTAGCCGAGTACAGGTCCCCGAAAACCAACCCCCACTTTCAGGCTTTCCAAGGGCGTAAATTGTTGATTTCACTCCTGACTACCTATCACAGTTTCGGAGGCCCTAAAATTCCAAGATAGCACAAAACCCCCCCAAATGACCCCATTTTGGAAAGTAGACACCCCAAGCTATTTGCTGAGAGGCATGGTGAGTCCATGGAATATTTTATATTTTGTCACAAGTTCCGGGAAATATATATATATATATATATATATTTTTTTTACACAAAGTTGTCAGTAAATGATATATTGCTCACACATGCCATGGGTATATGTGAAATGACACCCCAAAATACATTCTGCTGCTTCTCCTGAGTACAGGGATACCCCATGTGTGAGACTTTTTTGCAGTCTAGCCGAGTACAGGACCCCGAAAACCAACCCCCACTTTCAGGCTTTCGAAGGGCGTAAATTGTTGATTTCACTCCTGACTACCTATCACAGTTTTGGAGGCCATGAAATGCCAAGACAGCACAACCCCCCCCCCCCCCAAATGACCCCTTTTCGGAAAGTAGACACCCTAAGCTATTTGCAGAGAGGCATGTTGAGTGTTTTGCAGATCTCACTTTTTGTCACAAAGTTTTGGAAATTGAAAAAAGAGGAAAAAAAATGCATTTTCCTGTTTTTTCTTAATTTTCCAAAAAAAAATGAGAGCTGCAAAATACTCACCATGCCTCTCAGCAAATAGATTGGAGTGTCTACTTTGCAAAATGGGGTCATTTGGGGGGGGGGGGGGTTTGTGCCATCTTGGCTTTTTATGGACTTCAAAAGTGTGATAGGTAGTAAGGAGTGAGATCAACAATTTATGCCCTTAGAAAGCCAGAAGGTGCGGATTGGTTTCCGGGTCCTGTACGCGGCTAGACTGCCAAAAAGTCTCACACATGGGGTATACTTGTACTCAGGAGAAGCAGCAGAATGTATTTTGGGGTGTCATTTCACATATACCCATGACATGTGTGAGCATTATATCATTTATTGACAACTTTGTGTAAAAAAAAAAAATAAAATAAATTTTTTTTTTTCCGAAACTTGTGGCAAAATATAAACTATACCATGCTTCTCAGCCAATAGCTTGGAGTGTCTACTTTGCAAAATGGGGTCATTTGGGGGGGTTTTGTGCTATCTTGAAATTTCAGGGCCTCTGAAACTGTGACAGGTAGCCAGGGGTAAAATCAGCAATTTACGCCATTAGAAAACCTGAAGATGTGGACTGGTTTTCGGGGTCACGTACACAGCTAGGCTCCCAAAAAGTCTCACACATGTGGTATCCCTGTACTCAGGGGAAGCAAAAGAATGTATTTTGGGGTGTCATTTCACATATTCCCATGGCATGCGTGAGCAATATATCATTTAGTGACAACTTTCTGTAAAAAAACAACAAAAAAAAAAATAAATAATAATTTTCCCGAAACTTGTGGCAAAATAGCTTTGGGTGTCTACTTTTCAAAAAGGGGTCATTTGGGGGTGTTTGAACTGTCCCGGCATTTTATGCTCAATCTTATCCACACATCACCCACTCTTCTAACCACTTGAAAACCAAGCCTTTTCTGTGCCTTTTTGTTTACATGAAAAAAGTATTTTTTTTTTACTAGGAAATTACTTTGAACCCCCAAACATTATATATTTCTTTAAAGCAGAGGCCCTATAGAATAAAATGGTGGATGTTGCAAATTTTTTTGTCACACGGTATTTGCGCACAGATTTTCCAAATGCAATTTTTGCGAAAAAAATACATTTTTTTTCATTTATTGCACAAATACACTATATAATTCCAATTTTTTTGGTAAAATTTAAAAGATGATCTTATGCCGAGTTCATAGATACCAAACATGACATGCTTTAAAAATTGCGCACGCCTGCGCAGCGGCAACAACGTACGTACATTTTTAAAAACCTTTAAAAGTCTCTACAGGCTACCACTTTATAGACTTACAGAGGAGGTCTACTGCAAGAATTACTGCACTCGATCTGGCGTTCGCGGCGATACCTCACATGCATGCTGCAATTGTGGTTTACATATGACACTAGACCAACGCTTGCGTGCGCCATTGCGCGCAAGCACGGGGGGGCTCGATTTTTTTTCTTGTTTCTTTTGCTTTTTTATGTTATTTTGACACCTTTCCTTTAATTTTTTTTTTTTTTAATCATTTTTATTGTTATCACAGTGAATTTAAATATCCCCTATGATAGCAATCTGTAGTGACAGGTACTCTTTTTTAAAAAAATTGGGGTCTTTTAGACTCTAGATCTCTCCTCTGACCTTAACGCATCTGACCACACCAAAATTGGTGTGATAAAATACTTTCCCAATTTCCCAATGGCCCTGTTTATTTCTGGCGAAACAGAAGTCATGAAATGCTCGTAGCTTCCGGTATCTTAGGCCATAGAGATGATTGGAGCCATTCTCATCTCCAATTAGCTCTATGGTTAGATAATTGAACCACCGGCTGCACTCTCGGGTTAACCGGTGGGACAGGAGAGCCCGAGAAAAACCACGGAAGGCTGCGGAAGGCGGCGGTGGGGGGGGGGAGGCCCCTCCCACTGCATGTAAAAGCAGTCTAGCGTCCAATTACCTTCTAGGATTGCTTTTACATGTAAGCCGACCGCTGGCTGTAAAAAACGATACCAAGATGATGCCTAAATCTGCAGGCATCATCCTGGTATAACCACTAAAAGTCCAGCAACGTACCAGTACATTGCTGGTCCTTGTTTGGCATATAGGTTTTTTTTTTTTCATGCAGCCTGTGGGCTAAACGGAAAAAAAGAGAACCTATCAGAAATCAGCACAGGAATAATGCGTAGTATTACTCATCATTAACCGCCCAAACAACCACCCACTGAATTTAATGATGGGTATACACGACACTATCCACGTATACCAAAATAGGATTTTAACTGCAGTGCTGAAATCAGAAAATCACCACAGCTGCTACCAGCAAAGGTATCCATATATGCTGAGCGCAAACACTGTTTGTGTCAGAATATATAAAATCAATGTCATGGTAGCCGACGAGTACCTGCAAGAGAAACAGGTCACAAAAGAATGAAAAAACAAACAAAGGACATTAAAAGTACAGTAGGAAGAGTAGAAGAACATATAAAATGACTGACACAACAACAGTTTTTGGATCCTTTTATTTTTCTTTCTAACTGTTCCTTGATTTCTTGATTTGGGACTGCGATCTTCCAGCTTGGGTCTCTCAAAATGTCGATGGACATCCAACATCTTTCGAGACCCTGTGTTTGTGTGCCCTACACTGTGTCGTGCTGTACCCTACACTAATACTCCACTAGTGTATGGTAGCGCTCAAAAACATTCCCCGATTCAGAGACCAGGTTGGTCAGGACATTTGGGACAATAATAACGGGTGTCACGCCTACATCCGCGCCTGCTACAGACACGACATCTTTTTTGGGGGTATCTTTGGGTAGGGGTACTCGGGAGGACATAAGAAAAATGTCTCTCATGCAGCCGGCTCACTGCATCTGGAAGGGGAAGTTGGGCAGGCATGCCTCCTGGGTACAGGTAGGCAAGGATGATCTCTTCCTGGAATTCCCGGAAGGATCCAGTTCGTCCTGACGCCCTGTATAGGACAAAGGCGTTCAGCATAGCCAATTGGTAAAGGTAAACAGACACTTTTTTGTACCAGCGTCTGGCTTTACGGGCAACTAGATACGGCGCCAAAAGCTGGTCGTTAAGGTCCACCCCTCCCATATTAAGGTTATATTCGTGGCCAGTTGCCGTAGTGATTTGGATCGTCGTGTCTGTGTGAAGGGAGGACAGAACATAAACATCCCGTGTATCCTTCCACTTCACCGCAAGCAATTTGTCCGTTTTCAAGCAGGCTCTCACCCCCCGACTAAGACGGGAATTTACAAGCCGTTGGGGGAAGCCCCGGCGATTAGGTCGCACGGTGCCACATGCGCCAATTTGTAAATCGAGAAGGTGACTAAATAGTGGCACGCTTGTGTAAAAGTTGTCCACGTACAAATGGTACCCCTTTCCGGATAAGGGTGACACCCGGTCAACCAAACACCAAACAATCTTACCGCTGCTCCCTATGTAGTCTGGGCAGTTCGGGGGCTCCACACAGCTATCTTTTCCCTCATAGACCCGGAAACTAACTGTATAACCTGTGGCCCTGTCACACAATTTATACAGCTTGACCCCGTACTTGGCACGCTTGCTGGGGAGGTACTGTTTCATAGCAAGGCGGCCAGTAAATTTAATCAGGGACTCGTCAACGCAGACAACTTGTTCGGGGGTAAACAAGGCTGCAAATCGCTGATTGAAGTGGTCTATGAGGGGCCGAATTTTGTGGAGCCGATCATATTCAGGGTCTCCCCGATGACGACAGATTTCATTGTCGCTGAAATGCATAAATCGCAGAATTTGCTCGTATCTCCCCCTGGACATGGAGGCAGAGTACATGCACATATGGTGAACTGGGCTAGTGGACCAATATAGCCGCAATTCACTCTGTTTAGTTATGCCCATGTGGAGGGAAAGGCCCAGAAAGATTTTAAATTCGGAAACCGTTATAGGTTTCCAGCCGAATTGTCTGACAAGGGGCGAATTTGGGTTGGCGGTGATGAACTGTTGTGCATATAAATTTGATTGATCCACAATAGATCTGTAAAGATCTTCCGTGAAGAACAGCTCATAAAAGTTCAGGGGCGTAAAACCAGCTGTCTCCACGTGGATTCCAGGTTGGGCAGTGAATGGGGGGAAGTACTGGCGCTGTAGAATCAGTGGGTTGCCAATCGGGATATGCCAGCGCATCAGGGAGGGCACTATGGGCTCTACGGGCCTGTCTACGAATACGCGGTGGCTGCAGGCCACTACTTGTGCTAGCCACCGCACCAGCTTCAACTGCACTTAGGGGACTCGCCACGTCACCAGGTGATACTGCAGTGCTGGTTGTACTAGGTCCAGTGTGTACTAGGCCGCTGGCGCTTGCCAGGTCGCCAGAAAAATGAGCTGCACTAGTAACCACACTCTGCTCCATACGAGCACTCTGCGATTCCTGCATCTCAACAACTCCAGAATGGGGTCGGGTACGCCTGGGTCTAACAGGGACCCATCTGTCGTCGGAGCTATCTGTCAGGGAGCCGCTGCTGTCATCAGGATCATATACTGACACTAATTCGGTCATTGTAGCTTCCCCATCGCTATCAGATGACACGGCCAGTATATTATATACCTCTTCACCACTGTACCAACGTTTGGTCATTTTGGTAACTAAATTTACCGGTACAGTGGTGCGACTCACAGGTAATAAAAGCACCTGGTTGTCAATGAATATTTCAAGCGCTACCAAAAAAACTGCTAATGCTAGCAGGGATCAGGCCTGACTCTGCTAACACAGCAGTTTTGTGTGTTGTGTTTTTTTGGAAGTGACAGTAATCTATTGATTACTACACTTGCCTGGGGGAAAGGGTTAAATGCAGGTGCTGGCCGGAATCAGTGCTGATCGTGCAAACACCGCGTTTTGGGAACCCTAAACTATGGGGGCGCTAGTATAGTTCTGATCAGATCAGATATTGATCTGTTCAAACACTATACTAGTAATGGAAGTGTATGTGCGTGCGTGTGTGTGTGTGTGTGGTAATCAAGGGGTTATTTCTAACTATGCGCCGGGGATCTGGGGGGGGGGTGGCGGGGACCCTAAATCTCCTTTGGGATAGAAACGAACTCGCTAGCGCAACCTCAAGTCACAATCACACTAATACAAAATACAGTAAAAACAGTCTTGTGACTTGTAAACCTGGTCACAAGTCACACTTATATGGGTATATAGAAAATGCTATATACTGTATACAGTGTGTGTTGTGGCAGGGGGTGTAGGGGTGATCAGGGGGGGGGGTCAGGGGGTTAAATCTTTATTGGGTGGGTGTTGGGGACCCTAAACCTTCTTGGGACAGAAACTTAGTCGCCTGCGCTAATTCTGATCACAATGACACTAATACAAAAATACAAAAACACTGTATATTACATTTGTATTAGTGCTGATGTGACAGCGGGGTAGGGGTTAACTGGCGGTGATCAGGGGGGGGATCAGGGGGGATCAGGGGAATAAATCTTTATTAGGGGGGTGGCGGGTAATTCAAGCGGAAAAGGGGGGGTCGCAAGCGCTACACCTGACCACAAATCACACTTATACGGGTACATAGGAAAATGCTATATACTGTATACGGTGAGTGTTGTGGCAGGGGGTGTAGGGGTGATCAGGGGGGGGTCAGGGGGTTAAATCTTTATTGGGTGGGTGGCGGGGACCCTAAACCTTCTTGGGACAGAAGCTTATTCGCCTGCGCTAATTCTGATCACAATCACACTAATACAAAAATACAAAAACACTGTATATTACGTTTGTATTAGTGCTGATGTGACAGAGGGGTAGGGGTTAACTGGCGGTGATCGGGGGGGGGGGTCAGGGGGGATCAGGGGGTTAAATCTTTATTAGGGGGGGGCGGGTAATTTAAGTGGAAAAGGGGGGGTCGCAAGCACTACACCTGACCACAAATCACATGTATACAGGTATATAGGAAAATGCTATATGCTGTATACAGTGTGTGTTGTGTCAGGGGCTGTAGGGGTTAATCGGGGGGGCAATCGGGGGGTAAATGTGCCTATCTAAGTGTATGTGACTGTGTTTGGTGCAGTACTTACAGTTAGATATGCTGTCCTCTCGAGATGAATCCAAAAAGGATCATGGGAGAGGAGGGCATGTCTTTTCTGAGCCTGTGTTTACATTTCACAGGCTCAGAACCAGGGGCGGACTGACCATTCGGGGATTAGGGCACTGCCCGAGGGCCCAGGGTCAGTAGGGGGCCCCATGAGAGGCTACACACTACATAAATAAGCCAGGAACTTCCATGCAGGCTATGCTGTGGTGGATATTTAAATGCCCACTCTATGTGGCTGAGCTGCAATTTGTAGGTGGGGCTTTGTGTGGCTTGAGTGTGGACACAGGGGGCCCCATGATCTCTGATTGCCCAGGGGCCCCATGAGTTGTCAGTCCACCCCTGCTCAGAACAGGATCTGATTGGACAGGACCGATCTACAGGTCCAGGCCAAAAATCATTGGCCTGGACCTGATGACTGATCGGTTCTGAACCCAATCGAGCCATCGGTGTCGGCGGGGACGCGCGGGAGCGTGCACAGGACCGGCGGGAAGTAGCGACGTAGACCTACGTCACTCTGCCTGGCCGGGGCTGACTGCCGCAGTAAATATACTGTGCGCAGTCGGCAAGTGGTTAAAGGCCTAGCTGCCTATGGCCAATAAAATACTGCTCCCCACAGTCAGATTCATAGCAGATGCTAATATCATCAGCTCAACCACCAGTCTTCCACACATTGTTGATTACGCTGATTTACTCACCTATTATCTATGGTGGGGTGTACACTTATAATAATGTGTATTGTACTTCAGGAGCTCGATGACGGCAAGTCTGCTAGTTAATTTGCTCAGATTGATTGAATCACTGTTATCTGGTCGCTGGTGGGAAAGTAGAATACTGTTTGTGTTGGTTGAGCCTGTGAAATGTTTACTTGTCCCTAGTTCCCTCTCAGGTCCAGCAGATAATGCCCCTGGAAAATGATTTGGGAAACCCCTTGCATGGGGAATCATATAAAAGCCAGTTGTGGCTGAATAAAAGTTGTTGTGTACTCCCAGAACTGTGTGTCGTCCAGTTACTGGTGGGGGGGGGGGGGGGGGGATTTTGCCTTGGATATGTTAGTACTTCCTCAGCTTCAAGGATTATACAGCAGAGATACCTAGGCTGGGTAGTGGAGCTCCGTTACAGTCTGCAATAAGGAGGAAGCAAACTTCCTTTACTGACTTTTACATATAGGTAAGCCTATAATAAAGCTTACCTATAGGTAGTGTAAATATCTCCTAAACAAGAGTGACATAATCATGTCTATTGGTCAGTCACAGAGCCGCAGCCCGCGAACTCAGAACCAAGACGGGTGAAGATGGGAGCCCCTGCAGCGCTAACATTGCAGCGCTGGAACAGCTTCGTTTTAAAGTGTTACTAAACCCACAACAGTAAAATCTGTGTGTAGGTGCAGAATAGCATGCTTGTTATACTCACAGTGTAACTTAAGTGATTAATCCTCTGCATTGTGTAAAAAGGCTGTGTGATCCTGTATGCACAGATCCTCCCCCTCCTGCAAATTCCCTCTGGGCAAATCCCGATAAGACACAGTAAGTGTAGTTCAGCTGCACATGCTCAGTTTGGTCTCTATTACTGGATAGAACACTTCCTAGTTTTAGCTGAGCTATTCAGGTCACATGGTATTAACATCACACATTTGGGCGTGTATACAGATTCTAAATGACAGCTCAGTCCCTCCCTCCTCCTCCATGCCCAGTAACTAAAAAAGAACAAAGTGGGTGGGATGTCTCATCTTGATTGATGGATGCTCCGCCTTCTATAAAAGCATGAGGACACAGGCTGTAGTGAATTTCAAGAGGCAGTGATTCCATAAAGAAGATAACATCACTGTACTGTACATGTTTTTGCAGTGTTCTTTTTTGACTTCTCAACAGCATCAGTTACAGTCTTTAGACGTGCATATTGAAGTCATAGAGATTTCTCAACTTTAAAAAATACATTTATTTCCCAATTTCTAAATTCAAAAATATAGATCGTGCCAAAAATGTGTTACGTTTTCTTTTTTTCATATTTGTGATCTTTCTTTCTCTCTTTCTGTGCCTTTCCTTCATCTTCATCACACTTGACAACCCACTAATATCTTACTAACACCCTTTGTCATCCTCATCCTCATCTTTATCACACCTGGCACCCCACTGCAACCTTGCTAACACCCCACCCTCTGCCATCCTAATCTTCATCACACCTGGCAACCCATTGATACTTTACTAACACTCCACCCCCTGCCATCCTCATCCTCATCTTCATCACACCTGGCACCCCAGTGCAAGCTTTCTAACACCACACCCCCTGTCATCCTTATCTTCATCACACCTGGCAACACATTGCAACCATGGGAGAAATGAAAACTCCTCCTAAAAGCTACCAGCACTCACTGATAAAAGTAACGAGATTGCTCTAATTGCTATATACAGCTGAGAAAAGGTATTATCAGTTTATATTTACTAAAATAATTGCATTTCCATGTTATGTGTACTGATGAAGTCCCGCCCATCGTGAACGTAATGCGTACGGGGGAACGTCACGTGACCCGCAGCCATCTTGAGACTCCTTCCTGCAGGGAAACAGACACGCACGCACGCTTGCAGGCTCTGAAATGTTTTAAACCAACTTAACGTGAGTGTAAAACTATTCTTGCATAAAGTATTCTTAAGCAATACAGAGAGCACTAGATCTACTCTTTCTATCATTGTATATGCTACGGAGACGTCCCAGGGAGGATTCTTCCACCTATATTGAGGACTCCAGCTGTATCTGGTGATCTGAGGTCTGCAAATCTGTATACCCTGAGTGCTGTGTAATGAGGAGAGAAGGAGTGGAGGTGGAATACTGATTGGCTATTTGGATGCTACATGCTGTTTGACCCTGCAGGGTCGTAGAGATAAGGTGAGAGGAAGAGAATGACAGGTGGCGGGATCTTATGAGCACCCTTTTGTCACATCAAGAACCTGGATATCACTTGCTCTGGGATTATTTACCATTGATTATATGGACTGCTTTCTCTATCTTCACCTTGCACCTGATTTTGGGACTTGTCTTTAGCATGCTTACCATGTTTCAATAGTAGGATTGCGCTGCACTGTTTTATATATACGAATATAAAATCAGGCAAAGTTTTGCTAATTAGGAGATTCCGATGTATCCTAATCTCCAAATGAAATAGAAATTAATTTTGTTTTTTAATGAATTCCATATTTTTGGAACAATTTCGAATTTGGATCAGTCGAAGAGTGATTGACCGATTCAAACTCTGTGTGAAGAATAGCTGGTTGTTAAGGGGTGTGACTAGAAGCCGGCTGTGGCCTCCTTAACCACTTACCGCCCGCCCGCCGTCATATGACGGTGGGACGGTGCGGCTATTATCCTGGGCGGACGTCATATGACGTGACCCAGGAAATGCACGGCAGGCGCGCGATCGCGGGACGCCTGTGCGTTGCCCGTTTTTTGCAATAGCACCCCAAACGCTGTGCGATGTTGCCACCATTTCCGCCTGCCGAAATCGCGGTAACATCGCGCAAACAACGCATGACGCCCAAAAAAGGTACAAGAGATTCTTTGGGGCGTCATGCGTTGTTTGCGTGATGTTACCGCGATTCGGCAGGCGGAAATCGCAGCAACATCGCACAGCGTTTGGGGTGCTATTGCAAATCACGGGCAACGCACAGGCGTCCCGCAATTTGCAATGATTTCTGGATCACGGGCAGAATCGCAGTGATTCTGCCCACGATCGCTACGCTCACATGTGAACGTAGCCTAAAATTCACGGGTCACCAGAGACTGCCATCAGTACCGCCGTGCACCATCGCCCGTCACCTGTCACCCATCGGTGACCATCGCCCGTCACCTGTCACCCCATCAATCACCGTCACCTGTCACCCCATCAGTCATCGTCACCTGTCACCCCATCAGTCACCGTCATCTGTCACCCTATCAATCATCGTCACTTGACACCCCATCAGTGATCCTCACTTGTCACCCCATCAATCATCGTCACATGTCACCCCGTCAGTGATTGTCATCTGTCACCCCATCAGTCATCGTCACCTGTCACCCCATCAGTCATCGTCACCTGTTTGCCATATGCATGCAATCACTTACTGACCGCCAAACGACTATATGCGTCGGCCATTAAAAGCTAAATACTGGGGTTATGGCAGCAGATAGCCCCCATAACCCCGGTATTTTTTGAAACGGCGGGCGGTCGGCTTTCAGATAAGGGTGGTCCCAGTGGCGGATTCGCCGCGGAATTACCCTTACGGTGCAGGGGAAGAGGTGCCCCCCCCCTCCTGCCGCGTCCCAGACGTTTTCCCAGCTTACCGGACCCGCCGGCAGCGGGGAAAACTATCCGGTCCCGGATCCTCAGAGACAGGAAGTCGAGTGAGGGCAAGATGGCCCTCACTCAACTCTATGGTCTTGGAGGACCGGAGCTACGTCAAAAGACGTTGCCTAGCAACCGGTTTAAAGGGACGCTTTTTTTTTTTTATTTTATTTTTTTCCTCTTTCAACAATTTTTTTTTTTCTTTTCTTTTTTAGTGTAGTTGTGAGGTGTGAGGTCTTTTTGACCCCAAATCTCACAATAAAGAGGACCTGTCATGCCTATTTCTATTACAAGGGATGTTTACATTCCTTGTAATAGGAATAAAAATGATCAAAACATTTTTTTTTTTAAACTGTGTAAAAATAAAAAAATAATAAATAAAATAAATAGGAAAAAAAAAAAAAAAATTAAAGCGCCCTGTCCCCGTTAGCTCGCGCGCAGAAGCAAACGCATACGCAAGTCCCGCCCACATATGTAAACGGTGTTCAAACCATACATGTGAGGTATCGCCGCGATCGTTAGAGCGAGAGCAATAATTTGAGCCCTATACCTCCTCTGTAACTCTAAGCTAGTAACCTGCAGAAATTTTTAAAATGTTGCCTATGGGGATTTTTAAGTACCAATGTTTGGCGCCATTCTGTGAGCATGCGCAATTTTGAAGCATGACATGTTGGGTATCTAATTACTCGGCGTAATATTATCTTTCACATTATGGAAAAAAATTGTGCTAAATTTACTGTTTTCTTATTTTTTAGTTCAAAAAAGTGATTTTTTTTTCAAAAAAATCGCATCTGGAAGACTGCTGCGCAAATATGGTGTGATAAAAAATATTGCAACGATCTCCATTTTATTCTCTAGGGTCTCTGCTAAAAAAAAATATATAATGTTTGGGGGTTCCAAGTAATTTTCTAGCAAAAAAAATGATTTTAGCTTGTAAACACCAAGTGTCAAAAATAGGCCCAGTCTTAAAGTGGATAAATGGACAACTTTGTGTAAAGCGCTACTTGGATGCTAGGCCTATGTGTGTGGCCAGGCTGTGAAAAAGTGTTACACATGTGGTATCGCCATACTCAGGAGGAATAGCAGAATGTATTTTGGGGTGCAATTTTTGCTATGTACATGCTATGTGTTAGAAATATTGCATAAATGGACAGCTTTGTGTAAAAAAAAATGTGTTTTCATTTTCTTTCCACATTTTCCAAAAACTTGTGGAAAAAAATGACATATTCAAAAGACTCATTATGCCTCAAAAATTATACGTTGGGCTGTTTGCTTTCCAAAATGGGGTCATTTTATGGGGGTTTCCATTGTCCTGGTGCTCCAGGGCCTTCAAAAGTGCGATAGGTTGTCAGGAAATTATATGTGTAATTTGTGCTCCTAGAATGCCGGACGGGGCTACTTGAATGTTAGGCCTCTGTATGTGTCCAGGCTGTGAAAAAGTCTCACACATGTGGTATCGCCATACCCAGGAGGAGTAGTAGAATGTGTTTTGGGGTGTAGTTGCAAGTATACATGTGCTGTGTGAGAGAAATAACCTGTTAATATGGCAATTTGTAAAAAAAAAAAAAAAAAAAAAAATCTTCATTTTGCAAAGAGTTGTGGGAAAAAATGACAACTTCAAAAAACTCTCCATGCCCCTTATTAAATACCTTGGAATGTCTACTTTCCAAAAAGGGGTCATTTGGGGGGTATTTGTACTTTCCTGACTTTTAAGGCTCGGTTCACATATACGCGATGCGGGAAGGCTGCGAATTCGCAGCCTTTTCCCGCATCGCACACGCACCCCCGGCAGTTCACACTGCCATATGCGATACGCTGGGGGTGTCAATGAAATGTTAACGACACCCCCAGTTTGATCGCATATCGCAGTGCGATCGTGCAGTTCGCACAGGATCGGATCGCACAAGTGTGAACCGCTGTGCGATCCGATCCTGATGCGGCTAGAAAAAAGGGTCCTGTGCGTGTTTGGAGCGGCTGCGGTGCGAATTTAGCCATACAAACCGTATGGCTAAACTCGCACCGCACAGCCGATCGCATGTAATGTCGGAGCAGTGCGCTCCGATATTACATGCGAACCCCGCACACGCACAAGTGTGAACCGGGGCTTAGTGTCTCAAGAAATGAGATAGGCCTTCAGTACATCAGGTGTGAGCAAGTGTGATCAATTTTCAATGATTCGCACCATAGCTTGTGGACTCTATAACTTTCACAAAGACCAAATAATATACACTTACTTAGGTTATTTTTACCAAAGATAAGTAGCAGTATAAATTTTGGCCAAAATTTGTGAAGAAAAATGACTAATTTGCAGAAACAAAGAAAAATGTGTTTTTTCACGATATTTTCAGTCTTTTTTTATTTATAGCACAAAAAATAAAAAACCCAGTATTGATCAAATACCATCAAAAGAAAGCTCTATTTGTGTGAAAAAAAGGACACAATTTTTGTATGGGTACAGTGTTGCATGACTGAGTAATTCTCAGTCGAAGTGTGAGAGCGCTGAAAGCTGAAAATCGGTCTGGGCAGGAAGGGGGTGAAAGTGCACTGTAGGCAAGTGGTTAACAACTGATGACTCATCATCTGTCAGCTGCTTCCCCGCTGACAGCTGAAATGTAAGTAAAAGAGTGAAAGCAATGAAAAATGCAGAAAAAAACAGTGTGGGGTACCCTCCGCTATCCAAACTAGACCCTTATATGGGCATGCAGACCTTGAGAGTCACTCGCTCGCTTCCCCATCTAGAACACCTTGTCCCCATGCTGATGGGGACAAGGGCCTCTTCCCTACAAGCCTGGCCCAGTGGTTGTGGGGGTGCGGGGAGTGACTTATCAGAATCTGGAAGCCCCCTATGTGAAATAGTATGGGGCACATAGTACCCCTACTCATACACCAAAAAAGTGTAAAAAGTAAATAAAAACACAACAACTGTTTTTGACATGTAGCGATGTTTCCAGGCCTGTGGCCTGATGTGGGTCTGCCATTGTTACCGTTTACCTCTCCAGCCCATTTGAGCTGCGGCCCTGGGTGTGAGAACTGACACATTGACAACTCTAGCATCTTTGTTTGGTTGTTTTATTGTAGTTTTAGGGGATGGGAGAAGAGAATGAGTGGGATACTCCTTTGGCTCGACTATGTACAATTCTGGGACTTTTATAGCAAAAATGCCCGTTAGTGCTGTCTTGACGCCAGCCGACACTAGCCGATGCTTACTGATGCTTTGAACACACTGTATCTCTGAAAGCTGTGCTGGAACTCCGATTTAAGTCCAGAAGATCCAGGACTGTGGAACATTGAACATCTGACACTGCTTGCACTGCAAAGTCACTGACTACTCTCTCCAGCCTTGCCCTGGCTTGAGGTAGGCTTGCTGTGTATTCCTGAACTGCTGCAACTCTCAACTGATGCACTCACACAGTGCATTAACTCTTCAGGGCCCAAACCGCAGGCGCCCCCTTTACCACTTCAGGTTCCTCAACCTAGGTACCCCCCTCTATCACTTCAGGGTCCCTTGACTAGGTACCCCCTTTACAGCTAGCTGACTCGTGGATCCTAGAACCTTCTCCGGAGTGGTCCCCACTGACTCTAGGCAGACCCCCAGGGGCAATCCTCAGTACTCACGACCTGTGTAGGCTTTCCTGGGACTGGACCCCTCTCGCTCTCTGCTGGTTCTCGGCACACCGGATTCCCTTCAGCTCAACTCAGCTCTCTCTGGATTCTCAGGCAGCACCCGAGACATCCACTTCCTCTGACAGGAGGAGAGACAGCCATACTCTCCCTCCTGGGACTCTGCTTCCCGCCAAAGACAATGAGTCATGCCCTCCCTCAAACTTATACCCACTCCCAGAATCCTTTGCGGCAGAATCTGCCTTCTGGGGTAGTTACAAGCCTGAATGTATTAGACATATGCCGGTTTTCGGTAATTCGATATATCGCGGTATTGCATAGCCACGGTATTGTTATTGTGGCATTTTTAAAATACCGAGTTTCTCTGTCAAGTCTGCCTGACTTGTGAATTGATACATTTCAGTGAGCTGGATGACTCATTCACTCACACAGCTAAGCCCTTTCAGCATTAAGGCTACATTCACACCTGAGCGTAGCGTTTTTCGCGCGTTTTTTACCGCGATTTTAGCGGCGTTTTTTACCGCGATTTTACCGCGATTTTTACCGCGATTTTTGTGCAGGCGTTTTTAGATTGAATAGAGATCAATGGAAAACGCCTGCAATCTGCCCAAAAAGAAGCTCATGTACTTTTTTGAGCGTTGGGCGTTTTGTAAACAGCGTCAAAACGCTCAGATGTGAACAGGGGCCATAGAAATGAATAGGATTTGTCTTGTTGGGCGTTTTGAGAGCTGATCCAAGAGCAGAAAAACGCCCCAAAAACGCCCAAAAACGCCGAGATGTGAACGGAGCCTAAGTCTCCCAGTAACTATAAACAAAAATGATTACATTGTATTTTTTCCTTCCCTCTGCCAGGGAGAAAGGAAGTTTAACCTCTTAAAAACTGGATCTTTTTCTGACACTTGTTGCTTGCAAGTTAAAATCAGTTTTTTTTTTGCTAGAAAAGTACTTAGAACCCCCAAATATTTTATATATTTTTTTAGCAGAGACCCTACAGAATAAAATGGCGATTGTTGTAATATTTTATGTCACACTGTATTTGCGCAGCAGTCTTTCAAACGCAATTAATAGACTTTAATGAATAAAAAAAAAAAAAAAAACGTAACAGTAAAGTTATCCCAATTTTTTTTTTTGTTACACAGAGAATCGTGAGAGAATCGTGATCTTTATTCCAAGCTAAAAAATCGTGATTCTCATTTTGGCCAGAATCGTGCAGCTCTAATATATATATATATATATATATATATACATATACACACAGGCATAGCAGCCCACATTACATTATTATATAGCCATCAAGCAGTGTCTGGCCTACCTGGTGATGACTGGTCCTGGCGCTCTGATCCGATGGCCTGGTCTTTAAAGGGGCAAATCCTTGCGATCCATAAGTGGTTAAACCTGCAGAAGGACCGGTGTTTTTATCTATTATAGAAACATAGAAACATAGAATGTGTCGGCAGATAAGAACCATTTGGCCCATCTAGTCTGCCCAATATATCTGAATCCTATGAATAGTCCCTGGCCCTATCTTATATGAAGGATAGCCTTATGCCTATCCCATGCATGCTTAAACTCCTTCACTGTATTTGCAGCTACCACTTCTGCAGGAAGGTTATTCCATGCATCCACTACTCTCTCAGTAAAGTAATACTTCCTCATATTACTTTTAAACCTTTGCCCCTCTAATTTAAAACTGTGTCCTCTTGTGGTAGTTTTTCTTCTTTTAAATATGCTCTCCTCCTTTACCGAGTTGATTCCCTTTATGTATTTAAAAGTTTCTATCATATCCCCTCTGTCTCTTCTTTCTTCCAAGCTATACATGTTAAGGTCCTTTAACCTTTCCTGGTAAGTTTTTTCCTGCAATCCATGTACTAGTTTAGTAGCTCTTCTCTGAACTCTCTCTAGAGTATCTATATCCTTCTGGAGATATGGCCTCCAGTACTGCGCACAATACTCCAAGTGAGGTCTCACCAGTGTTCTGTACAGCGGCATAAGCACTTCTCTCTTTCTACTGCTTATACCTCTCCCTATACATCCAAGCATTCTGCTGGCATTTCGTGCTGCTCTATTACATTGTCTTCCCACCTTTAAGTCTTCTGAAATAATTACTCCTAAATCCCTTTCCTCAGATACTGAGGTCAGGACTGTGTCAAATATTCTATATTCTGCCCTTGGGTTTTTACGTCCCAGGTGCATTATCTTGCACTTATCCACATTAAATTTCAGTTGCCAGAGTTCTGACCATTCTTCTAGTTTTCCTAAATCCTTTTCCATTTGGCGTTTCCCTCCAGGAACATCAACCCTGTTACATATCTTTGTGTCATCAGCAAAAAGACAAACCTTACCATCGAGGCCTTTTGTAATTACTTTACTATTGCTTTAGGCCTGGTTCACATGTATGCGGGTTGGCGGCCCACATTTGCACAGGCATAGCAGCCCATTGATGTGAATGGGCTTGAGCTGCTATGCCTGCGTTTTCAGCTGAAAAAAGGTGCATGCAGAATTTAAAAAAATGCAGTGGCCATGAAATCCATCCTTCTTTTGCACCATGCGACTTACCTGCTGTTGCTGCACACGCAAACTGTTTTTAAATGCCGTGCCCACGTATACAAAAAATGCAGAAAGCTTGCCAGAGCAGGAACTGCAGGTTAGTCGCATGGTGCAAAAACAGGATGGATTTCAAGGCCACTGAATTTTAAAAAAAATGCTGCATGCACCTTTTTTCTGCAGAAAATGAGGGCATAGCAGCCCGTTCAAATCAATGGTCTGCTATGCCTGTGCAAATGTGGGCCGCCAACCCGCATACATGTGAACCGCCAACCCGCATACATCTGAACCACCAACCCGCATACATGCGAACCACCAACCCGCATATATGTGAACCAGGCCTAAAGCAATAGTAAAGTAATTTATAAACAACACCTCCTTCAGGTTTAACCACATCTTGACCACAAGGATTTGCCCTCTTAATGACCAGGCCATCGGATCGGAGCCGAGCGCCAGGACCAGTTATCACCAGTTAGGCCAGACACTGCTTGATGACCTATTTTAGGCCTGGTTCACAGAGTCTGTACTGACTGACTATATAATAATGTGCATAAGTGAACCAAAGCCCCTAAATTCAGCAATGAAATTGAAGTGAGGTGGAAATTTAATAATTTAAATTTAATAATAGAATACCGTGATAATACCGTATACCGTGGCAAAACCTTAATCAATTAATCGCAGCATGAAAATCTGATACCGTCACAAGCCTAGAATGTATCCCTGATTGGGTTTCCTCCACTGCCCTATGAGAAGCCTCTTACAGAGCCAGTGGGGAGACTCCCCCTTCAGCAGACACACCTGGAA
This sequence comes from Pelophylax lessonae, assembly GCF_965119305.1. Classification (NCBI taxonomy): domain Eukaryota; kingdom Metazoa; phylum Chordata; class Amphibia; order Anura; family Ranidae; genus Pelophylax; species Pelophylax lessonae. Next base: position 426,709,810 of record NC_138769.1, on the reverse strand, counting down.
ACCATGACACCCTACCAAAAGAAATCATGGCCCTGCTGTGGCAGACAAGGCCCACTATACATTTGCCTAGCACCTACCTGTGAGGGTGCTACAGACAAGTCTTTTATTAAAAAACAAACCGCCCCAAAAAAAGAGGTACTTCCAGATTATGGTATGTTACCCCCCGCACTCCCACAATCACTGTGCCAGGGTTGTGGGAAAGAGGCCCTTGTTGTCATCAACATGTGAAAAAGGAGCTTTAGGGGGGGGTCCCCCTTACCCCAAAGCACCTCCCCATGTTGAGGGCAAGTGGCCTGGTATGGTTCAGGAGGGGGAGACTCGTTCATTCCCCCCCCCCCCCATTTCCTTGCAAGCCTGACTGTTATGATGTTATGTCCTGTGCCAAATTTGTTTCCTTGTATAATTTGGTATCGTCAACTAGCATTGGCCCCTAGACAGAAGCCTGGAGCACACCACTCACAAGATTAAAACAGTCAGAGAATGAGTCATTTAGCAATAATCTCTGGACCCAATAATGTAACTAGTTTTCTATCCATGTACATACAATTTCATCAACTCCTACAGACCTTATTTTATAGTGTAGCCCTCTTTTGGTGGGGTTATGAGGAATGGCCCTCCCCAAACAGGATATTGCACTAAACCTGTAGGTGCAATATATTTATTAATAAAGATACCGCCAGGTGAATGTTGTGGCAAAGTAAAGTTGCAGGGGCCCCTGAGGGTGAGTCTGTCTTTGTGTCAGAGACCTGAAGACAAGATCAGCGGTCACGGGGGTATCCCTTAAACTGTTGTTCAAAAAGCCTGGAATGGAGCTTCTCACTGGCAGGAACTGTGTTGTGACACTAAAACTCAGAGTCAATCTACCCTGCACTTTCATCCCTTCTAGTAGTTTATAAAAGTCCCTTCTGATTGGTGGTTTAGCAGCATGGACTGGAAATGTGGCTGAGACTTTTTCACTCTCTCCAGCTTCTCCTTCCGGGGGTTTCGAAACCAACAACCCAGGAGCAGGAAGAGCATACATAATATGTTTACAGGCATTTTGAAATTCAGGTAGTAGAGGGCAACAGATCCATACAATAGAATAAACATTTATGAGGTACAATATCAAATGCCTTATCAAAATTTAGTTAAACTATGTCCACTGCCCCCTCCGCTTCAGGAAGCCCTTAAAGTAGATTGTGTTTGCATCATTCCTCGCCTATAAATTATCTTTATATCTATGGACCAGTTTTTCTTCCCGATTTGATTAGGGGTACTAATCTCCCTAACCCTCCATCCCTCCCCCCTCATCACTATCCTACTTAAAAATGGGCTTTTACATTACTTACATTCACTGGACTTCCACCATACAATTTTTTACTTACTTCTACATAGAATGATAACATATTGGTCTGACAAGAACGGTCTTTAATAAATCCACGTTAGTTTTCACTTATCGCAGACAAATTTCTGTATAGATTGCCTTATCAAACCCTCAAAAGCGGCTTTTGAGGGTTTGATAAGGGAATCTATACAGAAATTTGTCTGCGATAAGTGACAACTAACGTGGATTTATTAAAGACCTTATATATGTATATGAAACATACATACCTTACATGAAAAGAAAAACAAAAAACAAGAGGGTAGCATAATTCGCCAGCCTAATTGTGCCTAATCGCCTGTTAGGGGTTTCCAAAAAACCAAACACAAAGTATACACAAAAAGAAAAAAACACCCTGAAAGGATTGGTGGGCATAAGCCATCTGGATCTGGTGATTTGTTCACATTAAGTTTCTCTGGTTTCTTTTGTACAGGCGGTCCCTGAGCTACAAACATCCAACTTACATACGACTCCTACTTACAAATGGAGGAAGACAACAGAAAGTGAGTGGAAATCTACCCCTAGGAAAGAAATTCACTCCTGTAAGAGTTCTCATGGGAAAAAGGTGTCTCCACTGAAGCTTTATCACTAATCCTTGTTTCCACAACCACCCAAAATTTTCAAAATCCAATTGGCACGGACAAAAAGTGAGGTGAAATCTGAACAGGGGCATAGACATCAAAACAAACATTACATTAACATTTCCCAATGCTAGCCTTAAAAAAAAAAAAAAAGAAGTAACGTTTTTTTTTTTTTTTTTGGTGGAGTTACACCTAAAAAATTTACCTGTTCCAACTTACATACAGTGTTGGGGTAGTTACTCAAAAAATGTAACTAGTTACTAGTTACTTCTGTAAATTATAACGAGATTACTTTACTAGTTACTGCATTTGAAAAGTAACTTCACTACTTATTACTTTACTTTCCTCTTTCTTAATTGACCGTGTAGAAGAAGATACATGACACTCTTTCTGCATAGAGATTATTGTATAAACACAGGCTTTGGGAAACATGAGAACAAAACCTGAAAAAAACAGAATAAAACAAAGTGCAACAAAAAGTCATAAACTTCATCCCTCTCTATTCTTCAAAATAATGATTGAATCGCATGGCTTGGGTAACGCAGGAAAGCGCGTTCCTATAGCCTAGTAAAGTAGTGTAGTTACCTCCTATAGCTTAGTAAAGTAGTGTAGTTACCAATATTAGTATTGTAACTAGTTACATTACTTAGTTACCAAAAAAAGTAATGTAGTTACTGTAATCAGTTACTTTGTAACTAGTTACCCCCAACACTGCTTACATACAAATTCAACTTGAGAACAAACCTACAGAACCTATCTTGTTTGTGACCCGGGGACTGCCTGTACCTGGTTTTCAGTCATGCACAGTGGTATCTTTGGTAAAATGTCATTTTACTGCTAAGAAGATCAAACCTGTTATTTTGATCTGTAAAAACTGAGAAAAAAAGAGAAAAAAATGATTTAATACATCTGCCTTTTCCCTGGCATTTGTGACCAGCTTCCCCTGTTCATCTGGTATGGGGTCTATCTGTTCTTTCATAAGCTTTTGATAAAAAAAATAAATAAAATAAAAAATAGGGACTTGTATAACTTGCTGTAGCAGTGTGTTTCTCACATTTTGTTTCAGCCGCCCTGCATTTCTAGTTGCATTCCTTGCAAATCTGGAATGCAGAGGGTGTCACTTCTATTTTGTAGTTTTTAAAGGTCAGTTTTTTTCTTATTTACTTATATTTTTACACCAAAATTTAGCAACATAGGTTTTAATTTTGCTCTTTGATGCTTGTTACTTATTTATATAGTGCCAACAGTTTGCACAGTGCATTACATTTTAAGGGGAAATAGTATAGTTAAAATACAGTTAAATGCAAGAGGGTTAGTAGGGCCCTGCCCCTGAAAGCTTACAATCTAATAGGAGGAGCAAGTGGAACAAAAGGTAATACCTGTGAGGGATGAGCAGATGGGGAGAAATAAAAATTCAGTTGTTAGGTGAAGGTGGGAAAGGCTTCCATGAAGAGATGAGTTTTCAGGGATCCCCTAAAAGTGGATAGAGTAGGAGACAGCCAGACAGATTGGGGTAGAGAGTTCCAGAGGATGGAAGAAGCTCTGGAGAAGTCCTGGAGGCGAGCATGGGAGGAGGAGACAGGGGAGTCAGACAGCAGGAGGTCCTGGGAGGAGCGGATAGGACAGTTATGATGATATACTGTGACAAGATTGGTGATGTAACTTGGGGCAGAGTTGTAAATGGCTTTGTTTGTTGTTGTTATTTTTTTTTAATGTATTCGTTGGGCAAGTGGAAGCTAGTGGAGGGATTGGCAGAGAGAAGTAAACTGAGTTGTTGGTAAGGTGGATAAAAAGGTGGATGTTTGTCTTAACCACTTGACAACCAGCGATGTACCGCTATTAAGCTGGACATCAAGTGGTTATACTGGGATGATACCTGCAGCTGCAGGCATCATTCTAGTAATGTTTATAGAGCCGACGGTCAGCTCTTTTGTTTAAGAAAACTATAGCAGCTAATTACCTGCTGAATTGCATTTACAAACAGGAGACCCAGTCGACCAGCCGTCGCCTTTGTTGGCTGATCATAGAGGCAAACAGAGACCGGAATGGCTCTGTTCACCTCCATGATATTGGAAACTGGAAGCAATAAGCATACATCATTTGCAGTTTCCCCGGATGTAAACAGCTCCACTTTAAAAAATGAAAAGCATTTGATCACACCGATCTTAGTGTGTTCAAATGCATTTGAGGGCAAAGGAGGGATCTGGGGGTCTAATAAACCCCAGAACTCTCCATAAAGAGTACCTGTCACTACCTATTGATATCATAGGGTATATTTATATTCCCTGTGATAACAATAACATTAAAGTGACAGTGAAAAAATGTAAATAAATAAATAAATACATTTTAAAGCCCCCCCCCCCTCCCCAATGCTTTTGGGCAATGGTGAACCCATGCATCAGCCCCGCACACACGCACGCAAACAGCGATCATCCCACACATGTGATATATCACCATGAACGTCAGATCATGGGCAGTAATTTTAGCACCACATCTCCTGTGTAAATGTAAAGTGGTAGCCTGTAAAGGCTTTTAACCACTTTACCACCGGAGGATTTTGCTGTCTTACATCCAGGCCACTTTTTGCGATTCGGCACTGTGCGACTTTAACGGACAATTGCGCGGTCGTGCAACGCCGTACCCAAACAAAATTTATGTCCTTTTTTTCCCACATACAGAGCTTTCTTTTGGTGGTATTTGATCACCTGCGCATTTTTTACTTTTTGCGCTATAAACAAAAAAAAATGTAAATTTTGAAAAAATAATATTTTTCAAATTTTTTTATATGAAATTACCCCCCCCCCCCCCAAAAAATGTAAAAATCTAAATTTTTTAAAATTTTTGGGCAATTTGTTTTCTGCTACCTATGTTTGGTAAAAAAAATCACAATAAGCGTATTTTGATTGGTTTGCGCAAAAGTTATTGCGTTTACTAACTAAGGGAAAGATTTCTGTCATTTTTGGTGTTTTTTTTTTTTAACGAGTAAAGGCGGCGATCTGTGTTTTTTTTTTTGCGGGATTGCGACATTGTGGTGGACAGATCGGACCCTTGACTGACATTTTTGACACTTTTGGGGGTACCAGTGACATTTCTACAGTAATCAGTGCTATAAATATGCACTGTTACTGTAAAAATGACACTGGCAGGGAAGGGGTTAATTTTTTTTGGAGAGGGAGGGGTTAATGTATGCCTGGTGCTTACTAACGTGTGTGGGGGGAGGTGACTGAGTGACACAGGGACAGATCGCATGTTCAGCTATGCTGAACCCTGCAATCTGTCACTGTTTGTCACTTAGGAGATCCGCCCGCTTTGTTTACACAAGCGGGCGGATCTCCAAACTCGATTCCCCGATCGCCGCTGCTCCTCCCCTGGCCCGACTCCCGCTGTGACTGAATACAGCAGGAGCGAGCCTCCGGCGGCGCGCGAGTGCTGCCCACAAGGGGAGGAGTCCAGCGACGTAGGTCTACGTCGCTGGACGGAATCGGGCCACTTTGCCGCAGTACAGTCCCAGTGACTGGTCGGCAAGTGGTTAAAGCATTGCCTATGGATGGTAAAATTGATGTCGTTTGTTGCCGTTGCATTGGCGTGTGCAATTTTTAAGCATAACATGTTTGATATCTATTTACTCAGCGTAATATCATATTTTACATTTTGCCAAACTATTGGGTATTTTATTTAAAAGAACAGAGTCCCTGCAATAAGGGGTGGAGGTTCTTTTCCATCCGAATATCACTCTGAACTTCCAAAATTCTGGGTGCCAAATTATTATGAACTGCAAGTTAGTCCTCTCTTTTTGATTGTTCCAAAACCTGTCATGCTACTTGGGTGAGACCCCTGAGTATACCAACAATTTACTCTAAAAGGACCAAAATCTAAATATGAACGACACATAGCACCTGTCCAGAACCCATCCTAGGAGTCCTGTACACCATGTAGAGGTAAGCCTATAAGAAAGGAGTTGCAATAGTCAAGGCGAGAGATAACAAGGGAGTGAATAAGTTGCTTGATGGTTTCATTGGTGAAAATGGGCGTATTTGTGAGATGTTGCAGAGATGAACCCTACAAGATTTGGACAGTGATGGGATTTGGGGCTGAAAGGACAGCTTACAGTCCAGGATTACACCTAGCTTGCTGGCATGAGAGGAGGGGCTGATAGTTGTATTATTGATCTTGAAAGAGATCAATAATAATAATAATTGGTAGAGACTTGATGCAGAAGTCAGGGAAGGAGGCACGAGTTTGGGAATATTATGAGCTCAGTTTTACAAAGATTGAGTTTGAGGAAGTTGTGTGACGTCAATACTAATGTTTAAATAATAAGTTAGTAATGCAAGATGAGTCTGAAGGGCTGAGGTGAGGAGTAGAGATATAGATTTGGGTGTCATCAGAAAAAATATGGTACTGAAAGCTTTGAGAGTTTATCAAGTGACCAAGGGAGGAGACATAGATAGAGAAGAGAAGGGGGCTAAGGACAGAACCCTGGGAATGCTATGATAGATATGAGAACTAGGAAAGGCCATAGTCTTAAAACTAAAGGAGTGGAGTTTTTGAGGAGGAGCAGGCAGTCAACAGTATCAAAGGCAGCAGAAAAGTCTAGCAGTATATGTAATGAGTAGCGACCATTTGTTTTAGCGGTCCCTAAATTGTTAGTGAATGACTAATGTTATTGTTTAATACATCTTTAAAACACTCCCAGTTGCCATGCATGCTCTTTGTTGCAAATATTTGGTCCCATTTAGTGTTGTGTAATGAGGATCACAGCTTACTGAAGTTAGCTTTTTTTCTTTCTTATTTTTTTTTTGTCTGAGCCTATGTTATAGTAGATCTTCATTTAAATAGTTATAGGCTTCTTAGCAACCAGCAAATTTTCGGACAATTAAAAACACTTTGGTCAGGAGACTGCAATGTATAAAAAAAATAAATAAAAAAAAATGATATGTATATATATATATATATATATATATATATATATATATATATATATATCTATATATACAGTATATATATATATATATATATTTTTTTTTTTTTACACATATACACACATTATATATACATAGCAGGTAGCAGGCAGAGTGGTCAGGAGGGTGTATCAAACTGAATTTAGAGACTTGCATTATGTTATGCACACTGCAAAGTGTGCATGGCACAGAGCTCGGGGGAAAAGAGTTTGTAAGCCTAAAGTGCAAGGGTGAGGGGTTTGCAATGCACAGATTGCTGGGGTTAGGCATGCATAACACAGTGTGGGGGTTAGCTGTTGTATGGCACAGAGTGCGGAATCATTTGTGGTGTGTGAGGTACAGAATGTAGGAGTCAAGAGTGGGTATTGCACAGAGTGCAGGGGTCAAGAGTATGTCTCAAGCCATCATAAAAAGTGCAGTGGTGTGAAATATGTAATGTACAGCCCTGTTTTCAGAGTATAGAGTGCAGTGGTCAGGGTATGTAATGTTAGAGGGCAGCAGCCATGAGAACATACAGCATAGCATATGTAACATACAGCCCTGTTTACTGAGTCCCCCTGCACTTATTTAGCCAACCCAAAAGAAAAATAACCTCCCTCTCCCCTACCAATAAAAAATTCTCTCTAACCAAGGAAAAACATTTTAATCCCAGAGTACAAATTCCACAAACAAAAATTCCCACCATAGCAAAAATCTCATCCTTCTACCCAGGGCCGATCCTAAGGTCACAGACGCCTGGGTGCAGAAATTTTTCTGGCTCCCCCACATGGGTGTGGTCATCTTACTAACTCCTCCCCTTTACAAATGTTTCTATGGCAATGACTCAAACAGAGATGCTCCCATAAGAAGTCTTCCTTACCCCGGGACCCTCCCACGATCTCTTAACAATAAACAAATTACAGTAAGAGAAGCAGAGTACTCTAATGGGAACTGGAGGGGGGTCTCTCTAATGGACACAGAGAGGGCATCTGTTAGAGAGTCTGTTAGACAGAGCCCCCAGACAGGAGATGGTAAGAGACTGCAGACTTGATACAAGAGATGGTCAGAGACTGCGGATATCAGGCCCGAACTGGGACAAAAAATAGACCTGGGCATTTTAGGCTGAGCAGCCCATTTTTTTTTTTTTAAACAAAATGACCAATGATGAACAACTACCTATGTTTTTTAGTTATATTTAGCCTGCACACCCATGCGATCCGATTCTGCAAATCGCGCTGCATTTTGAAAACCGATTGCGGGGTGTCGTTAAACTAACATACACCCCACAATCTGTTTGCATGGACGGGTTGCTATTTAGATGCAGTCCACATTTAGTGTAAACCCAGGCTAAGAGATAACAGGTAATTTTAGGGTACATTAAAAATATATTACCCAATTTTTGGGTAAAATATAAAAGATGAGTTTGTGTCAAGTAAATAAATACACAACATGTCAAACCTTAAGACTATGTATGCCCGAAAATAGCAACACATTTCAGTACCCAATATTTTCCATAGGCAAAGCTATTAAAGATCATAGAGGTCATCAGTTCAGAGTTAACCATGAATAATGATCCTATAATTATTGCTCTCATTCCAGTGTGCAGGGTCATATATTACACGTGTAGTAAAATCAAGGTTTTTGTTCACAGGCGCCCCCAAAATTTGTATGTAGTTTTGTATGGTGGTGGTGGGATAGGGATGACATCAGTAGCAGTGGTGGTGGGGATAGGGATGACATCAGTGGCAGTGGGAATAGGAATGACATCAGTGGCAGTGGTAGTGGGGATAGGGGGGACATCAGTGGTGGTGGGGATAGGGTTGACATCAGTGGCAGTGGTGGTGGGGATAGGGGTTACATCAGTGGCAGTGGGAATAGGAATGACATCAGTGGCAGTGGGGATTGGGATGACATCAGTGACAGTGGTGGGGATAGGGATGACATCAGTGGAGGTGGTGGTGGGGATAGCGTTGACATCAGTGGTGGTTGGGATAGAGATAACATCAGTGGCGGTGTTGAGGATAGGGATGACATCAGTGGGAATGATGAGGATAGAGTTGACATCAGTGGGAGTAGTGGTAAGGATAGGGATAACATCAGTGGCAGTGGTGGTGGGGATAAGGATGACATCAGTGGCAGTAGTGGTGGGGATAGGAATGACAATGTTCACTGCCACTGATGTCATCCTTATCCTCACCACCATTGCCACTGATGTCATCCCTATCCCCACCTCCCCACCACCACCGCTACTGATGTTATCCCTATGCCCCCCATCACCACTGCCTCATGGGAGGGGTGGAGATCAGACAGAGGGATGGCTGTGGGAGGGATGGGATCAGGCAGAAGGATGGCGGTGGGAGGGATGGGATCAGGCAGAAGGATGGCGGTGGGAGGGATGGGATCAGGCAGAAGGATGGCGGTGGGAGGGATGGGATCAGGCAGAGGGATGGCGGTGGGAGGGATGGGATCAGGCAGAGGGATGGCGGTGGGAGGGATGGGATCAGGCAGAGGGATGGCGGTGGGAGGGATGGGAACAGGCAGAGGGATGGTGGTGGGAAAGATGGGATGAGGCAGAGGGATAGCTTTGGGAGAGATGGGATCAGGCAGAGGGATGGCGGTGGGAGGGATGGGATGAGGGAGAGGGATGGCGGTGGGAAAGATGGGATCAGGCAGATGGATGGCGGTGGGAGGGATGGGATCAGGCAGAGGGATAGCGGTGGGAGGGATGGGATCAGGCAGAGGGATGGCAGTGGGAGAGATGGGATAAGGCAGAGGGATGGTGGTGGGAGGGATGGGATCAGGCAGAGGGATGGCGGTGGGAGGGATGGGATCAGGCAGAGGGATGGCGGTGGGAGGGATGGGATCAGGCAGAGGGATGGCGGTGGGAGAGATGGGATCAGGCAGAGGGATGACGGTGGGAGAGATGGGTTGAGGCAGAGGGATGGCGGTGGGAGAGATGGGATCAGGCAGAGGGTTGGCGGTGGGAGGGATGGGATCAGGCTGATGGATGGCCGTGGGAGGGATGGGATCAGACAGAGGGATGGCGGTGGGAGAGATGGGATCAGGCAGATGGATGGCCGTGGGAGGGATGGGATCAGGCAGAGGGATGGCGGTGGGAGAGAGGGGATTCAGCAGAGGTATGGGGGTGGGAGAGATGGGATGAGGCAGAGGGATGGCGGTGGGAGGGATGGGATCAGGCAGAGGGATGGCGGTGGGAGGGATGGGATCAGGCAGATGGATGGCGGTGGGAGGGATGGGATCAGGCAGAGGGATGGCGGTGGGAGAGATGGGATAAGGCAGAGGGATGGCGGTGAAAGAGATGGGATCAGACAGAGGGATGGCCGTGGGAGGTATTGGATCAGGCAGAGGGATGGCGGTGGGAGGTATTGGATCAGGCAGAGGGATGGCGGTGGGGGAGATGGGATCAGGCAGAGGGATGGCGGTGGGAGGTATTGGATCAGGCAGAGGGACAGCCGTGAGAGGTATTGGATCAGGCAGAGGTATGGCAGTGGGAGGGATGGGATCAGGCAGAGTGATGGCAGTGGGAGAGATGGGATCAGGCAGAGGGATGGCGGTGGGAGGGATGGGAGTAGGGAAAGATCAATTCCTCCATATGCAGCTGCTGCCCCATCCCCCTTCTATACAACACACACATGGGCACTGCACTCACCTTCTTCCCTCTGCTGCTCCGCCCCTGCCCCCGGCTCCGCCCTCGCCCCGCGAGCAGCGTGGACTGAATGAGCTGCTTCACGCTGCAGGAGGGGAGGACTCTGCCACTGGAGCTTCGGTGCCCCTCCTCCGCCTCAGCTCACGGCGCCTGGGTGCGGTGCACCCCGTGCACCCGCCCATTATCGGCCCTGCTTCTACCCTAACCTCATCCTTCTCATAAAGGGGACTGAAGTGCCCTTTTAATATAAATAGCAAATGATGCATAGTTGCCAACATTTGAAAAACATTTCCAGGGACACTTTGCAGCACAGCTATCAATTACTTACCACACCCACTTCCCTGAAGCCCCGCCCACTCCACATAACTAATCTCCGCCTACTTATCAGATTATAGGGTCTACTCAATAAAGAGAGAATTACAGGAAATTGAAAAGGGAATTTTAAACTTGAGGCCAAAGTAGCAGAGTTGGAATCATTCTCCCATTCAGCTGCACTACTTCTGCCTAAAGTTTAAAATTCTCATCACAATTCCCTGCAATTCTAAAGTGTCAAATGTGCTCAGGTGTGACCATACAAAAAATGTAATATGTAAATATAAATCATTTAAATATAAATAAAGTGCAAAGTGTAAATAAGTACATTAAGTGCAAAGTGTAAATAAGTACATTAAGTGCAAAGTGTGAATAAGTACATTGCTGGGACACTGTAAATTACCCGAGACAGGCTCCTATTTGCCGGGACTGTCCCGGCAAAAACGGGACAGTTGGCAAGTATGAATGATGCTAAGATCACAAGGGAATTATTCTTTAATAATTACAGAGATAAAATCAATATGTCAGTGAATCTCTAAAACAATTTTATGACACATGGGTGTTTTTGATATATGGAAGCTGTGGTCAGATCAGTGTCACTGTCACATACAGTAAAGCATCACTATTGAATGCAATCATGAATTCATGGAATATGTTTTAAAGTCATTTACACATAAATAGCAGCAACAGGAAGTCAGAATGACTGTTTCAAAATATTGTCCTGCTTGCACTCGGTTCAGTTACTTTACAGTGCTGCAATGAGAAGCAGCTTAAAAAGATTGGAGTGGGCACACAAAAAGGCTTGACTAAAAAGACTGTAAGTTATTATTTTTTTTCATATTGGCTTTGTAAAAATGTATGTTTATATAAGTATTTGTGTCAATGTTTAGATTAATATAGTCTCTAGATTCTGATCTGTTCTAAGATTAATAAAAAACAAAAAAACAAAAAAAAAAAACCACTGTTTTGCCCGCTTTGCAATTTGCTGTATGTTGAAATTTCCAGTTAAGGATCAAATCTTTGCAAAGCATTTATTTAAGCTCAAAGAAAATGAAATATGTTTGTATAAAGTATATACTGTATATAGTAAAAGAGCATAAGACAATACTATTCATTGCCTAGAAGCAAGCAATTAATGACACATCTTATTAGATGTTAGTAACTTTAACCACTTCAGCTCTGGAAGGGTTTACCCCCTTCCTGACCAGGGCATTTTTTGTGATACGGCACTGCATTGCTTTAACTGACAATTGTGCAGTCATGTGATGTTGTACCCATAAAAAAATGATGTCTTTTTTTCACACAAATACAGCTTTCTTTTGGTGGTATTTGATCACCTCTGCGGTTTTTAATTTTTGCACTATAAACCAAAAAGTTTCGACAATTTTGAAAAAAAAAAACAAAACAATATTTTTTTACTTTCTGCTATAAAACATCTCCACAGTCCTATAAAATGCAATGTCACTGTATAAATGACACTAGCAGGGAAAGGGTTAACATCAGGGGTGATCAAAGGCTAAATGTGCTCCTAGGGAGTGCTTTCTAACTGTGAGGACAATGCTGTGACTGGAGGAAAACAGTGATCCGTGTTTCTTAGCAGAAACACAAGATCTCTATTTTCCTCCCTCACAGAATTGTTTACATAGGCAGACCGCTGTTCTGCCTTTCCTGTGAACATTCGGCAGGTCCCGGTGGCCCGCTGATTGGCTCCCGCTGTGTCCAATCTCAGCGGAAGCGGTGCTCCAGTGGCACATGCTGAGAGCCAATCAGAGGAATCACATACAGGTACTTGAACTTGCACTTAAAGCAGTAGTATACTCCGCTTTTTAACTTTTACCTACAGATAAGCCTATAATAAGGCTTACCTGTAGGTAAAATTAATATCTCCTAAACCTGCACGGTTTAAGAGATATTCACCCTGCATGCAGCCGCTGACACCAGCGGCACATGCGCTCTGAAGGTCCGGCGTATCTTGCCGGACCTTCAGACCTCCTTGCCGGAAAGTGAACTCCCACGCGCATGCGCGGGAGTGACGTCATCGCGGCTCCGGCCACTCACAGTGCCAGAGCCGCCGAACCCAGAAGAGTCGCCGAGGGAACATGTCTGCTCCCTCAGCGGTGTCCGGGCAACCGTGTCGGGGCTTCGTTCTAAGGTAAGTATTTCATAATGTGCTAGTATGCGATGCATACTAGCACATTATGCCATTGTCCTGCAGGGTTTGTTTTTTTTTGGTGATACAACTGCTTTAAGGGCCGCCCTGCTGCAGTGTATGTACATGGGGCAGTCCTTAAATGGTTAAAGGATGATGCTGCCTTTCACCCTTTCACCCTTAGGCCCCTTTTACACAAGAGGTCCGATCCGGTCCTGCAGTCCATTTTTCAGCCAGGCCCAATTGGACCCTCCATTCTCCTCTATGGAGCAGTGGATGTAAATGGACTTGTGTCCATTTACACCCCACTACCTCCGGGTCTGATCCGATCCGATGAAAGGGGACTAACATATAATATGTTAGTAAATAAACAAAAACAAGCTGCGAGTGAATAAAATCAAAAATTAAATGAACCCGTGTAAAATTAACTGCAAATTAAATTGCACAATTATAAGTGTAAATTAGATCAGTAACATCAAATATATAAATATGTGTACAGAGTATATAAATGTATGCTGATTAAATAAAAAGTCTAAAGAGTCCCAAGATCTGTGGAAAGCAAATCCAAAATACGACACCACAAAGTGCTGTATCCACCACCAGTGAGCCATCCTCCTTACCATATAAATGGTAAAAATAAGCCTTTAATCTCCCAGATCAGATGACCAGCAAGGAGTCAGCCCAAAAAGATTCTTCTCTTGAACCAGGAACACAGATGCTTGACAGGAAATGGTATTGCCAGATACACCATTGGGGACACCCGGGGCCAGCCCTTAATGACCACCATGCATCGCCACCGACATATAAAGAGGATAAAAATACTCCATAGCGTAAAACCGTATTACTTTATTAATAAATAAAAAGGGGTTACACTCACATAGCAAGCAGAGTAAAGCGCAAATCGAAAACAAACTAGCCGCCAGCCGGTCGGCTCTTCAGCTAGTCTTTACTTCCTGGAACACGGGGATGACAATAGCACGCCGCGACCCGACGTACATTTCGTCAGAAATGACGTTTTCAAAGGTGAAAACCTTTGAACGTACGTCGGGTGGCGGCGTGCTGACGTCATCCCCGAGTTCCAGGAAGTAAGGACGGGTGGAAGAGCCGACCGGCCGGCGGCTCGTTTGTTTTCTTATACTTCATCCAGCCATCAATAATTTGTAAACATTTACTTGATTTGCAGATAGGTGACCAATTGATCAAAAAATAAAACAAATGAAATCATAAAAGTCTCTATTAAAGAACTGTCAATCGTCTCTTTAGTAGTTCTTTCTATGATTGGTCCCAACGACCAATGCTGCGCATGCATCCACTTTATACACCACAGTCCTGCCCTTCACTAGCTGTACTCTCACCTGACAGCTTTGACCCCTCATCTAAATGTAAGGTCAAAAAACACACGTGTCCCCTTTAAAAGGGTCTTTAACCATTTCCATACAGAGCAGTTACACCCCCTTCCTGCCCAGACCAATTTTCAGCTTTCAGTGCTCTCACACTTTAAATGATAATCACTCAGTCATACGCTGTACCCAATCACATTTTTTTTTTGGTAGTATTTATTCACCCCTGGGTTTTTTATTTTTTGCGATATAAGTGAAAAAAGAGCGAACATTTTGAAAAAAAAAAACATTTTGTTTTAGTTTCTATTATAAAATTTTGCAAATAAGTAATTTTTTTCATAAATTTGGGCCAAAATTTATACTGCTACATATCTTTAGTAAAAATAATCCAAATTAGTGGTTATTATTTAGTTTGTGTGAAAGTTATAGAGTCTACAAGCTATGGTGCCAATCACTGAAAATTGATCACACCTAATCACACCTGATGTACCGACGGCTTATCTCATTTCTTGAGAAATGTCAGGACAGTATAAATACCCCCCAAATTACCCCTTTTTGGAAAGTAGACATTCCAGGTTATTTAGTAAGAGGCATGGTGAGTTTTTTGAAGTTGTAATTCTTTCCCACAATTCTTGGAAAATTGAAGAAATCATTTTTTTTTTTTTTTTTACACAAAATTGTCATAATAACAAGTTATTTTTTTCACACACAGTATATGCATACTTGCAATTACACCCCAAAATACATTCTGCTACTCCTCCTGAGTATGGCGATACCACAGACTGTGTGAGACTTTTACACAGCCTGGCCACATACAGAGGCCCAACATGCAAGGAGCACCGTCAGGCGTTCTAGGAGCATAAATTACACATATAATTTCATTGCAACCTATCACACTTTTGAAGGCCTTGGAGCACCAGGACAATGGAAACCCCTATAAAATGACCCCATTTTGGAAAGGCATGGGCTGCAGATAGGTACTCAGGTACTCTGATGGGCTGCAGACAGGTACTCAGGTACACTGATCGGCTTCAGAAAGGTACTCGGGTACTCTGATGAGCTTTAGAGAGGTACTTGGGTATTCTGATGCTCTGCAGATAGGTACTCGGGCACTCTGAGCTGGAGACAGGTACTGGGGTACTCTGGACTGGAGACAGGTACTTGGGTACTCTGGGCTGGAGACAGGTACTTGGGTACTCTGGGCTGGAGACAGGTACTTGGGTACTCTGATGGGCTACAGAGAGGTACTCGGGTACTATGATGGGCTGCAGAGAGGTATTCGGGTACTCTGATGGGCAGAAGACAGGTACTCGGGTACTATGATGGGCTGCAGAGAGGTATTTGGGTACTCTGATGGGCAGAAGACAGGTACTCGGGTACTCTATTGGGTTGCAGATAGGTACTCAGATATCCTGATGGGCTGGAGACAGGTACTCAGGTATTCTGATGGGCTGCAGATAGGTACTCTTAAGGGCTGGAGACAGGTACTCGGGTACTCTGATGACAGGTACTCGGGTACTCTGATGGGCTGGTGACAGGTACTTGGGTACTCTGATAACAGGTACTTGGGTACTCTGATGGGCTGGTGACAGGTACTTGGGTACGCTGATGACATGTTCTCAGGTACTCTGATGGGCTGCAGAGAGGTACTTGGGTACTCTGATGGGCTGCAGAGAGGTACTCGGGTATTCTGGGCTGGAGACAGGTACTCGGGTACTCTGATGGGATACAGAGAGGTACTCGGGTACTCTGATGGGCTGCAGAGAGATACTGGGTTACTCTGATGACAGGTACTGGGGTACTCTGATGACAGGTACTCGGGTACTATAAAGACAGGTACTCGGGTATTCTAATGACAGGTACTCGGGTACTCTAATGACAGGTACTCAAAGTACCCAAGCACCCCCCAATTAAGAATACCTGTCACTAGCCCATCAAAGTATCTGTCACCAGCCCATCAGAGTACCCGAGTACCTGTCACCAGCCCATCAGAATACCCAAGTACCTGTCATCAGAGTACCCGAGTACCTGTCACCAGCCCATCAGAGTACCTGAGTACCTGTCACCAGCCCATCAGAGTACCCGAGTACCTGTCATCAGAGTAACTGATGGGCTGGTGACAGGTACTCGGGTACTCTGATGGGCTGGTGACAGGTACTTTGATGGGCTAGTGACAGGTACTCTTTATTGGGGGGGTAATCAGTGTGTTTTGGGGTGCACTATAATCGGTAACTAGCTGTTACCGCAATCTCCTCCTCACACAGGATCAGTGTGTGAGGAGGAGAACACGGTAACAGCTAGTTACCATTGTCTCTGTTAACATTCTGTGACCGGCTGTGAATGGACACAGCCGGTCACGTGGTAAAGAGCCAATTTCATTGGCTCTTTACCCTCATTAGGGATTGACTCTGTCAGAGTGACACTCGCCATCCCCGAAGGACGCGCGCAAGCGGCATGCATGAGGGAAGTGCATGTGACTGGCTGTGATTGGACACAGCCAGTCACATGGTAAAGAGCCATTTTTTTAATGGCTCTTTACACCGATCGGGGATGGGGTGTGTCCCAACGGACACGCCACATCCCTGATCGCCAGGCTGTGCACCCCCGGGGGGCGGGAGAGCAGTGGATCCAGGCGGACATCATATGACTCCTGCCCGGATCGACACAGTGTCATTTTATAATGCTCCGGTATGGAACTGCTTAAAGTTTGAGTAAACTCCCATCTCTGACTTGTACCTATAGGTAAGCCTATAATAAGACTTACCTATAGGTACTGTAAATATCTCCTAAATGTGCAATGTTTAGTAGATGATTACTGTATATGTAGCCGATGACATCACAGGCGCATGTGCTCTGAAGGAACAGCTTCGCAGGTCGTTCCTTCAGAGCCCTGTGCCGTAAACAGTGGCTCATCTGCGCATGCGCGGTAGTGACGTCATCACGTCTCAGGGCAGACATACAGCCGGAGTTCGAAGACCCGGAAGGAAGATGGGGTGAAGATGGAAGCAGCCTCTGGTGGTGTCAGCACATGGCTGGAGGGCTTTGTTTTCAGGTAAGTTTCACATAATGTGCTAGTATGCCAAGCATACTAGCGCATTATTAAACTACCTTTAAGGACAGAAAAAAAAACACCCAGTGGTTTACTACCGCTTTAAATATTCCTTAGCTCTTACTGGAATCCTTATGCTGGAAACACTCCTTTGCAGCAAAGTTTTCCTCCTCGTGCAATTTTCCGGACAGTGCCCCTTTAAGACTCTAGCCAACCTCATAAAATAAGCACTACATATTGGATTACCTTGAAAACCACATTTATTCCAATCCCAAATTTAAAACCACTTATATTGTGCAGGTGCTAAGTCGCACCAAACAATCATAAGCACATGCAGCAGTATAGCTTTTAAATACATGTAGTATAGGTGCATAAGAAGCTGTATTCAGACCGCTGTGCAAGGTAACATCATCAGAACATTTGATTTATTTTTTGGTTGATTAACTTATTAACTTAACTGCAAATTATTAAATGTATACACATCTTAGATGGCTAGGAGAAGTATAGAAGAGACAAGGTGGATATTTATTTGATAGAGATGTTTATCAGTTTATTTGATCTTGTTTTGCTTGATTGGCTCCCGCTGCTCTCAATCAAACGCTGTGACAAGGGATCAAAGGCTGGGGCCTGAGCCACCCTGTCTGTGTCAATGGAC
This sequence comes from Pelophylax lessonae, assembly GCF_965119305.1. Classification (NCBI taxonomy): domain Eukaryota; kingdom Metazoa; phylum Chordata; class Amphibia; order Anura; family Ranidae; genus Pelophylax; species Pelophylax lessonae. Next base: position 426,691,757 of record NC_138769.1, on the reverse strand, counting down.
CCAGACAGTGCGGCTTGGGAGTGAGCCCGCACGAGTGCCCTGATAAAAAGCGGCTTTCTATGGGGGCACTTGCCATAGAGGAGTAGCCTGGATCGCTGGTGGGGAACTTCAGAAAAGGAGGATTGGGGCTACACTGTGCAAAACCATTGCATGGAGCAGGTACAGATGCATCTTAGAAAATAAGAATATCATCAAAAAGTTAATTTATTTCAGTAATTCAATTTGAAAGGTAAACTCATATATTTTATATAGAGTGATATATTTCAAGCCTTTCTTTCTTTTAATTTTGATGGTTATGGCTTACAGCTAGTGAAAACCCAAAATTCTGTATCTTTGAAAATTAGAATATTATATAAGAAAGATAAAAAAAGGATTTTTAATACAGAAATGTTGGCTAACTGAAACGTATGTCCATGTACAGTATAGTATGCATGCAGTCAATACTTGGTCGGGGCTCCTTTTGCATGAATTACGGCATCAATGCAGCGTGGCATGGAAAGCGATCAGCCTGTGGCACTGCTGAGGTGTTATGGAAGCCCAGGTTTCTTAGATAGTGGCTTTATGGGGTTTAGGTCAGGTGAGTTTGCTGGCCAACCAAGCACAGTGATACCATGATCGTTAAATCAGGTATTGGTACTTTTGGCAGTGTGGGCAGGTGCCAAGTCCTGCTTGAAAATAAAATCAGCATCTCCATAAAGCTGGTCAGCAGAGGGAAGCATGAAGTGCTCTAGAAATTCCTGGTAGAGGGCTGTGCATACTTTGGACTTTGGACTCCCAACGGACACGCCACATCCCTGATCGCCAGGCTGTGCACCCCCGGGGGGCGGGAGAGCAGTGGATCCAGGCGGACATCATATGACTCCTGCCCGGATCGACACAGTGTCATTTTATAATGCTCCGGTATGGAACTGCTTAAAGTTTGAGTAAACTCCCATCTCTGACTTGTACCTATAGGTAAGCCTATAATAAGACTTACCTATAGGTACTGTAAATATCTCCTAAATGTGCAATGTTTAGTAGATGATTACTGTATATGTAGCCGATGACATCACAGGCGCATGTGCTCTGAAGGAACAGCTTCGCAGGTCGTTCCTTCAGAGCCCTGTGCCGTAAACAGTGGCTCATCTGCGCATGCGCGGTAGTGACGTCATCACGTCTCAGGGCAGACATACAGCCGGAGTTCGAAGACCCGGAAGGAAGATGGGGTGAAGATGGAAGCAGCCTCTGGTGGTGTCAGCACATGGCTGGAGGGCTTTGTTTTCAGGTAAGTTTCACATAATGTGCTAGTATGCCAAGCATACTAGCGCATTATTAAACTACCTTTAAGGACAGAAAAAAAAACACCCAGTGGTTTACTACCGCTTTAAATATTCCTTAGCTCTTACTGGAATCCTTATGCTGGAAACACTCCTTTGCAGCAAAGTTTTCCTCCTCGTGCAATTTTCCGGACAGTGCCCCTTTAAGACTCTAGCCAACCTCATAAAATAAGCACTACATATTGGATTACCTTGAAAACCACATTTATTCCAATCCCAAATTTAAAACCACTTATATTGTGCAGGTGCTAAGTCGCACCAAACAATCATAAGCACATGCAGCAGTATAGCTTTTAAATACATGTAGTATAGGTGCATAAGAAGCTGTATTCAGACCGCTGTGCAAGGTAACATCATCAGAACATTTGATTTATTTTTTGGTTGATTAACTTATTAACTTAACTGCAAATTATTAAATGTATACACATCTTAGATGGCTAGGAGAAGTATAGAAGAGACAAGGTGGATATTTATTTGATAGAGATGTTTATCAGTTTATTTGATCTTGTTTTGCTTGATTGGCTCCCGCTGCTCTCAATCAAACGCTGTGACAAGGGATCAAAGGCTGGGGCCTGAGCCACCCTGTCTGTGTCAATGGACCCAGACAGTGCGGCTTGGGAGTGAGCCCGCACGAGTGCCCTGATAAAAAGCGGCTTTCTATGGGGGCACTTGCCATAGAGGAGTAGCCTGGATCGCTGGTGGGGAACTTCAGAAAAGGAGGATTGGGGCTACACTGTGCAAAACCATTGCATGGAGCAGGTACAGATGCATCTTAGAAAATAAGAATATCATCAAAAAGTTAATTTATTTCAGTAATTCAATTTGAAAGGTAAACTCATATATTTTATATAGAGTGATATATTTCAAGCCTTTCTTTCTTTTAATTTTGATGGTTATGGCTTACAGCTAGTGAAAACCCAAAATTCTGTATCTTTGAAAATTAGAATATTATATAAGAAAGATAAAAAAAGGATTTTTAATACAGAAATGTTGGCTAACTGAAACGTATGTCCATGTACAGTATAGTATGCATGCAGTCAATACTTGGTCGGGGCTCCTTTTGCATGAATTACGGCATCAATGCAGCGTGGCATGGAAAGCGATCAGCCTGTGGCACTGCTGAGGTGTTATGGAAGCCCAGGTTTCTTAGATAGTGGCTTTATGGGGTTTAGGTCAGGTGAGTTTGCTGGCCAACCAAGCACAGTGATACCATGATCGTTAAATCAGGTATTGGTACTTTTGGCAGTGTGGGCAGGTGCCAAGTCCTGCTTGAAAATAAAATCAGCATCTCCATAAAGCTGGTCAGCAGAGGGAAGCATGAAGTGCTCTAGAAATTCCTGGTAGAGGGCTGTGCATACTTTGGACTTGATAAAATACAGTGGACCAACACCAGCAGATGACATGGTTCCCCAAATCATCACTGACTGTGGAAACTTCACACTGGACCCCATGCAACTTAGATTTTGTGATTCTCCACTCTTCCTCCAGACTCTGGGACTTTGATTTCCAAATGAAATGCAAAATTGTTCATTTGCAGGATCTGTGAGTTAGGTCTGCTCATGGTGCTCAGTGTGTGATTCATCTGGTCTGGGGAGTGTTTCACACTGGTCCAATAGGGAGGCATATTGGACAGTGGGTGAAATCTGACCAATGGGTACACAGCCTTTTATACAGCCCCAGTGATTGGCACAGACTGGCTGCCTCAGTGCATTGTGGGGCGTGGTATAAAAGCCAGGAGCATATGTGCTGCGGGGTCTTTCGCTGGTGAGCAGAGTCCCGGAAGGAGGGTGGTGGCTGCCTCCTCCTCTGTAGCAGTGGCATGCTATCACAGGCAGTCAGCCTGGGGACCAGAAGGAAGGAGCTGAACCCAGAGGTCCATGAGAGCTGACTGAAGGGGTAGAAACACTTGAGACCCTCGAAAAACAGTATCGTGAGTACAGGGGATCGTTTCTAGGGGCCTGACCTGAGGGGGGGCACCCCAGATAATTCATCCTAACAAGTCATCTACATAGAGGCTTTATCCTAAAGTCATCTAAGTGGCAAGGTGAATCAGCAGCCTGGCTGCATCTTCAGACAGGAGTCCTCATCTACTTTGAATAGTTCAAGTTGGAGTTTCCCACTCTTCCCTTCTTCCATCCCTAATTTAAATAAAACCACAAAAACAGCTACATCCCCTAGACCAGGGGTCTTCAAACTATAGCCCTCCAGCTGTTCAGGAACTACAATTCCCATCATGCCTAGTCATTTTTGTGAATGTCAGAGTTTTACAAAGCCTCATGGGATGTGTAGTTTTGCAACAGCTGGAGGGCCGTAGATTGAGAATCCCTGCCCTAGACCGTTCTTTGACTGAGCCAGAGAGTAAAGAGTTAAATTGTGTATGCTGCAGTTGCTAACAGTAACCCGGGGGATCCCAAGGTGAACAATCCAGCAGTCCACTAGGGGGCAGTGCTACTATGATATCACTGTTCTTGATTGGCCAGCAAACTCGCCTGACCTAAACCCCTAGAGAATCTGTGGGGTGTTGACAAGAGGAAGATGAGAGTCACCAGACCCAACAATGCAGATGAGCTGAAGGCCACTATCAAAGCAACCTGGGCTTCCATAACACCTCAGCAGTGCCACAGGCTGATCGCCCCCATGCCACGCTGCATTGATGCAGTATTTCATGCAAAAGGAGCCCCGACCAAGTATTGAGTGCTTGCTATACTGTACATGGATATAGTTTTCAGTTAGTCAACATTTCTGTATTAAATATATATTTTTTTATTGGTCTTATGTATGTAATATTCTAGTTTTTTTAGATACTTAATTTTGGGTTTTCACAAGCTGTAAGCCATAATCATGAACATTAAAAGAAAGGAATGCTTAAAATATATCACTCTGCCTGTAACACATCTATATAATATGAGTTTCACTTTTGAGTTGAGTTACTGAACTAAATTAACATTTTGATGATATTCTAATTTTATGAGATGCACCTGTATGTATGACACATTTTCTAAGGTAAAAAAATGTGCATTTACTATTTTTTTTTTTAGGAGCCTGGAAAGAATTGCATTAGCAATCAGCAAATCGCTGGTGCCATGCAGGTCTCCTGCACACTGTCAGTGTAAGCTGAATACCCATACATCATACATCACACTGACAGGAAGAATCAATGAACTACCACAGCGCTCAACAGCCCCATGGTAGTTCATAAAGAACTACAAGTCGACAACCACAAATGATGTCGGGACTTGTAGTTCATTTATTCACAGAACTCTGTTGCGCTCTTTTCAAAAAGTGACAGCTGGTCACAGGGAGGCAGCGGATCACCAATCGGCTGCAGGAGCAAGAACATGTTACATGTTCCCCTCTAAAAATGGGTGGAACACGTAACATGTTCCTGAAGGTGAACTGTACGTGACAGAGCATTGCTTTGGGCATATGATATCAATCATTAGAGAAAACTTATCAATTGTGCTGTTTTTTGTTTTAAAAATACATTATAAATTAAAAAAATAATAATAATTTTAAAATAATGATTTATTATTCTTACTGTCTTTTACAGCTGAAACGTTGATAGCGATGCCATGGTATAGGCAGTATTTTTGGCTTCTGTTGTTTGGAGGCATTATCATTTTAGTGGCAATCATCTCCTTTGTTGTGATTTGTGCGTGCAGAACTCGTTTATCAAAAAGTAAGTTCACACTGATTGTCCCTGTTGCATGTAATTGATCATTCAGTATTCTTGTATGCACAGCTAACTGAAAAGGAAACATATTCTAGTTCAGCTATAATATAGACCAGGGGTTCTCAAACTTTCTAAAAAAAGGGCCAGTTTACTGTCCTTGCGCCCTTAGGAGGACCGGACTAGGGCCAGTGGGAGTAAATAATGCCCTATCTTTGGGTGTCAGTGGGAGGACTAGTACCCCATCGTTAGTGTAAATGAAAGGAATTCTGCCCCTTTGTTAGTGTCAGTGGGAGGAATAGTGCCCCATTGTTGATGTCAGTGGGAGAAATAGTGGCCCATCGCTGGAGTCAATGGAAGAAATAGTGGCCCATCGCTGGTGTCAACGGAAGGAATAGTGGCCCATCGCTGGTATCAATGGAAGGAGTTGTGCCCCATCATTGGGGTCAAGGGAAGGAATAGTGCCCCATCGTTGAGGTCAATGGAAGGAATTGTGCCCCATCATTGGAGTCAATAGAAGGAATTGTGCCCCATCATTGGTTTCAATAGAAGGAATTGTGCCCCATCATTGGTGTCAATGGAAGGAATTTTTCCCCATCATTGGTGTCAATGGAAGGAATTTTTCCCTTTTGATGGTGTCAGTGGGAGGAATAGTGCCCCTTTGTTGGTGTCAGTGGATGGAATAGTGCTCCATCATTGGTGTCAATGGAAGGAATTCTGCCCCATTGTTTGTGTCAGTGGGAGAAATTGTGCCCTTTCATCTGTGTCAGTGGGAGGAATAGTGCCTTACTGTTGGTGTCAGTGGGAGGAAAATTGCCACATTGTTAGTGTCAGTGGGAGAAATAGTGCCCCATTATTGGTGTCAGTGGGAGGAATGGTGCCCCATTATTGGTGTCGATGGAAGGAATTGTGTCCCATTGTTGGTATCATTGGAAGGAATTGCGCCCCATCACTGGTGTCAGGTGGAGGAAGTGTGCCTTTTTGATGGTGTCAGTGGGAGCAATAGTGCCCCCATAGTTGGTGTCAATGTAATGAATTCTGCCCCATCATTGGTGTCTAGTAGGAGGAACAGTGCCCCATTGTTGTTATCAATGGAAGGAATTCTGTCCCATCATTGATGTCAGTGGGAGAAATAGTGCCCCATCATTGGTATCAATGGAAGCAATTGTGCCCTATCCCTGGTGTTAGTGGGAGGAATTTTCCCCCATCCCTGGCTATAGTGGGAGGAATTCTGCCCCATCATTGGTGTCAGTGGAAGGAATAGCGCCCTTTTGTTGGTGTCAGTGGATGCCCCAAGGGCCAAACAAATACAAGCAAAGGTCACAGTTTGGAAATCTCTGTTATAGACCATTACTTTGTGTAGCTAAGATAAATGAGACCCAAAAAGAATAAAATAGTTATCTAAGACAATGAAAGGGACAACATCATTGCAAACCAGACAAATCAAGTAGTACTATACTGTAAATTTATAATTTGATTTAGGGCCCTTTCACACGGGCGCTCCGTATGTCCACAAATCATCCTATTTTTTTGCGGATGATTTGCGGACATAATGTAAGTCTATGGCATTGCGGATGTCAGTGGAATACCATCCGCTGACATCCGATTTTCTTCCTGTCAGTTCTGTTCCGTTTTTTGGAACGGAACAGAACCCTATTTTTGTTCCGTTCAAAAAGGGAAAGGAAGGAAAATCGGATGTCAGCGGTGTCATCCGCTGACATCCGCAATCCCCATAGACTTACATTATGTCCGCATATCATCCGCAAACGGATGGGATGATATGCGGGCATACGGAGCGGATGACAGAAATGTGCAAAAAAAAAAATTGTGCAAACAGAAACCTGTAATAGGAGGAATACGTGGGCTACAGCTGCTGACTTAATTTTGGAAATTCCACTTGCCTGTCTTCCATGCTTAACCTTAAAGGATAAATTAATGTTTACAAAAAAAATATAAAAAAATATGAATAAATGCACAATTCTTTGCAGATAATAAAATATGCGTTGATTATTATTATTATTATTATTTTTTTGTTAGGGACCTGTAAAGCATTGTACCCACAATCACCAGATCACGGGTGTAGTTCATTGTGAACTATAAGCCGACAGCTGCAAAGGCTGTCGGACTTGTAGTTTTCCCTTTCACAGAACACTGTAAATGGATGATGAGGCCAAATATTTTTTAGTTTGTGACAGCCAGAGAGGGAAGAAGATCCCCTGCTCACTGTCAAAAAAAGAGGCGGTGCATTTGTAAAATGTTATGTGTTATACCCTTAATATAGGTGTAATATGTTACAAAAGGTGAACTTATCCCTTAAAGTCCAACTCTGATAAAAGTAACAACCAAAGTACTAAAGAACAGCGGGATTTTTAGGGTCAATGTAGGAGGGATGATCACAATGAGAGCAAAAATACTTTTTTATATAAAAACATATTTATTGAATTATAAGGGTAAAAAGAGAAAATTGCATATGTATACATATACATACAAAAGAACATGTTACCTGTGAGAACACCGATACAAAATACCAAATTGGCTACAGTATTATCTCTATTAGGCAAAGTCTGTAGGTCCTCAAAGAGCCGACGCATTTCGCCCAAGGCTTCTTCAGGGCCATAGAGACCTTCAAGACAGTTATTCCCATAAAATCATGAACAGGACATAGCGTATCCAGGGGCAGGCGTCGGGACCATATGAAGCTGAGACGGCCACAATAAAAGACCACACATAAATATGGATCATTAGTCACCATATAACAGCCCAAAAAAGGTGTCCAGATATTACGAATGCTCACACAATGGGATTGCCGGGACCACTCATCCAGCCAGTAGGTGCAGCATCCATAAGGGGAGACTCCCTTCACACACATGTAAGGCCTGTATGTGTGACCTAGTAGTATAGTTGTATCAAGTCAGGTATATATATACCATATATAGGGCCTGATCAGCCACATAACATGGGCCAGCATTACTTGGTCCCACAGTACCTTGGCTCAATATGTTCCCTGTACCTCACAGATGCCCACCCTGATAAAAGTAAAAGTCCTCTCTTGCAGCGTGGCTGTGCCCACACTGTAAGGGTAAATGCTAGTTTCATCTAGTGCACAGAAAAGCACTATTACTTACCTGATCCTCTGGTCCCCTGGCAAACGGCACTCCCCCATCCTCATGTTGGGCTGTGGTTGCTGTATTGGTCTTGATGACGTCAGAGGACCTTAACCCCTTGAAGCCTAAGCCTGTTACATATAGTTACATAGTTACATAGTAGGTGAGGTTGAATAAAGACAATAGTCCATCCAGTTCAACCTGTGTAGGTGTGTGTGGCTGTAATCATCTCGCATACCCCTGAATGTTCTGATCCTTGAGATGTACGTCTAGAAGTCTTTTGAAAGCCACCATATTACCTGCAGAAACCACCTCTTGTGCTAGAGAATTCCACAATCTTGTAGCCCTAACAGTAAAGAACCCCCCACGTTGCCTGAGGTTAAAACGCTTCTCCTCTAATCGCATTGTATGCCCCCGAGTCCTCATGCAATCCCTGCGACTGAACAGCTTTTCTTCTAAGCCTAGATCCCCATTGAGATATTTAAAAATTGCTATCATGTCCCCCCTCAGGCGTCTCTTCTCCAGGGAGAATAAATCAAGCGATTGCAGACGCTCCTCATAATCAAGGTCCTCCAATCCCCTAATTAGTTTAGTTGCCCTTCTCTGGACCCTCTCCAGCTCCAACACATCCCTTCTGAGGACTGGTGACCAGAACTAGACAGCATACTCCAGATGCGGTCGGACCAGAGTTTTATAAAGTGGAAGGATTATAGTCTTATCTCTGGAATACATCCCTTTCTTTATGCATGCTAATATTCTGCTGGCTTTGGCAGCTGCCGCTTGACATTGCATGCTGTTGCCTAGTCTATCATCCACCAATACTCCCAGATCCTTCTCCATTTTTTATTCTCCCAGGGGTTCCCCTCCTAACGTGTATTGTGCTTTTATGTTGCTAGTCCCCAAGTGCAAAACCTTACACTTCTCCACGTTAAACCTCATTTGCCAAGTCGTTGCCCACTCCGTTATTTTGTCCAGGTCATTCTGTAGGATACCTCTTCATGCTGTGCTGTTATTGCCCTGCCTAATTTTGTGTCATCTGCAAAAACTGATATTGAACTACATATCCCGTCCTCAATGCTGTTTATGAATAAATTGAACAAGGTTGGTCCTAGGACTGAGCCTTGGGGGACCCCGCTTACTACCTCAGACCAGTCTGAGTATGCGCTGTTTATTAGGGCTGTGCATCTTCACTTACCTCACGATTCGATGCGATTACGATTATTAGGGTCGCGATTCGAAACGATTCGATTCCGCGATGCATCACGATGCATCACGATTACTGCCCAATGCCCATGCCCAGCCCACTGCCCAATGGTTTTCAAAACTTTATAAAAAAAAAAAAAACAATCAAGCAGTCACAAATAAAAGAATCCTTTTTATTTTCATATGCTTCAAAGGACACTTTCCTGGACCCTGTCATGGCCTGCAAGCCCTGCATACTTTAGTGCACTTGCACTGCAAACATATAGGAAGGTCTGAAAATGCAAACAGCATAGCAGAGACAGACAACAACACTAGTATTTTACTAGAAGTAACAGTAAAATTAGTAAAAAACTGTAGTAGTGCAGTTTACTGCTTCATAAAAGAAAATATTAATATAAGCCAGGCCTACCACCATTTAAAGTACAAATAAAGGCCAAACTTTTTGGATTTTGGATAAAGTTTGGCCTATAGTTGTACTTTAAGGCAAGCCAAGATAGAAGAAGCCAGCCAGCCAGCCAAGCTAATATTCTTGTGAAAATGGTCATCATAAATTCCCACAAAACATTATATATAAATCCTTTTATGTGAATATGCATTGCAATAAATTCCAGGTGTGCCATAACCTGTCCTCTACAAAACAGAGCACTTCCTGACTAGTAGCAAACATCAAGGGTGAACCTGGCAACAGAGACCTGGAAGTCCCACACCTTCACCAATCCCCCACAGCACTGACAAACACTTGAGTGAGAGTGAGTCCCCCCCTTGCCCAGACCCCCACACTGACAGAGACCTGGATGTCCCCCACACCTTCCCCAATCCCCCACAGCACTGACAAACACTGAGTGAGTCCCCCCCTTGCCTAGACCCCCATAGCTGACTGACACTGACAGAGACCCCCAGGCCCCCACTGACACTGACTGACCCCCCTGGCTGCCAGACTGCCACAGCAGAACAGTACCCCCGGGCCCCGATCGACCGTCCCCTGTCCCAGGCCCCCCCATCACAGACATCCCCCAGAGATACAGACGAGAGACCCCCATGAATGATTACACAATTATTTGTTCGGACATACCTGCTGTGTGACTGTGTGGGTTGTTGTGCACTGCATTGCAGAGGAGGACAGGTGCTGTGCTGCTCTCTGGGCTCTGTGGCGGGCGGCTGGCGTCACTGGCAGTGGCGTGGCGGCTGGGCCTCCAGGGCCCGTCGGCTACGGTGAGGTGAGGCTGTCGGCGCTGGCTGGCTGCGATGGGGACACACTTGGGGCTCCTCGCTCCTGTGTGTGGACTCACTGGACTGGCGGCTTCTGGCTTGGATGGCTGGCTGGCTTCTAGGCCGCAGGTGGGACGCCGATACACGCGGGGGATGTCTTGCTGCGCCTCGGCCCGGGTCAAAGAGGCGGAAGGGGAGGGGCGGAGCCTTTTTATTAAGCTCCCGCCACTAACCCACCAATCAGCTGCCGATCCTGCGATCTTGTGATTTTTTTTTTCCCTTGCGTGATAGGGCGTGGCCGCGGCTGATGACGTCATTTCGTATAATCGATTATGCCGGCAGCCCGCATCGATGCAGAATCGCGAAGGGTCGAATTGCGATGCATCGATTTTTCGATTATATTCCCCAGCCCTACTGTTTATTACCACCCTTTGGACACGCCCTTTTAGCCAGTTCCGTATCCAAGAGCAAACCCTGCCGTCGATACCTGCAGACCTTATTTTATAAATTAAGCGCTTATGGGGAACTGTATCGAACGCCTTAGCGAAATCCAAGTACACCACATCCACTGGTCTGCCCCTATCTAGCTCACAGCTCACCTCCTCGTAGAATGTTAAGAGATTGGTTTGACAAGAAAGCCCATTTGTAAACCCGTGCTGGTTACTACTAATGATGCTGTTGTCCTTAGCAAACTCTACGATATAGTCCCTTATCATCCCCTCCAGAAGTTTACATACTACTGATGTCAGACTGACAGGCCTATCATTTCCCGGGATATGCCTCTGACCCTTTTTGAATATCGGAATCACGTTAGCTTTCCTCCACTCCCCTGGTACATCTCCTGTCCTAATACTGTCCGCAAAGATCAGGAACAGTGGTCTGGATATAACCTTACTGAGTTCCTTGAGTACTCTCGGATGTACGCCATCCGGGCCTGGTGATTTGTTTGTGTTAAGTTTATCCAGCCTTTCCCTGATTTCACCCTCTGTTAGCCATAGTGGCAAGTCCTGTGTATTACTACTAACCATACAGTCATGGTCAGTGTACCCCTCCTTTTCCTGTGTAAAGACTGACGAGAAAAAAGCATTCAGCATGGTTGCTTTTTCAGTGTCTTCTGTAACCATCCTCCCATCATCATTAATTATGTGTGCAGTATGCTCTGCCCTAGTTTTTTTGCTGTTGATATACTTAAAGAATTTCTTTGAGTTTTTTTTTACTATCCTCCGCTATTTGTCTCTCAAAGTCTATTTTAGCCATCTTGATTTCGTGTTTACACTTCTTATTTGCCTCCTTGTATTGGTTGAAAGCCAATACTGTGCCTTCTGATTTATATTTCCTGAAGGCCAATTTTTTTCCCATAATAAGATTTTTAACGCTATGGTTTAGCCAGCCAGGTTTGGCTTTGTCTCTTCTAAATTAATTTCCCATAGGAATGCACTGCAAGATGCCTTTGCTTAATATATTCCTAAAGCATTCCCATTTTTCCTCTGTGGTCAGGGATCCCAGGGTTCGGTCCCAGTTTACCCTTTCCATCAACGAGTACAATTTTGGAAAGTCTGCCCTTCTGAAGTTAAGGGTTCTTATGTTCCCCACTTGCCTTGCTATATTGTTATTTACGCTAAATGTGATCATCCTGTGATCGCTAGAGCCCAGGTTGTCCTGGACCCCTACCTCCGAGATTAGGTCTGGGTCATTAGTGATCAATAGATCCAGGATTGCGTTTTCTCTAGTAGGAGAGTCCACCAGCTGTGACATGTAATTATCCTGTAAGGTTTCCGTGAATAGCCGGGCCTTCTGTGAGTGTGTAGTCCCCTCTTCCCAGTCAATGTCGGGATAATTGAAGTCCCCCAATATGATGACTGATCCTAGCTTTGCCACTTTACCCAAAAGTGCTAAAAATTCCTGCTCTACCTCCTCCCCTTGTTTAGGTGGCCTATAGCAAACCCCCACAATTACTTTCCCCTTTTCTCCTTCCCTATGGAGTTCTACCCATACGGATTCTAACTCCATACTCATCCCTTCCGTAATGTCACTCCTCTCTATCACCTTTACATTATTCTTGACGTAGAGACATACCCCTCCCCCTCTTTTTCCTATCCTGTCCTTCCGGTACACTGAATACCCTTGGATATTTGCCAGCCAGTCATGTGAGGGGTCGAACCAAGTCTCTGTTATTCCCACAAGGTCTATGTCCTCCTCATGTACTAACATTTCCAACTCAACCATTTTATTAGCTAGGCTCCTGGCATTAGCATATACCCCTCTTAGTTTTACGGAAGATAAACGTGATTGGTGGTTATGTTGATTCCTGTTTGGTCTGCGGTTCTCCCGCACAGACCTACCGATTGACGTTGTGGACCTACTGTCGCTGCTGACCCTACAACTCTCTTCAGTCCTTTGCTCCCTCCTAACTGACTCTACTTCTGAGCCCTCCCCCCCCCCGTCACCTAGTTTAAAAGCTCCTCCAACTTGGTGGCCATCTTTCTCCCCAAAAGAGCTGTACCGCCCCCATTAAAGTGCAGCCCATCCTTACTAAAGAGCCGGTAGCCGACTGAGAAGTCAGCCCAGTTCTCCAGGAACCCAAACCCCTCCTTCCTACACCAGTTCCTCAGCCACTTGTTAAGTTCCCTAATCTCCTTCTGCCTCTCCTGTGTGGCTCGAGGTACAGGCAGTATTTCAGAGAAAACCACCTTGGAGGTCCTTTTCCTCAATCTATTACCTAAGTCCCTGAAATCGTTCTTTAGGATCCTCCACCTACCTTTAACTTTGTCATTAGTGCCCACATGCACCATGACCGCTGGGTCATCCCCAGCCCCACACAACAATCTGTCTGCCAGATCTGCGATGTGCCGAACTCGGGCGCCCGGTAAACAACAAACTGTTCGGTTCACGAGATCTTTTTTACAGATTGCACTCTCTGTTCTCTTGATAATTGAGTCCCCAACTACCACAACCTTTCTAACCTTTCCTGAGTTACGGCCCCCCTTCTTCCTGGAGCCGTCCCTCCCCTGGCAGCTGGGGGAGGGCGCATGCTCCAGCTCTGCCACCCCTAAGTTGATATCCCCTTCAACCTGCAACTCGGCAAATATGTTAGGGTGTACCAACTCAGGACTGGCCTCCCTGACTCTCCTCCCACTAACATTCCTAACAGTCACCCAGCTGCGTGCCTCTGCTGCTTGCGTCTCCTCCATTCCTCCCTCCTCTATGCTGGCCCCTGCCAGCGCCTGATGGGTAATGTCCAAGCTCCTTTCCAGGTCGTAGATGCGACGCAGTCTTGCCACTGTGTTCATTAGATCCACGATGTGGGCTTCCAGAGCAACAAGTTGCTCACATCTCGCACAGCAGTATTCGTCCTTGATTGGTTCATCAAGAAACTCATACATGCCGCAAGAAGTGCACTGAGTGGCATCCCCAATCCTGTCGGACATTATTACCCACTACTCTATGGGGATGATGTTAACGACCTGCTCTTCCTTACCTACACTACCTCTAACTTCCCTGGTACTAACCTGGGGTACCCACCAGTCGCTAATATACTAACCAGTCACTAAGATACTCACCAGTCGCAAGATAGCAACAGACGCAAAGATACTCACCAGTCGCAAGATAGCACAGACGCAAAGATACTCACCAGTCGCAAAGATAGCACAGATGCAAAGATACTCACCAGTCGCAAAGATAGCACAGACGCAAAGATACTCACCAGTCGCAAAGATACTCACCAGTCGCAAGATACTCACCAGTCGCAAGATACTCACCAGTCGCAAGATACTCAGATACTCATCAGCCGCAAAGATCACCAGTTGCAAGATACTCACCAGCCGCAAAGATCACCAGTCGCAAGATACTCACCAGTCGCTAATATACTCACCAGTCGCTAAGATACTCACGGTCGGTCAGTCGCCGAGCACCGTCAGTCAGTCGCCGAGCACCGTCAGTCAGTCGCCGAGCACCGTCAGTCAGTCGCAGAGCACCGTCAGTCAGTCGCAGAGCACCATCAGTCAGTCGCAGAGCAGTCTGTCAGTCGCAGGGCGGTCTGTCAGTCGCAGGGCGGTCTGTCAGACGCAGGGCGGTCTGTCAGTCGCAGTGCGGTCTGTCAGTCGCTGACGGTCACAAGCAAGGTCAGTCAAACACAGATCCCTATGTGGTCAGTCAGTCAGTCACAAATCCCAATGTGGTCAGTCAATCACAGGTCTGTCAGCCAGTCAGTCACAGGTCTGTCAGCCAGTCAGTCACAGGTCTGTCAGCCAGTCAGTCACAGGTCTGTCAGTCAGTCAGTCACAGGTCTGTCAGTCAGTCAGTCACAGGTCCCAAAGCACCGTCACACAGCTGCAGGGATACTCACCAGTCGCCGCTGCTCCTCCTCCCCTGCTTCCGGGATCACTCACCTCCTCAATACTGTGCGGTGCCCGTCCTCCGCCGCAGCCGCCGCTCCGCCGTAGCTTTCAGTCCCGATCCCTCTCTGTCCCGGTCCCGCCGCTCTCTGTCCCGGTCCCGCAGCTCTCTGTCCCGGTGCCCTGCACCCGCACCCGTGCCGGCTTCTGGTGACCTAGTGCGGCTCCCCCGCACGTGTCACCCGCGGCTCTCCTCCATGCTCTCCTCGCTGCTCGCAGTTGCTCCTCCCCCTCTGCTTCCACTCTGCTTCCGGTCTGAGGCATTTGTTTACCCTGACATGTGTTGCTTACAAGTTAAAATCAGTATTTTTTGCTAGAAATTTTCTAATAACCTTCAAACACGTGTTGACATGTGTTGCTTACAAGTTAAAATCAGTATTTTTTGCTAGAAATTTTCTTATAACCTCCAAACAATATATATATATATATATATATATATATATATTAGCAGAGACCCTAGAGAATAAAATGGTGATCGAAAAATGTTATGTCACATGGTATTATTTGCGCAGCGGTCTTTTTAAATGCAATTTTTTGGGAAGAAATACACTTTTATGAATTAAAAAAAAAAAAAAAAAAACAGTAAAGTTAACACAAATTTGTATAATGTGAAAGATGATGCTATGCCAAGTAAATAGATACCTAACAGGCCATGCTTTAAAATTGCGCATACAATGGCGACAAACTACGGTACTTAAAAATCTCCATAGGCGGCGCTTTGAAATATTTTATTGGTTACCTGTTTAGAATTACAGAGGTGGTTTTGTGCTGGAATTATTGTTCTCCCTCTAATGATCACGGTGACACCTCAAATGTGTGGTTTGAACATTGTTTACATATAGTGGCGCACAGGGCCGCTGATAGAAATCATGGGGCCGCGTATAGCCTACCTGACGGGGCCCCCTTCAGCCCCACCCCTGGCCCCTCCCCAGACCCCGCCTTGAAACAAAGTGCAGGTTTGTCTTCAAGTGATAATTTATCATACCACGCCATGCCATTCATAGTAAATATGTGCAGAGCGCAGTACAATCACCACACCATGCCATATTGGCATCCATAGTAAATATGTGCAGTGCAATGCAGTATAAAACTCACAACGGACAATCAGCTGCTTCTGCCCGCCGCACAGCCACTCGCTCTCTGTCTCGGGCCTAACTCAGAGCTGAGCGGAGGAAGATCACTCCGCAAGGGAAGAAAATAGGCGGCAGGCAGCCGGGACCTGAAATTGAGCCACCATAAGGATTGGGCCCGGAATACACATGCATCCGAAATATCTAAAAAAAAGTCCCTCCACTCGCACCAGCACAGAGGTCAGAGAGTGCAGGCATCATACAGGAGACAACCAGAGAGTGCAGGCATCATACAGGAGACATTAAGAGACTGCAGGCATCATACATGAGACATTTAGAGAGTGCAGGCATCATACAGGAGACATTTAGAGAGTGCAGGCATCATACATGAGACATTAAGAGACTGCAGGCATCATACATGAGACATTTAGAGAGTGCAGGCATCATACAGGAGACATTTAGAGAGTGCAGGCATCATACAGGAGACATTAAGGGACTGCAGGCATCATACAGGAGACATTTAGAGAGTGCAGGCATCATACAGGAGACATTAAGAGACTGCAGGCATCATACATGAGACATTTAGAGAGTGCAGGCATCATACAGGAGACATTTAGAGAGTGCAGGCATCATACATGAGACATTAAGAGACTGCAGGCATAGTACAAGTACTGTGGGTGGTGTGGTTGCAGTGTAAATAGCTCTGGGGAAGCCTGTCCTCCCTCTCCTTCTAAAATAGACCTGTGTGACCCCTCTCCCCCCTCCTCTGTGTGCAGCTATGGCAGGAGCTCTTCTCACTTACATTAGTTGTCCCGTCCAAAAAGCATGTCTCCTCACACTCCCAGCCCTTCCGTTGTCAGTGGGAAGTACAGCAAAGGTGGAGGTGGAGCAGCTCAAGACAAGAAGTTACAGCTTCCTTATCCTGGGGTCTCCATGCACCTGATTAGTTGTTGCTGGGATGCTAGACGGGCCCAGCAACCAATCATTTTGACAGGCGGGACTTGGACGTTCTGGGAGCTCTGCCATTGATGCAGGCATTTACCCGAAGTCTTCAGACTGTCTCTTAAGCTGCCCGGGCCCCCCTGCTGAGCTGAGGACACAGGGTCCGGTACAACAGGGCCAGTTGTACTGGCCTATCATTGGCCCTGGCGGCACAAATTGTGTATGCGTTCGCTTCTGTGCGCGAGCATGATGGGACGTGGCGCTTTAAAAAATATTTTTACTAATTATTTAATTACATTTTTTTCATGTTTTATTTTTACACTATTCTTTTAAAAAAACATTTTTGACCACTTTATTGCTGTCACAAGGAATGTAAACATCCCTTGTAACAGTAATAGGCAGTGACAGGTGCTCTTTATGGAGGGATCTGGGGTCTGCACTTAAAAGCATTCAAAACGTTAAGTTTGCTGTTTTAAATGCTGTAATTTTTTTTTAAATCTGGCGCCTCTAAGGCTCCAGTACCCGGGCCGGAAGTGATGTCATGACATCACTTCCTGGTTTTTACATCAGAGACCCGATGAGAGCCAATTTGGCTTTGTTCGGGTCTTCGGCCAGCTGGCAGACGTGCCAGCTGGTGGCTCGAGTCTCCCGGTGGGACGGGAGACCCGGATGAGCCGCAGAAGGAGGCGGGAGGGGACGTTCACACACACTCCATGTAATGACAGCCGAGCGGCTGCTCAGCCGCATCGGTTGTCATTACAAGAAAGCCGACCGTCGGCTCTAAACAACGGTACCAGGTGATGCCTCTAGCTGCAGGCATCACCCTGGGAAAAAACCTTCAAGCCGAGGCCGAATATTTGTGTTCTGTCCACGCTAAAGGGTTAAACTGCTAGAGTGCAGGGGAGGTTTTTTTTTGCTTTCCTTTTGATCAACTGTGTATATAGGATCTTGTATATGGTGGTTTTCTATTTGTGTGTGTTTTTTTCCTCAGTTGGTTGAACTAGAGGAACTTGTGTCTTTTTTCAACCAGACTATGTAACTGTTGTTGCCTCCTATTGCAAAACAGGCGTAAGTCAAAAACCATTGTGTGGACATTTTTTAACCAGAATTTGTTTAATTTTTTCAAAAATAATTTGAAAGCGTATAAGTTCACCTCTCTCTATCTCTATTAGGAAGAATATTATAAATGAAAACAATCCCCTCATTGCATATTTATATTAGATAAATTGTAAATATGTTTTAATAAATTAATGTCAGCATAGAGTTGTACATGCATTGAAAGGGATTAATAGATTCCCTTCTTAGTTATACTCCTCCTGCTATTTCCCTCAGGAAGGTGTGTCTGCGAGTGTCAAGCAACTAAAGTGTGTCACCCTTTAGAGCGGTGGTCTCCAAACTGCGGCCCGAGGGCCAGATGTGGCCCTTTGCTTGCCTATGTCTGGCCCTCGAGGCACTATTCCTCCTACTGACATCAATGATGAGGCACCTTTGCTTTCACTGACACCAACTCAACTGTGGGGCACTATCAGGCCCAGACTGGGACAAAAAATAGGCCCGGCATTTTGGACTGAGCAGCCCATTTTACAGCCAAAATTTAAAAAAATGACAACCGGTTTTTTGATGTCTTTTAGTTATATTTGTTTGGCTTCAGTCATTGTAAGCCCTGTATGGTTTAACCACTGCCGACCACGCATTAGCCGAATGACAACTACAGCTTTGCCGGCCAGGGTGTCATATGACATCCTCCCATGATTGCACCCACCGCATGCCCACTGCGGTGTGCGGGTGTCACGCTTTGTGATCACTGTGTCCTCTGGACACAGCTGATCACAGATAGAGATAAAGAGCCAATCAGTCGTTCTGTACCATGTGATCAACAGTGCCCACTGTTGCTGCCAATCAGAGCCCACCAGTGCCTCCTCATTAGTGTCACCTATCAGTGCTCATCAGTGCTGCCAATCAGTGTCCACCAGTGCCTCCTCATCAGTGTCACCTATCAGTGCTGCAAATCAGTGCTCATTAGTGTCTCATCAGTGTAATCTAGCAGTGCCCCCTACCTGTTTGCAACATTTTATAACTATGAAAAGGTTTTTTTTTTTTTTTATCAAAAGGTTTGGTCTTTTTTAGTTTATTTCGCAAAAAATAAAAAATCCTGTGGTGATTAAATACCACCAAAGGAAAGCTCTTTTTGTGTGAAAAAAATAATAAAAATTGTCATTCAACATGTGACAGCACTGAAAGCTGAAAATTGGCCTCAGCAGGAAGGTGGTAAAAGTGCTCAGTAAACAAGTTATTAATGACAGGTCAGTGGCAGCTGCAGGTACAGTATTTGTGGCTTCCCGCTCTGCCAGCGATTACCTGCGAGGATTGCTGCTGGATGCACTTTGTGCACAATCTGCAGGTAATCACTGGCAGAGCGGATAGCCACAGATAGCTGCAGCCACCACTGACCTGTTATTAAAGCGTACAGGGCTTGATGGTCAGCAGATTTCTGCTGCTGTCATTTGCACTGGTGCTATTTACCCGTACAAATGTAGCCTTTAGTCAGGCCAGTGCAAGATGGAGTGTGATTGGTCAGTATGGGTTACTTTGTATATAGTCAACAGACATAAGAGGGGTGCAGTAACCCATAGTAACCAATCAGAACTTGTCAAACATGTGACCAACCAGTATTGACTTGTGATATGATTTAATGTTCTGGGTGACTGCATCTCCTGGTTGCAATCAGAGCTGGCTGACAAAATGGAAGCCCCATTATATATGCACAGTCTATATACACCATTCACTGTGTCATAGGAAGTGACAGTGCTGAGCCAGATGTTATGGGAAACAGTGCTTGCTGGGACTTGTAGTCCCAGCAAGCTTCGGGGGAGCCCCAGCATCCGTACAATCCCAGGTCACAGCACTGCAGGAATGTCAGGTATATTTTAGGAGGAGTCTGTACAGCAGCAATGCAGCACCTACTTTCAAGGTGACGGGCAGGACAGTCCCCAAAAGCTCCCCCCTTCCTCTTCACCGCAACCACCTAAACTCCGATCCCACCATCAGCCATGCTAGATGCAGCTCTTTCCCCTCAGTCTGACTGACCCGTGCTCTGCCACAGGTCTCCGCTTTGCTGACGCTCCGCCCACCTCTGCAACCAAACAAGGGAAGCAGTAGGAGGAGACAGCCTGTGACCTGAGCGCTCCGCTCCCACAATACTGAAAAGGAAACACAGTGGAGCAGGCGGAGCAGTGTGCGCAGGGCGGGGTAATGCAAGGATTATTGCCTCGTCCACACAGGCTTAGGCTGGCGCCAGCCCTGTTATCACATTAGCCAACCCCTGTTAGTAAATGCCGCCTGGTGGCCCCCGGCCCACCGGACAAGTGCCCGGTGTGCCCTATGGCCAGTCCGGGCCTGGGCACTATTCCTCCTACTGATGCCAATGATAAGGCACTGTTCCTGACACTAATGCCAATAATGGGACATTATTACACCCTCCTACTGAGCCTATTTTTTAAATCTCCATGACCACCAAGCCTGAAACATTGTGGATTCCTGTCAAAGCTGGGGCATTTTCTTCTCCCATTGGCCACAGTCCGGGCCCCTCTGAAGTCTGTAAAGCAGGAAACTGGTCCTTTGTTTAGAACGTTTGGAGACCCCTACTTTAAAGGAAAGAAGTTCCTGTTATAACCAGTTGCTTCTTAATGGGCAGTGCTACATGTAAAAAAAATGTTATATAGACCTGTATTTGTCTTTGCAATTTATCTTATTTATCTTTATTTATCTTTGCTTATCTTTGTAATTTGTCTTTGGCCTTGCTTGCAGCATATTGTTTCATATCGATTACTGAAGCACAAACTTAGACAGTAGCTGCAGATGAAAAGTCAGTATTACCCACTGAGCAATAAACCTGGGCAGAGCAAATAACCCAACATCTCCAACACTAATGCAAAAAGCTGTAAAGTCCAGAATAGCCTTTCTCAACCTTTTCAACACAGAGGAACCCTCAAAATAAATGTCTGAATCCCTGCTAAAAATGAAAAATCTACAACTCATGACACATTAGTGTGACAGTCAGTGGGAAGAATGCTCCTTACTCTTGTCATCATTGGGAAGAATAACCCCATTACAGATAGCTAAAAGGAACAATGGTGTGACTGTCATTGGGAAGAATTACCTCTTACAGATACCGTAGCTAAAAGGAACAATGGTGTCACTGGGAAGAATTACCCCCTTACAGATACTGTAGCTAAAAGGAACAATGGTGTCATTGGGAAGAATTACCCCCTTACAGATACTGTAGCTAAAAGGAACAATGGTGTCATTGGGAAGAATTACCCCCTTACAGATACCGTAGCTAAAAGGAACAATGGTGTCATTGGGAAGAATTACCCCTTACAGATACCGTAGCTAAAAGGAACAATGGTGACATTGGAAATTTATCTGAGAGACAGAAATTGCCCACTACTCATGGAACCCCTAGCAACCTCAGGAGGAACCCTGGTTGAGAAACCCTTGTCCAGAAGCTTACACCGACCTGTGCCTGGAGAGGATGCAGAGGATGCCTGCAACTACAATTTGCTATTACAGTGCAAGAATTAAACCCAAAACCAATGTCATATATTGCAGCTTACCATTCATTAGATGTGATGGCTGCATTATTTTTCTTGTTTAGGCTTTTATCCTGTGATCAGGCCAGTAACACACCTCCTGTATTAGAGTGCCTCCTCGCTGTCTAAAGGTGCCCCTGTGCTCCTTCATCCAGAGAGGAAGCACTCTAATACAGGAGGTGTGTTACTGGCCTGATCACAGGATAAAAGCCTAAGCAAGAAAAATAATGCAGCCATCACATCGAATGAATGGTAAGCTGCAATATATGACATTGGTATTGGGTTTAATTTGATCAGTGCTGGGGGGGGTTACATGTACTAGCAGATTTTAATACACCAACAAATCGAAGCTGAACTCCAGATATATTTTATATGCAGTTACAGCTGTAGCACCCTGATCAGTAGTTGGGCCTGTTACATGTGTTAAATTATGTATATACAAAAGTATATTCCTCGCGCCAGTGGAAGAGCACTATAAATAGGGTAATATGTGTGAAATATAAATAGATGTTAAAAGGGCCTAAAAAACAATGATTAGCAGCTGCTGTATAAAAGGAGGTAGGTAAAATATCTAAGGTCTTACTTAAGACCAAAATACAGCGCTTGCTTGTGACTATAAATACCTGTAGGGTTTATCCGATTGTTGTTATTTTATATGATACTAGCACATAATTCCTAAAATTGCTATATAAACAAATAATAAATATAAGTGCAACAATGGTGATACACAACCAAAGTGTATAATTAATTATTGAATATTTTTTGGCTGATAAAAATGCATATAAAGATATCTCAAAAATATATATAAAAAAGTGACTCTGTGCTCAAAAACATATATTGTAAATAACTGTGTCCTTAATGAATATAGGTTCAAAAATTGTGGACATTTAAAATATATATAACTGTGTTTCAAAATTAATAAATAGTAATGGGTAGTCCTTGATAAATATAACTGTGTTTCAAAATTAATAAATAGTAATGGGTAGTCCTTGATAAATATAACTGTGTTTCAAAATTAATAAATAGTAATAAATAGTCCTTGATAATGAAGATAGTGAATGCTCAATTCAAAAGTGCATGTGCTCGATCAGAAGAAACTGTGACATCAAATTCTTGCTGAAATAAAAGGGCTGGATCACTTACCAGACGTAGTGGGTTCTATATATCTTATGGTATTAGAACCTATCAGGCTTGAAGAGCCCCCTGGCTCAATGGGTAATCTCTTTAGAATAGGCTCCAGTAGCAGATGTTACCGTCCAAGGTGTTAGGGATGAGACGAAAAAAGAAGGCTCCAATAGCGCAATTCAATAGAATAATTCTTTAATTCCCATATTTTGGGTGAAAGTACTTAAAAAAAGTATCACATCCCCAGTGGTCTAGCGGTGCGGGCTGCCTGTCCTCCTCGCGGTGAGACAAAACTATTTCCGGCTTGCGCTCCACTCGGTACGACGTGATGACGTATGTGCGGTCCAAGCTTACGCATTTCATCACATCCGGTGACGTCTTCAGAGCTTCAGAATTATAATCGAATCAATAATATAATTTTATATATATATATATATGTGTGTATATAGGTATATATATATATATATATACACACATATATATATATATATATACATATATATACATATATATATATGCATATATATAATATAAAATGTGTTTGTGTTTTGTGCAACGTTTTTTTTTTTTTTTTTTTTTTTAATTTCCCTCCCTAGTTACGCTCCCATGCAGCATTGCTGCTGCAGGGAACGGAACTAGGAAGTCCTCCTACCGACAGACGAGCGGCGGAGATCTCGGCTGGTGGTCACAGCAATGAGAGCTCATCGCTGGATCGCCAGGATAAGGTAAGACACTCCGCTGCGCTGTCTGCACATCCACCCCGAGCGTGACTCGGGAATACCGATAATAGCAGGAAATTCCTACCCCGAGTCACGCTCGGGTTTACCGCTAGCCTGGTTAAGGACACGGTTATTTACAATATATGTTTTTGAGCACAGAGTCACTTTTTTTATATATATTTTTGAGATATCTTTATATGCATTTTTATCAGCCAAAAAATATTCAATATTTAATTATACACTTTGGTTGTGTATCACCATTGTTGCACTTATATTTATTATTTGTTTATATAGCAATTTTAGGAATTATGTGCTGGTATCATATAAAATAACAACAATCGGATAAACCCTACAGGTATTTATAGTCACAAGCAAGCGCTGTTACATGTGTCCATGTGTGATTCATCTGGTCTGAGGGAATGTCCCCACTGTATCCATTAGGGGAGCCTGTTGGAGGAAATCCAGCCAGTGACACACTGGCTTTTATGACTGTCCCAGTGGGTAGGCACAACAGTGGTGCATCCTGGGATACGTTATAAAAGCCACGGGCACATGTGACAGGGTGTCTTTGGGCGGGAAGCAAGATCCCAGGAGGAGGGTGACGGCTGTCTCTCCTCCTGTTGCTAAGAAAGGTGGTCACAGGCAGTCGGCATTGTGGACCAGAAGTGTGGTGCTGAGCCAGGAGGTCCAGTGTATGCTGACGGATGGAGGTAAAGGCAGAGAAACCCAGGGAAAAACAGTGTCCGTGAGTACTGGGAAGCTTAGCAGGGGTTTGTCCAAGAAGGGGACCACTCCAGTGGAGAGTCAGTGGACAGGAACTAGCACACACAGAAAGTGAGAATGTGGGTGCCAAGCTAGGGCCCTGAAGATAAATCATCACAGGATCATATTCATTCACTTCACTACAGTGGCAAGGTGAAGCAGTGGCCTTGCCACACACACTATAGCTAGTTGACCTCAAGTTGTGCATAGTTCAAAGTTGGAGTATCCCACTTATTCCCTTCTCCCATCCAAGTTCTAAAATAAAATACAAAAAAAAACAAATCCCCTGAACTGTTTATTGTCTGAGCCAAGAACTTTTAATGCCGTGTGTCTGCACTCAGTTGCTAATGGTAACCCAGGGGAAGTGCCACACAGCAAACATTTTTTTTCCTCATGGAATGAAAGTTTTACATAAATACATTTTTAAAAGCTGATCATTGTAATCCACCCTGCCTGGGTTAAATGGTTTGTCTCATTCCTGTAAATGACACATCTGCAGAACAGCTTGTTCTATTGAAAACAACAGACTTATTGACCAGATTACAAGATGAAAACAGAAGAAAGAAAGCCTAAAAAGACAACTAATACAGCCACCAAATCTAAGAATTGGTAAGCTGCAATATAATAAATGTTTGCTTTTGGGTTTAATACCACCATAAGACTCTGACAAACTCGGCACAGATACATTTAACATATTCAATCTGTGAGCTGTGGCATGTCAGCACTCTTTTCTTCCAAAAATACAGCAACATTAAAGAGGAAGTGCTAAGACTTTCATGTCCTGTTTTTCTGTGTATTTCTCAAATACTCCAAAAAAGGAGACAAAACTTTACAATATACATTTTCTACAAAATAAAAGTTAGAATACTAATTCATAAAAACTGGGTAATGAAAATGCACACACATTTGGAATTGATTCTAGCTTCACCTCCCCTTTTTTAAAAACATGGAACAAGAATTCTGATTGGTCGCAGGTTGCTCTGGACAAATTAACTTTGAATTCTTCATTTGCTTTTTTAAGGTTTGTTTTTTTATCTTTTTGCAATGATGTGCAGTTTACCCATTGTACTTCACAAACACTCATAAACATTGTTTCACATAGCAAAGGGTTTGTAATCATAGTTTGGACAGTTAAGCGATTCAGGCATCCCTGTCAAACAGCACATCCAGGGCATCATACAGCAGCAATGGTACAACTTGGGGGCAACACAATTGTGTTCTGATTTGACATTAAAGAGGCAATAAACTCATACACGAAGAGATTGTGTGGAGAAGAGTCGGCTGATTTAATGACACAGCACCGTCCCCAATCAAAATATGAAAATAGCAGCAAATCCAGATATGCAAGGGAAGCAGAGGGATAAGGGAGTGGGAAAAATGAGGGAAAAATCAAGCATATCTGGACAGAGGTGGATTTAATTGTGCCAAGTAAACAAGTATAAACCAAGAAATATAAAATTATCAAAATTTATTTAGACATAGAGGTAATAAGTAACTAACAAATATAAAAATAGGGATGATCATAGTCATTGTACACATTTCAATACATATCTCTGATAAGGAAACGTGTATACAGATTCACTGATGGATCAAAATCTGATGGATCACTGATCCATCAGTGAATCTGTATACAAGCCTCCTTTATCGGAGATATGTATTGAAATGTGTACAATGACTATGATCATCCCTATTTTTATATTTGTTAGTTATTAACTCTATGTCTAAATAAATTTTGATATTTTTATATTTCTTGGTTTATACTTGTTTACTTGGCACAATTAAATCCTACGGTGTGAAGTGTGAACGGGGGCTTACGGAGTTGCCGGTTTTTCTCTTGTTTGATATTATTACATATTATTCATTTATTTTATTTATTTATTATTTACGATGGTTTTTGTTTTTTCTGTATTTATTTTACATTTATTTATTTAGATAATATTACCATTTTATTTTTTTAATTTTTTAATTTTAACAGAAAATCGAGCAAATACGTTTGACAAAACGCACAGATGCGCACAAAACCGTGTAAATGATGCATTTCCATTTATTTTTATGGGAATAAAAATGTGCCAAAACCCTTAAATCTGCCTGATTCAAGCTACAAATAGAACTCCAGAACTTTTTTGAGCTTCAGGCGAATTGGAGTGAAGATGTGAACCATCTCCATAGAGAATAATTTATTTTTTCTCCTTCAGCATTTTGGAGCTTCGAACTTCAAGCAACAAAATGCTGAGCTGTGCATGGGGCGTAAATGAGCAGAATTCCTGCTGACTTCCATCATCCAATCATGTCCAAGAAGAAATGCGGCTTTTTTTTCCCTTTCACATGATTGGGTATTCTTTACAAAGTGAAGCTTTACCTCATTTACTAAGCTCTGGAGCAACAGCACTTGCAGAGTGCAACTTCACTTTGCAAAGTGCGCAGTCTATTTGCATTAAGTAAATCACCCCCCTATGTGTTAAAATTACATGTTTGAAATTGAATCATTTTTTTTTTTTGCAAAGACACTCTAAAAAGTGAATCTTGAGCACATGCAGATTTAAAAGTTTCATTATTTTAAAGGTTTAACAGTTCGGATTCAGAAGTCTTTCAACCGAAAGAAAAGAGATACATCTCCAATAGTCACAAAGTAAGTTCTCCAACTAATAAGGTAGTTTGAAATGCCACAATTTACTTGCACTGAAATGATTGTTTACGAACCTATGAACAACAGTATATCAGTCTATAGAAAGAGGTAAGAGGACCCGGAAGTAAAATAACAAAGTCTGGAGGTTCATTGCATAGCCTACTTATTAGTTAAAGTAGAACTTTAGGCAAAACTTTTTCCTGGTGCATATTCATGGCAGCATACAGGTGATAGAACTCCGCTTTGACTCCTCTCTCAGGACAAGTGAATAGCATAAAAGAAAGGCACAGCCCCCTGTCCCATCATTCTCCTTTTTTTACTCATATCTCTTGACTGGTGAAGAGTAGCAGTATGTCCATACCTCTGCCCAGGGCTTCTGTTCTCAGAAAATAGGTACAGGAACTCAACCACGACACCCCCCCCCCCCCTCCCCACACGCACCCTCCAAATTGCATCAAATAGTGAGTGTGGCCAAATTTCCCCAACAGAGGGAAGGACTTAAAGGGACATTTAATATCAAAAGTGCATTATGTACAGTGTGCAGAGTTTGGGGGAGGTAACACACAGAGTGCAGAGTTTGGGGGTGCGGTGCATACAGGGTGCAGAGTTTGGTGATACAGTGCATACAGGATGCAGAGTTCAGAAGCGCTACACACAGAGTGCAGAGTTTAGCCTTCTTCCACAGCTGCTTACCTCTGCATTCCCCATCCATATCTCCCTTTCACCCCCTTCAGCTCTGACCTCTGCATGCAACCCCCCCCCCCTCCACTGCCCCCATCTTCTCCTCACCTCCCTAAAAGCTCCACCATCTTTTACATGTCATACATGTGTTGCTGTATTAAGCTGAAGCAATCGTACCTCCTCGCACACTGTAGTTGGCTCTGCCTCTTTCACTTTTAGGGAGATCATCAAGTGGGGCTGTCAGCATCTGCACTGCACTCCAGGAACCTGCATCTCGCTTATCCTCATCCTGCACTCAGCTGTTGGGAGACAAGCTCTCATTTGTAAACACAGAAGTGATAGTGGTAAGTAGGGAGCAGAGGGCCTGAGCCAAAGGTGGTTGTAAAAAAACCCTGCCTCTGCCTCTGGCAGCTTCCGCCGGGTTCAACCTCTCCCGTGCGCAGTCCCTGTTCTTGGGTTGCTCATAGCACTAATAAGACTGGGAACTTCTGTGGATCTTTTGGGGTCTTTATGCAGAATTTCCTCACAGGAACCCATCCTGCGGCTGAATAATTTGATGTTTGTCAGCTGAATTTGCAAGAGGATCAGCTTTCAAACTGCTGCTTTTTTTTTCCCTTTTCTTCCTTGCTTTGCTTTCCCCTTTAAATATTTTTGCGCATGCGCAGTGCGCTACTTTTCTTCTTTCTCAGGGCTACGCTGTTCCCTTGTTTAGAGGGGGGTGGGCTCTGGTCACCTTTTTTTGGGGATCGTTGCCTCCGCCTAGCTCTGCTACTCACCTCTCTCCCACTCGCCCGGTTTCTCTGGTGTTCAGCAGGCTTTGGGGCGGTGCGCATGCCCGCCGTGAGTAGGTCCTCCGCTGGCGGCCAAGCTTCTGGTCCTCATGCCTGTGTGCGTTCCGGGTGACGTCACGTGCTCATGTGTGGCACCGCTCAGGATGGCTGGGAGTGCGGCTTGGTTGGCGGAGGTCCGTGCGCATGCGCGGGCGCGTGTACAGTTACCAGATCGTCTGGTGGCCATTTTGGAAATGGGTAAATGATGCAATGTTTTCCCTTTCTTGCCCACGCTGACCCCAGTGAAAGGGGTGGGCTCTGGGTTACCCCCAGCCTTTTTTTCTATATATGAGCTGGATTCTTGTGGGCCATGGCTGTCATAGGTGGTCAGCCGTGCCCTACAGTTCCTCTTTACCTAGCTCAAAGTGGTATTCATTATGTTTCTGTCCAAAAATATATATTTTTTTCTTTCCTTTTTAAAATGTCACTTCTTCTGCTATCTTATTGCCTATCTCTGTGCTCTATCTTGCAGCCGATCCTCCTGCCCAATCTCGCCATGAGCCATTAATCTCACAACTGCACGAGTATTTAAAAAAAAAAAAAAAAGAGTGCGCATTTGGAGTGACGAGTATCCTTTTGTTGTAGTCCTGCTCACTCCAAGAGGTCTATAAAATCCTCAATACACCGTGACGACTACAGTCCTGAACGTAGGTCCCATTCCTCACGCCACAGTTCATTGGAGAGGTCAAGGTCATCATGACGACAGTATTATTCTCCCTCTCCTCCATCTCACTCATTAAGGAAAAAATGCTGGGTGTGTGGCGCTCCTCCTTTGCTGGATAAGTTAGTCTGCAAGGAATGTTTCAGGGGCAACTGGGAGCTGGAAAGTCAGCAGGTTGTTGACTTGCTTAAATAAACTATGAGGGATTCCTTCTCAGAGTTAGCGGCCCTAGTTCATGCTCAGCTGATCCCTCCAGTGGCTCAAGTTCAGGATGCAGATCCCAATACTCCGGGCCCCTCATCAGGCCGCCTAGCTTGGGAGGCTTCACCGGAGGATCCCTCGGAGGAGTCCTCAAAGGAGTTGGACCCTTCTGGGTTCAGTTATTCTCTGGTGCAACCTTTTATTCAAGCAGTCAAGGCTGCAATCGCCTGGGAAGACTCAGAAGTCCAAAAGATATTTACCATTTCTTAAGAGGAAGCAAATTGTATTTCCTTTAATGGGAGAGATCAGGGAGATCATCAAAGGCGAATGAAAAAAGACAGATAAAAAATTTTCCTTAGCCCGCCTTAACAAACTGTACCCCTTAGCGGAGTCAGAAACGCAGTCACTGAACTCTATGCCAGTGGTGGATGCAGCGGTAGTTCGCCTCCCTAAGAATATTACGCTCCCATGGAGGACTCTGCTTCCTTCAAGGATTCTCTAGATAGATGGATCGACTTAGATCTAAAGAGGAGCTACTTAGCCCCAGGAGCAGCTTGTAAGCCAGCTATTGCTCTTACCTTTGTGTCAAATGCAATCAGAACCTGGACAGATAATAGTAAAACGGCCTTACTCTAGGAGGTCCCTTGAGTCAACATATTTAAAGCTTTAGTTTATATTTACTGCGGCAGTCAGCCCCTCCTGGGCAAAGCGACGTAGTACTACGTTGCTCGCCCAGGAGCCTGCAGGGGGTGAGCGCGCGCCACCGGAGGCATGCTCCCGCCCCCGCTCGTTCATGGCCATCCCCGCGCATGTGACCGGCGATCTCCCACTGGAGAGGAAGAAAGGCAGGCGGCTGATGTAAAACAAAGCCGCCTGTCATTCTCCCTGGTGTAACTGCAGAGATCATACGATCCTGCTATGTAGGATCGTATGTCTCTGTGGTTACATCACAAGCCACGCCCATTTACAGTTAGAATCACACCCCTAGGGACACACTTAACCCCTTGATCACAAATAAAGTTAACCCCTTCCCTGCCAGTGTCATTTTTACAGTAACAGTGCATATGTATAGCACTGATTACTGTAGTAATGTCACTGGTACCCCCAAAAGTGTCAAAAATGTTAGTCAGGGGTCCGATCTGTCTGCTGCAATGTCGCAGTCCCGCAAAAAAAAAAATCGCAGATCGCCGCCATTACTAGTTAAAAAAAAAACAACAATAAAAATGACATAAATCTTTCCC
Source organism: Pelophylax lessonae (assembly GCF_965119305.1). Taxonomy (NCBI): domain Eukaryota; kingdom Metazoa; phylum Chordata; class Amphibia; order Anura; family Ranidae; genus Pelophylax; species Pelophylax lessonae. The sequence continues at coordinate 426,661,411 of NC_138769.1, read as the reverse complement.
TTAGTTAGTAAATGCAATAACTTTTGCGCAAACCAATCAAAATACGCTTATTGTGATTTTTTTTTTACATTTATTTGGGAGAATTTCATATAAAAAATGTGAAAAATATTGTTATTTTTTCAAAATTGACACTATTTTTTTGTTTATAGCGCAAAAAATAAAAATTGCACAGGTGATCAAATATGACCAAAAGAAAGCTCTGTTTGTGGGGAAAAAAAGGACGTCAATTTAATTTGGGTACAGCGTCGCACGACTGCGCAATTGACCGTTAAAGTCACGCAGTGCCGAATTGCAAAATAGGCCCTGGTCTTTGAGCAGGAAAATACTCCGGGGCTTAAGTGGTTAAAGGACAGAGATCCAAACCTCTCCCCTAAAAGGCCTTGGTTTTAACACAGTTCATGACATCACTCCAGCCCCAAGGGGCAGTCGTGCCAGTCCCCTTAGCAGAACGCTTCACAGGTTTCTATTCCACCCTATTTCTGTTTCAGAAAAAGACGGGTGGGTGGAGACCTGTAATAGACCTAAAGAAGCTCAACATGTACATCAACCTCGAGAGTTTCAAGATGGATGGAATCCCTGCAGACAATTATTCAGGTAGTCCAACCAGGGGATTAGTTAATCTCAGTTGATCTGCAAGACACCTACCTGCATGTCCCAATCCTCCCTTCTTACCTTAGGTTCTTGATGTTTGCGGTATGCCAGGTCCACCTACAGTTCCAAGCTCTGCCCTTTGGTCTCTGCACCTCTCCCTGGGTATTCACGAAGATACTAATATCAGTTCTGGCTCCCCTACGAGATAGAAGGCTGAGGGAATACCATTACCTGGACGATATCCTCCTCCTAGCAAACAATCCGGGTCAACTCATATCCCACAGAGAGGTACTTTTGCCATCTCTGATGGAACTGGGATGGCTCATAAACTTCGACAAGATCCAACTATCACCTACACAGCAGATGGTCTATCTGGGCGCAATGTTCAACCCGCAACTGGGGATGGTGTCATTACCACCTCCGAAGGTGGAAGATCATCATTTGAGGATCAGAGTCATCCAGAGTTCTGATCTGACAGCATCACAATACCTGAGCCTCATAGGTACAATGTTCTCATGCATTCCCCTAGTTCCTTGATCCCACTGGCATTTGAGTTACTTCCAGATAGGTTTCTTGGCGCAATGGAGGAGACAGCGACTCTCTCAGAAGATCCTACTAACAGTAGTAATGCACAGAAGCCTGCACTGGTGGATGGATCTGAAGAATCTTTCCAAACCTCGTCACCTAGGTTCATTCTCTTGGACCATAATTACATCCAAAGCAAGCAGGCAAGGCTGGGGAGCCCATTGCGTGGAAACCAGACTACAAGGAAGATGGTCATTCCCCACCGAGTGAGTGGTCTCCAATGTTCTGGAAATGAGAGCTGCATTCCTAGCACTAACTTCATTGGCACCTCAGGTCAGAGGACAGAGGGTACTGCTCTGTTTAGACAATGGGGCAGTGGTTGCATACCTGCAAAGACAAGGAGGAACTAGCAGCAGTACACTCCTTCACCACTACATTTTCCACCAGGTTGTCAGCCTTTGGGACTTACCTCAGGTAGATATGTTCGCCACCCCAGAGAAAACCAAGCTAACCAGATTTTTCTCTCGCCTCCCACATCCACAAGCGAAGGCAGTGGATGCTTTGTCATGCCGCTGGAATTTCTCCATGGCATATGCCTTTCCCCCACGTCCACTGATATTGAAATTCCTCCAGGGGCTCCTCAGAGAGTCAGTACAGATACTGGCAATTCTACCATTCTGGCTGAAGAGGCCATGGTTTCCCCTAGCCATGCGCCTCAGTGTGAGTCCTCCATTCAGAATACCTCTTTTTCCTCAACTGCTATCTCAGGGCAGATTAACTCATATCAATCTTCAGAGGTTGTAGCTTCGAATTTGGAGATTGAGAGGCGAAGGTTTGAGTCCCTAGGCTGCTCCCCAGGAGTCATATTCACCCTGCTAAGGGCCAGAAAGCCTACAACGAATGCAGTATATTCAAAGATCTGGTTGACATGATTTTGATCCGATCTCCCCCTCCACATCTAATATTCTGGGTTTCCTTCAGACAGGTCTTGATTTAGGGCTTGGCCTGAGCTCCCTCAAGGTATAGGTAGCAGCAATATCTGCCACAACCAATAGAAGATGGGCAGAGAACCCTCTGGTGGTCACTTTCCTCAGAGGGGTTTTGAAGATCCGGCCATCTGTCAGAGGCCCCTTTCCTAAATGGGACTTGTCCTTAATTCTCGAGATTCTATCCAGTCATCTGTTTTCTCCTATAGAACAAGCATCAATCAGGAATCTTACGCTGGCCTTTTGGCCATTACATCCGGCAGTAGGATCTCAGAACTTCACACTTCTCCAAAACTTAAATAAAAATGTTGCCTTTAGTTATACTTTAAGTTACTTAAAAGATTTAGATGTGCTCATATTAATTTTCTTATGGCCATTGGAATGAATGCACACCTAAATGCACCTAGCATTTAGGTGCGTTTAGGCATGTTTACATGCTTTAGGCATGCAGCATTCCTCTTCTAATATGCCTGTAAATGGCTAAGTGTGTTTGGCTAACATAGAGGTGTGTTTACAGGCTGAAAACAATAAAATATCAAACGCCTGTAAAAGCAGCATTTTTTTTACACCCTGTGTGTATGTCCCTATATTTAAAAAAGCAAAAGATTTTCCATTTCTCGACAATATTGCAAGCAAAATTGCATAGAGTTGTTGCCTTATGAGTTTATGTGTAATCTCCATTACTGTGTTGTGATGATGAGGAGTTATGTATAAATCTCCATCAGTAATTGTAAATATTAATGTAAATATTAATGTACACATTTTTTATTTCAAAACTCATATTTGCTATATGATTGGTAGATGAGTAAGTTGTGTAACACAGACAAAAAGTCAGTAGTAGGAATCCAGTTTAACAAGTCCATTTGAAAGGCCAGCCTGCTATTCACATTTAAACACATAAAATGAATCCCATTCAACAAGTCCGTTTGAATGACAAGGTGTCTGTTAGCTGGGAGGTAGCCTGTTGATATGCCAAATAGTATCACCCTGTGATTACATTTCTGGGAGCCAGACTTTCTGGGGCCAATGAAACTAGGTGAATAGATCACGTCACGTCCGCCCTTATTTCAGTCTCCATATCAAAGAACCCTCATTAAAATATGCAATGAAGATGAACCATCTGTTGAGGGTGGGACAATATGCCCCGGAAATTAACCTTGCATATCTTAAATTGCAATTGCAGAGTAAATCAACAGGTATTTTCAACATTTTCCCTCCAACAGAGAGGAGGAAGTTGTCCAATCTTGAACGAGATACGCCCAGAGGGAGGAACAGGGCAGGATAGCTGAACCAATCAGAATAGCCCTATAGAAGTCTATGCGATATGGTTCTATATTAGTGTAGGTGAGGGAAGAGGGACTCCCGCTGGCATTATGGAACCCCCAGGAGAAGGGTAATTATGGATCTTAAGGTATACATTGCTTGTCCTCTGTGCGTTGGTAGTGCTGTGTTCGTATATGAGTATCATACTCTATATTTGTTCAATTAAACTAGGAATATTTTCCATTTTGTTGTATGTACGATAGATAGATTGTTGTAAATTAATTAAGGCTTTCAAACTATATACCAATAAAATAATTGCTGTTTTGAAGCTTTCACTCATAGTCAAAGAACTCTAATTTTTACCCAAATATTGTCTGAGGTAAATTAAATCTCATATCTTCCGGGTAACAGTGTGATCCTACCTGGAAGTCTTTAAAATGTTCCCAAAGAATCTGTGCAATGTTTCTACAGCCTACTCCATACACGTGCAATATGAAACTTACATTTGTATATACCGTAGGTTTAAGTCCATTGCCCTAATTGCTTTGCAACATAGTTTTGAACTGCTGTCAAAATATAATATAGCGTCTTATGATTCATTAAAAGGCAGTTCTTCCATACAAAAACCATGTGAGCTAATAATGTGGTCACTACACAACATGCAGCCATATGTACTGCTATTCCAAAGTTACTTAACAGACCATTTCCTCCTTTTTCGCCCACTCTACAGTACTGTGCATAATCACAATGAGAAGAAAGTAATGACATTTTCCAATCAGTTTTTAGAACATTGTTGCCTAAGTAAGAGGAAGTATCCTCTTCAAACATATGACTCTCAAGCAATACGTTGGTGTTTAAATTGCTATGACTAACAAAACAAAAAAAAACAATGTGACTTAAAGCAAACCTGTTTCCAACCCTCCTAAAGAACACCTCATCTGTGTCCCCAGGCAGGCACTGTCCAGATTGTGGGGACACATGACATTCCTCCTGCCCTCCCTAATTCACCACGTTGTGCCTTAATGTCCAAACACCAAACCTGAATGCCATCACATGAGAGTTGGGGATGCTCACCAATTCTTTAGGAAGCTGTTGCTGCCATAACAACAGGTTCTTAAAGTGGTAGTAGTAAACACTACCAAGTTTTCCGCATTTGTGTCAGTAATGTTACCGACACTGATGCTTGCCTGAATTAGGCACAGGCAGTTTTTAAGAAAATTACCACCAGAAAACTGTCATTAGGACTTTATTGAATTCCCCAAAATATGGTTTTTACCCAAATGTTTGGAATCTCTCAGAAATAAAATGGGACCTAGCTAGATGGGAAGGCTAGAAATATGAATATGGCTGTTGCTAAAGTTCTCCTTAAAGAGGTTGTAAACCTCCGATTTTTTTTTTTTTTTAAAACGAACACCTGAAAGAAAAACACATAATGAGCTAGTATGCATCGCATACTAGCTCATTATGAAATACTTACCTAAGAATGAAGCCCCCACAGTGCCGACCGCTTACCTATCCATGGGCGACATTTTCTGTCGTCCTTCTTCCGGGTTTGCGGCATCCGGCCATCTGATTGGCTGGAGCCGCGATGAAGTCATTCCCGCGCATGCACGCGGTAGCCGACGGTAACGGCACGGGGCTCTGAAGGAACGGCACGAGCGGCCGTTCTTTCAGAGCGTATGCGCCAGTGATGTCACTGCCTACATGCAAAGTAAATATCTTCTAAACGGTGCATGTTTAGGAGATATTTACAGTACCTATAGGTAAGCCTTAATATAGGCTTACCTATAGGTACAAGTTGTAGAGGAGGGTTTACTTCCTCTTTAACCTATTACCTTATGCCAGGCTTTTTTTCTCAGAGAATAGGTGCAGGTACAACCCCCCTCTCAGTCACCGCTTTTCTTCACCCCCTACCCACTTCCAAGCACTGTCTCTTAGTTCCACCCCTACCCTCCTCCGAGCACTGTCCCTTTGCTTTTACCCCCCTACCCACATCTGAGCACCATTCCTTGGTTCCACCCTCTACCCACCTCCCAGTTTCACCCCTTTTGAAAAATACAGAACCAAGTATCATTTTGTGGTGCTACGCGATTTGTATGGAATTTGTTAATGATAAGAAGCAAAACAGTAAAATAGATTCCCTGCAGCCAGCAGCAATAGACCCCCCACAAACAATAGATCCCCCAGCAAAAATAGACCTCCCTCCAAAAACATTACCTCCCCTGGCAAAATAGATCCACCCCATCAACAATAGATCCCCCAGCAGCCAGTATGAATTGACTCCTCCCTGAATAGTAGGTCCCTCACAGCAACAAAAGATCCCCACCAGCAACAATAGTCCATCTGCAACAATAGATCCCCTCCAGAGATAACAGATCCCCACTGCCAGCAATAGACCTTTCAGCACCTCCCAGCCATTCTATACATTCATTGCCAGAGGTGCCGGAACCACCTTCCCACTGAAAAAAAAGCCCTGTTGTATGCAGTCATAAACATTTTACTTATTACAAGTTCCTAGCTATATTTGATTTGCCTGGATATATACCAATGTGGATTATAAAAGGAAAGAATAGACTTAAATGACTGAGAGAATTCTGAATAGTTCATGTACTATATTGTTTTGTTTTTTGTTTTTTGGCTTTGCCCTCTTTGAAAACCCAGAAATGTCGAGAAAGGGTGCAAGGCTGCTGAAAGGAGACACAAGCTTTTGAATGTATCTTAACTTGCTGAAAATGTTTGATTTGTCAGTGAAACCATGTTTTACTTCTTTTCAGAAAAGACATAGATCACTCATCAGGGCCATTTAAAGTCAAAATACCAAATCGGACAGAAAGAGACTTTGGTAAATCTGTTTTATTGGATGCTCTGGTATAACTCATATAACACCTGCTCTTTTACCAAGAAGAACAGTGTTTAAAATAAATCTGTCTGAATTTGGAATAAGGATGTGTTTAAAATATGGAAAATAAAATGTAAGAACAATTTAATTGAAAATATTCTCAAACATCTGATTTTTTTTTTGTCAGTCCTAACGCCACAGTTGTTGTTTTTTTCATAAGAAATTAAGAATTGAAGATCCCTTTTACCTTGAAGTAATAAAGATGTTTAGGTGTTTAGGTCTTTGGGACAAGGATGGAAGTGGAACTTAACCCACAACAATTTGATAAAAATAATTTTCTTTAGCAAGGAACATACATTCCACATTAGTATTATTATTTTTTTTTTTAAACATTATATTAATAATGTTTCTTCTTGCTGGAGGCTGCCATTTTGCTGAAGCCCAGAGAACCTGAACAGCAGTAAATCTTTAGGCTGTCAGCAGATCAGCCTCTACAAATTCGGCACAGTGTCTAAAAATAGAAAGCAACTGAACATGTGCAGAGCAAGGAGAGAATGTGGATTGCTGAATTTTTTACAGTATAGCTATACCTGCAAAAGCGGCCGGCTGAATTGATCTAGCAGGACTTCATTTTCTGACTAATGGCTGGTTCACACTGGTGTGATGGAAAACATCGCAACACTGCTATGCAAATCACATGCAATGTCTGTGTGAGGCAAATTCAGCCATACAGATTGTATGGCTGAATTTGCATCGCATTCGGAACAAAAGTCGTGCAGGACCCTTTTTTTGGTCCGCACCAGAATTCTGATCGCATGGGTGATTACACCCATGTGATCCGATTCCTGTCCAAATTGACAGTTCGCACTGCGATATGGGAACTTATCTGGGGGGTGTAATTAACTTTGTATTGACACTCCCAGCGGTTCGCATATGGCAGTGTGAATGGCCTTTCGAGTCAGGTGCGATGCGGGAACCCACAGTGGATTCGCAGTATTTCCCGCATCGCACCAATGTGAACTGAGCCTTAAAGTGGAACTGCACCATGTTGATTGAGAGAGTAAAGTTCCAATTTAAGTTCCACTTTAAGTTCATTAGACAGGATGGGATTTGGTTGTATTTGATCATCTACGAGTTTATTGCTCTAAAGCACACACTTTTATCTTCACCAGCTGTTCCTGAAATTCCCATTACAGTTTTGCCACCCAGTATGTATGCTATGATACAAAAGGGGTCTCCACAGTTGCCTCCACGGGTCTTATGTGAGTATAATTATATTCAACTTTTTTAAGGGTTTGAAAAACAGTCTGAATAAATACTTTCTTTGTGTTTGTTACAGATCCTAAACATATTGCCAAGAAAGAAAATACAAACTCAGGTATACCTAACCCAAATGACAGATACTCCTATGCATTTTATGATTCTGTAGGCAGCATTTCACAAATTAACTATTCTGATGCAGCTGTAGCAGGTATGAAGTTCAAAAGGGGAACTGTAGTCCCCCTTTTGCATTTTAGAAAAAACTGGATATGCATAACAGGCAAGAAACTAGCATTTTAGATGGGGTATGCAAATCCATCTCCCTTGATATAAACGTTTCAAAAGTCTGCTAATATATTAAAAACCTTGTTTTGTGTACTGCTTGTAGTTACCGTATATACACTATATTGTCAAAAGTATTGTGATGTCTGCCTTTACGCACACACATGAACTTTAATGGCCTCCCAGTCTTAGTCCGTAGGGTTCAATATTGAATCATAAATAGATGAAACTGGCGCTAAGTGGACAGGAGCTAGCCCTTATGGGTGATGGAGTGGGAGTAACAAGAAAAGTGACAAGTTAATTACAATAAATAAAGTCCATCAGAGTAATCAAAAAGTCAATGTGGTGATTTAAAGTTGATTGGAGATGTGTGCTGGCTCTTTAAGACGGCTGCTCAGTGTTCACGCAAGAAGGGGCTTGTGCAATAACTGAGGAAGAAACACAAGCGCCATCTAAGTGCAGCATCAAGTATTTATTGTGGAAAAGATTAACATATACTCACACTTGAGTAAAGAACACAGTTTCTGGCGTTATGTATTAGAAGTCCCCTGTAGGGAGGGATGTATCAGGATGGCCTCAGCGGCTACAGCAGACCGGGAGTGGATGATGGATGCCAAAATGTAAAATGTAAAATAAGGGATATAAAATAAAAAAACAATTATCGAAGAAAAATAAATAGAATACAATTAATGGAAAAATATATTGAAAAATAAATAAATGTGTATGTATGTGTACACTTGTATACCGCTAAAGATACAAAAAACAATGACATCTCGGATGAACCACTTTGTTAGTGGGTGGGATATTTTAGGTGGAAGCCATGAAAATGGCACCATCCAAGCTAAAAATTACACAAAACCCACAGCTGGTAATTCATTTTTGTATTTTAGTAGTTGTCACCACCCCAGATGGATTCAAATATTCCAAAAAGCCAATTTTGCAGGATGCGGAGGAACTGCACAAAAGGGAAAGACTATATGGAACAAAGTGCACTGCTGAAACCGAAATTTACGGAAAAACAATTCCCAGAACCTCTTTTGGACGAGGCCTATACTACTTATCTAGCAGGTCCAAAACAGACAAAAAGAAGAACACAGGACAACCCAGGACAAGACAGTGCACCCTGGTTTTTAACACAGTTTCATGCCAAATTCAAGCAGATGGAAACAAATTAAAATGTATAACAGGACCGAACGATACTAGACCATGCCTCATCCCCCTAATAGGCATGTACCAGTGTCGAAAAGCACTTTGCCTAACATGCAAACATGTTACCCACGGACAGAAAGAATTCAAGGTCAAAGATCGTACTTATCCCATTAGGAACTTTTTTAATTGTTCCACGGAGTTCGTGGTTAATGTCTTTCCTGCCCCTGTGGCTCACACTATGTGGGTCGGACAGTCCGCACTTTGAGGAAAAGATTCTGGGAACACCGACGCTTTGTAGAGGGTGGCAATGATAAGCATAGCGTTCCCCGACATTTTTTACAACATCACCAAAAATCTCAAGTTTTGGATCATTGAATCCATTCCCAACACCTTCCCAACAGCAGAAAGCTTCAAACACCTCTGCCAGAGAGAAACGTACTAGATATACTCACTGGATACTTTGGTACCCGGGGGGCTGAACGAGGAAATTTAAACCAACACATTAATATAACTGCATACATTACAATCATATCAATATCTTTATTCATCTAGACATCTAGAGCTAATCGTCAGGCTTCCACCTAAAATATCGCACCCACTAACATAGTGGTTCAGCCGAGATGTCATTGGTTTTTTGTATCTTTAGCGGTATACAAGTGTACATATACATACACATTATTTATTTTTCAATATATTTTTCCATTAATTTTATTCTAGTTATTTTCTTCTATAATTGTTTTTTATTTTATATCCCTTATTTTTAATTTAAATTTTTATTTTTATTTTCATTTTAATTTTTATTCCTAATTTAAATTTTTATTTTTAGTTTCAGGTTCAGTTTTATTTGTATTTATCTTCACACAATACCGTTCAAAACTATACATATATTGTTTATATATAAGTGCCCATAATCTCTTCATATAATCCCTTAAATTACATCATAAGTGATATACATTACATTTTATTCTTCTACCTTTGCAAGCATACACATACATTTATATCTCTTAACATTGTTTAATATTTCCTTATAAATACTCTATAGACTATTTTATAATTTTTATTCCTTTATATAAGCTTTTAATTCCATTGTATAATCAAGATGTGCCAGTCTAGTTTTATATTTAATCGATTATTGTAAACTTTGAGAGTTAGGACCCAGGAGACACAGCTCCAGTTCTATTTAAGTCCACTATGGATTTGGCTTGGCTAGGCCTGAAGAAGAAACGCATGCTCCGCAAACGCGTCGCCATGGTAACCCCCCTGCACCCGGAAGTCGATGACAGGAGAAGCCGCGCGGACTCTGCCACGCCACGGAGAGGCTGACATCCATCAGCCATTTCCGGTCTGCTTTAGCCGCCGAGGCCATCCTGATACATCCCTCCCTACAGGGGACTTCTAATATATAGCGCCAGAAGCTGTGTCCTTTACTTAAGTGTAAGTACATGTTAATCTTTGCCACAATAAATACTTGATGCTGCACTTAGATGGCGCTTGTGTTTCTTCCTCAGTTCAATATTGAGTTGGCCCACCCTTTGCAGCTATAACAGCTTCAACTCTTCTGGGAAGGCTGTCCACAAGGTTTAGGAGTGTGTCTATGGGAATGCTTGACCATTCCTCCAGAGGCGCATTTGTGAGGTGGACTGGCTGGCGACTGAAATTATGGATAACCCTCTGCACACTGCTACATACCTCCCAACTTTCTGAGATGGTCTTTTAACCACTTGCCGCCCGCCCGCCGTCATATTACGGCAGAGTGGTGCGACTATTGTTCTGGGCCGCCGTCATATGACGGCGGCACATTCAGGCAGGGCAGGCGCGCGATCGTGTGCGCGCCGCCCTGCACTGCCGGTGTCGGCGTGTCCCCGGGACACAGCCCGTCACCGGCAGGGGGGAAACAGCCAATGGGCATTGTTCCAATGACACAGCCGATCACAATAGAGGAGCCCAGAAGATGACCGCGCATGCGCGATCGGGAGCGCGCGGCGCGGTCATGTCGGTGACTCTGTGTTTCCTAGGAACACAGCTAGTCACCGGTGGTAGTAAACAGTCACTGACAGTGACTGTTTACTATGTGATCGGCTGTGAATCCATTCACAGCCAATCACAAAATGTAAACACAGAGCAGTAACTCACTGTTACTAGCTCTTCTCCCCTCACACAGTTTCCAGTGTGAGGAGAGCAGAGCCAGAAACAGTGAGTTACTGCTCTGTACACCTGTCAATGTAAAAGCACACTAATAAAGGTCCCCACACAGTCCTCAGCCCCCCCCCCCAATTGCACCTGTCACCCAACAGTCACCTCATCAGTGCCCAGAAATTGACACCCATAAGGCTACGTTCACATGTGAGCGTAGCGATCGCGGGCAGAATCACCGCGATTTTGCCCGCGATCCGGAAATCATTGCAAATCGCGGGACGCCTGTGCGTTGCCCGTGATTTGCAATAGCACCCCAAATGCTGTGCGATGTTGCTGCGATTTCCTCCTGCCGAAATGCGGTAACATCGCACAAACAACGCATGACGCCCAAAAAAGGTACAAGAGTTTCTTTGGGGCGTCATGCGTCGTTTGCGCGATGTTACCGCGATTCGGCAGGCGGAAATCGCAGCAACATTGCACAGCATTTGGGGTGCTATTGCAAATCACGGGCAACGCACAGGCGCCCCGCGATTTGCAATGATTTCCGGATCGCGGGCAGAATCGCGGTGATTCTGCCCGTGATCGCTATGCTCACATGTGAACGTAGCCTAAAGTTCACCTGTCACCAGAGACTGCCATCAGTACCTCTGTGCACCATCGCCCGTCACCCATGGGTGACCATCGCCCGTCACCTGTCACCCCATCAATCACCGTCACCTGTCACCCCATCAATCATCGTCACTTGTCACCCCATCAGTGATCGTCATCTGTCACCCCATCAGTGATCGTCATCTCTCACCCCATCAATCATCGTCACCAGTCACCCCATCAGTGATCGTCATCTGTCAACCCATCAATCACCGTCGCCTGTCACCCCATCAGTCATCATCACCTGTCACACCATCAGTCATCGTTATCTGTCACCCCATCAGTCATCGTCACCTGTCACCCTATCAGTCATCGTCACCTGTCAACCCATCAGTCATCGTCATCTGTCAACCCATCAGTCATCGTCATCTGTCAACCCATCAGTGACCGTCACCTGCCACCTATCAGTCACCTGCCACCCATCAGTGATCATCCGCAGTCAACCGTCACCCGTCGCACAGCCCATCACAGCCAGCATGTCAAAAAGGATGTACAGCAGCGAGGAGGCCCTTCAGGTCCTCTCCATGACTGATGAGAGCACCAGGGAGCTCTCATCAGTATCCAAATCCATATCTGAATCCGATTCGGAATTTGAAATCGCTAATAGTAGCGGATCGGAGATGGACTCGGACTATTCCTGTACACTTTCCTTTATAGAATGTATTTTGGGGTGCAATTTTTGCTATATACATGCAACCACTTACCGACCGCCTAACGACTATATACGTCGGTCATTAAAAGCTAAATACTGGGGTTATGGCAGCAGATAGCTGCCATAACCCCGGTATTTTTTTAAACGGCGGGCGGTTGGCTTTCAGATAAGGGTGGTCCCAGTGGCGGATTCGCCGCAGAATTACCCTTATGGTGCAGGGGAAGAGGTGCCCCCCTCCCGCCGCATCCCAGACGTTTTCCCAGCTTACCGGACCCGCCGGCAGCGGGGAAAACTATCCGGTCCCGGATCCTCAGAGAGATGGCCCTCACTCGACTCTATGGTCTTGGAGGACCGGAGCTACGTCAAAAGTCGTTGCCTAGCAACCGGTTTAAAGGGCCGCATTTCTTTTTCAACAATTTTATTTTATTTTTTTTATTTTTTAGTGTAGTTGTGAGGTGTGAGGTCTTTTTGACCCCAGATCTCACAATAAAGAGGACCTGTTATGCCTATTTCTATTACAAGGGATGTTTACATTCCTTGTAATAGGAATAAAAATTATCAAAATATTTTTTTTTTTAAACTGTGTAAAAATAAAAAAATAATAAATAAAATAAATAGGAAAAAAAAAAAATTAAAGCGCCCTGTCCCCGTTAGCTCGCGCGCAGAAGCGAATGAATGCACAAGTCCCGCCCACATATGTAATCGGTGTTCAAACCACACATGTGAGGTATCGCCGCGATCGTTATAGCGAGAACAATAATTTGAGCCCTAGACCTCCTCTGTAACTCTAAGCTAGTAACCTGTAGAAATTTTTAAAATGTTGCCTATGGGGATTTTTAAGTACCAATGTTTGGCGCCATTCCGTGAGCGTGCGCAATTTTGAAGCATGACATGTTGGGTATCGAATTACTCGGCGTAACATTATCTTTCACATTATGGAAAAAAATTGGGCTAAATTTTCTGTTTTCTTATATTTTAATTAAAAAAAGTGAATATTTTTTAAAAAAATTGCATTTGGAAGACTGCTGCGCAAATATGGTGTGATAAAAAATATTGCAACAATCTCCATTTTATTCTCTAGGGTCTCTGCTAAAAAAATATATAAAATGTTTGGGGGGTTCCAAGTAGTTTTCTAGCAAAAAAATGATTTTAGCTTGTAAACACCAAGTGTCAAAAATAGGCCCAGTCTTAAAAGTGGATAAATGGACAACTTTGTGTAAAGTGCTACTTGGATGTTAGGCCTCTGTATGTGGTTAGGCTGTGTAAAAGTGTTACACATGTGGTATCGCCATACTGAGGAGGAATAGCAGAATGTATTTTGGGGTGCAATTTTTGATATGTACATGCTATGTGTTGGAAATATTTCATAAATGGACAACTTTGTGTAAAAAAAAAAAAAATGCATTTTCATTTTCTTTCCACAGTTTCCAAAAACTTGTGGAAAAAAATGACACGTTCAAAAGACTCATTATGCCTCAAAAATTATACGTTGGGGTGTTTGCTTTCCAAAATGGGGTCATTTTATGGGGGCTTCCATTGTCCTGGTGCTCCAGGGCCTTCAAAAGTGCGATAGGTTGTCAGGAAATTATATGTGTAATTTATGCTCCTAGAATGCCGGACGGTGCTACTTGGATGTTGGGCCTCTGTATGTGGCCAGGCTGTGAAAAAGTCTCACACATGTGGTATTGCCATACTCAGGAGGAGTAGTAGAATGTGTTTTGGGGTGTAATTCCAAGTATACATATGCTGTGTGAGAGAAATAACCTGTTAATACGTCAATTTGTAAAAAAAAAAATCTTCATATTGCAAAGAATTGTGGGAAAAAATTACAACTTCAAAAAACTCACCATGCCCCTTATTAAATACATTGGAATGTCTACTTTCCAAAAAGGGGTCATTTGGGGGGTATTTGTACTTTCCTGACTTTTTAGTGTCTCAAGAAATGAGATAGGCCTTCAGTACATCAGGTGTGATCAAGTGTGATCAATTTTCAATGAATAGCACCATAGCTTGTGGACTCTATAACTTTCACAAAGACCTAATAATATACACTTATTTGGGTTATTTTTACCAAAGATAAGTAGCAGTATAAATTTTGGCCACAATTTGTGAAGAAAAATTACTAATTTGCAAAATTTGAAAAATGCGTTTTTTCACAATATTTTCAGTCTTTTTTTATTTATAGCACAAAAAATAAAAAACCCAGTAGTGATTAAATACCATCAAAAGAAAGCTCTATTTGTGTGAAGAAAAGGACACAAATTTTTTATGGGTACAGTGTTGCATGACTGAGTAATTGTCATTCAAAGTGTGAGAGCGCTGAAAGCTGAAAATCGGTCTGGGCAGGAAGGGGGTGAAAGTGCACTGTAGGCAAGTGGTTAAAAAATATCCAATATACTCAATTTATGTCATATATTTTGGCCAAAATGTATTTAGCTACATGTCTTTTACAAAAAAAATCTCAATGGGCGTATTTTTATTGGTTTGCGCAAAAGTTATAGCGTCTACAAACTATAGTGTAAATACTGAAATTTACGCAGCTTTAATTTCTGACTGCCTATCTCATTTCATGAAGTGCTAAAATGGCAGGGCAGTACGAACCCCCTCCCCCAAATTACCACTTTTTGGAAAGTAGACATCCTAAGGAATGTCCTGAGAGGCATGTTGAGCTCATTGAATATTTCACTTTTTTGTCACAGGTGTTTGAAAAATGACTAAAAAAAAAAAGTTGTCAATGAAATGATATATTGCTCACACATGTCATGGGTATATGTGTAATCACACCCCAAAATATGGGCACAAAAATATACCGTGTAATGGGGCCCCTACCCCTAAATGATATACAACATTAAGGATAGAAAAGAGTGGGGCTTTGCGGGCCAGTGGGAGGAGAAGGATCACACCAAAACCAATATATATGTATAATAAAACAATTTACATTTTATTAAGTTTACAAATAAAAAACATGGGCAGTCAAGCGCATGTTAGCAAAGACAAAATACATAAAGGAATAGTATAATAAACCAACTAATAAGAGTCATAAGGGTAGAAATACATCCCAATAGGGAGAAACCAAAGCCTGTGTAGGATGATAAGTAGGTCTCAGATGGAGCGCGGTCAATGTAGGTCCCCAGCAACGCGTCGGCTTGCTGGGGACCTACATTGACCGCCCCTGGTCTCTGCATTTAATCAGGGACTCGTCAAAGCAGACAACTTGTTCGGGCGTAAACAAGGTTGCAAACCGCTGATTGAAGTGGTCTATGAGGGGCCGAATTTTGTGGAGCCGATCATATTCAGAGTCTCCCCGAGATCGACAGATTTCATTGTTGCTGAAATGCAAAAATCGCAGAATTTGCTCGTATCTCGCCCTGGACATGGAGGTAGAGTACACGCGCATATGGTGAAGTGGGCTAGTGGACCAATATAGCCGCAATTCGCTTTTTTTGGTTATGCCCATGTTCAGGGCCCAGAAAGATTTTAAAATCGGGAACCATTATAGGTTTCCACACGAATTGTCTGGCAAGGGGCGGATTTGGGTTGGCAGCGATGAATTGTTGTGCGTATAAATTTGATTGATTCACAATAGATCTGTAAAGATCTTCCGTGAAGAACAGCTCAAAAAAGTTCGGGGGCGTAAAACCAGCTGTCTCCACGTGAATTCCAGGTTGGGCAGTGAATGGGGGAAGTACTGGCGCTGTAGAATCAGTGGGTTGCCAATTGGGATATGCCAGCGCATCAGGGAGGGCACTATGGGCTCTACGGGCCTGTCTTAGAATACGCGGTGGCTGCGGGCCACTACTCTTGCTAGCCACCGCACCAGGTTCAACTGCACTTATGGGACTCGCCACATCACCAACTGTTACTGCAGTGCTGGTTGTTCTAGATCCAGGGTGTACTAGGCCACTGGCGCTTGCCAGGCCGCCAGAAGGATGAGCGGCACTAGTACCGACACTCTGCTCCATACGAGCACCCTGCGATTCCTGCATCTCAACAACTCCAGAATGGGGTCGGGTACACCTGGGTCTAACAGGGACCCATCTGTCGTCAGAGCTATCTGCCAGGGAGCCACTGCTGTCATCAGGTTCGTATACTGACCCTGATTCTGCCAGTGAGGCTTCCCCATCGCTCTCATCTGACATGGTCAGTATACTGTAAGCCTCTGCACTACTGTACCAACGTTTGGACATTTTGGTAACTAAATTTACCGGTACAGTAGTGTGACTCACAGGTAATAAAAGCACCTGGTTGTCAAGGACTATTTCAACCGCTACCAAAAAAAACTGCTAATGCTAGCAGGGATCAGGCCTGACTCTGCTAACACAGTGGTTTTGTGTGTTGTGTTTTTGGTAAGTGACAATAATCTATTGATTACTACACTTGCCTGGATGGGGTGGGGTGGGCTGGGAGGAGGGGTTAAACGCAGGTGCTGGCAGGAATCAGTGCTAATCGTGCAAACACCGCGTTTTGGGAACCCTAAACTATGGGGACGCTAGTATAGTTCTGATCAGATCAGATATTGATCTGTTCAAACACTATACTAGTAATGGAAGTGTATGTGTGTGTGTGGTAATCAAGGGGTTATTTCTAACTATGCACCGGGGATCTGCGCTATTTTAGACTGACGCTAACACTAGCTAATGTCACCTGTGTCACTAATAATAGTGATCAGAAAAAAAACTGTACACTATCAAAGTGACACTGTGACAGGGCAATGAAGGGGTTAACTGGGGGTGATCAGGGGGGATCAGGGGGTTAAATCTTTATGGGGGGGTTGGCGGGGACCCTAAACCTCCTTGGGACAGAAACTAACTCGCTAGCGCTAACTCAAGTCACAATCGCACTAATACAAAATACACTAAAACACTATATTACGTGTGTATTAGTGTGCAATGTGACAGGGGGGAAGGGGTTAACTGGATGTGATCAGTGGGGGATCAGAGGGTTAAATCTTTATTGGGAGGGGGTGGCGGGTATCCTAAGTATAAAAGGAACGGCGGCAAGCGCTAAACCTGGTCACAAGTCACACTTATACGGGTATATACGGGAAAATGCTATATACTGTATACAGTGTGTGTTGTGACAGGGGGTGTAGGGGTGATCAGGGGGGGATCAGGGGGTTAAATCTTTATTGGGGGGTGGCAGGGACCCTAAACCTCTTTGGGACAGAAACTAACTCGCTAGCGCTAACTCAAGTCACAATCGCACTAATACAAAATACAGAAAAACACTATATTCTGTTTGTATTAGTGTGCAATGTGACAGGAGGGAAGGGGTTAACTTGGGGTGATCAGGGGGGGATCAGGAGGGATAAGGGGGTTAAATCTTTATTGGGGAGGGGTGGCAGATATCCTAAGGATAAAAGGAACGACCGCAAGCGCTAAACCTGGTCACAAGTCACACTTATTCGGGTATATAGGAAAATGCTATATAATGTATACAGTGTGTGTTGTGACAGGGGGTGTAGGGGTGATCAGGGGGTTAAATCTTTATAGGGGGGAGGTGGCGGGACCCTAAACCTACTTGGGACAGAAACTAACTCGCTAGCGCTAACTCAAGTCACAATCGCACTAATACAAAATACAGAAAAACACTATATTACGTTTGTATTAGTGTGCAATGTGACAGGGGGGAAGGGGTTAACTGGGGTTGATCAGGGGGGGATCAGGGGGTTAAATCTTCATTGGGGGGGTATTTTAAATGTAAAAGGAACGGCCGCAAGCTCTACACCTGGTCACAAATCACACTTATACAGGTATATAGGAAAATGCTATATACAGTATACAGTGTGTGTTGTGACAGGGGTTAATTGGGGGGGGGCGATCGGGGGTGAAATGTGCCTATCTAAGTGTGTGTATGTGTGCTTGGTGCAGTACTCACAGTTAGATGTGCTCTCTCCTCTCGATGAATCCAAAAAGGATCATGGGAGGGGAGAGCAGGTCTTTTCTGAGTCTGTGTTTACATTACACAGACTCAGCATGGATTCTGATTGGGCAGCACCGATCAACAGGTCCAGACCAAAAATCATTGGTCTGGACCTAATGACTGATCGGTTCTGAACCCAATCAAGCCATCAGCGGCGGCGGGGGTGCACGGGAGCGCGCCCTAGAGCGGCGGGAACGAGCGACGTAGCCCTACGTCGGTTTGCCTGTAGGGGGCTGACTGCCGCAGTAAATAGTCGTGCGGCGGTCGGCAAGTGGTTAAAGAAGTTGTATGTTGTTGTGCCAAAGTTGCGTGACTTTGAAGTCGCGGCAGTGTGAACTTGGCCTAAAGCATAGTAGTTTCCAAGTAATAAGTGAAAGTACTTGAAACTAGAGACAACATATAGAGTAGGAAACAACAGACAGTAGTAGAACTGAGACTGGTAGACATACATACAGTATATGTCAGGATCATCTACAAAGAATTGGCAGTGCAATTAAAAAAAAACTAACAGAAATTCAGGTTAATAATAAATAATGCTGTGCAAAGATAGCACAGGATTTGGAAGTATTTGATCATTTACAGGTTAATTTCTCTAAAGCACACCTTTTTTCTTTTCACCAGCTATTTCTGAAAATCCCATTACTGTCTTGCCACGTAAAACGAATGCTATGGTACACATGGGGCCTCCACGGGTGCCTCCATGGGGCTTAAGTGAGTATTATAAAAAATTATTTTTGGGGGGTTTGCACAACATTACCAGTCTGCACACATCATTTCTTTGTGTTTATTACAGATCCTGAATATTATGCCAAGAAAGAAAATACAAATTTACATATACCTAACCCAAATGACAGATATTCCTATGCATCCTATGATTCTGTAGGCAGCATTTCAGGCTACTCTAACTATTCTGATGCAGCAGGTAAGAAATTCAAAGTGCCTTTATTAAAGACGGACTGTCATTTTTTTTTTTTTTTTTTTTTTAAGATAAAGAGGTTTAAAGAGATATACTTATAGGAACCCTATACTAAGAAAAATTTTTAGTAAGTGCTGACATTGCTGACCATCCTTCAAAAATATATATCTAAAAACGGTGAAAAAACTTTCCGAGCTATCTCTGTGTAGTAACCACCTATTACTCAACTCTATATACTATAGGAAGCAGCTAGCACCACTATGCATCCAAAAAGTGCAGCGCTCTCCTTCAATAACGTGCATTCAAATTATAGTGCAGAAATAAATATCTGAAAACAGTGTAAAAATCATGTATATACTATAAATTTACATGAGTCCATCTTTTAAATATATATACAGTCCATCAATAAATGATTTAATGTCCATGAAAAAAAAGGTTGCAGTCCTATACACCAAAAACTCTTCAGTAATTGCCTTTAATCACCATGGTGCCCTTCAACCCACCTATGGGTGTCTTCTCACTTGCTTAACCAATTAAGCCCCGGAAGATTTTACCCCCTTCCTGACCAGGGCCTATTTTGCGATTCGGCACTGCGTGACTTTAACGGACAATTGCACGGTCGTGCGACGCTGTACCCAAATGACATTGACGTCTTTTTTTCCCACAAACAGAGCTTTCTTTTGGTGGTATTTGATCACCTGTGCGATTTTTGATCATGCGCTATAAACAAAAAAAGAGCGACAATTTTGCAAAAATAACAATATTTTTCAAATTTTTTCACATGAAATTCCCCCAAAAAAATGTAAAAATCTAAATGTTTTAACATTTTAGGCCGATTTTTTTTCTGCTACATATGTTTGGTAAAAAAAATCGCAATAAGCGTATTTTGATTGGTTTGCGCAAAAGTTATTGCGTTTAACTAAGGGAAAGATTTTTGTCATTTTTTTTTTAACGAGTAATGGCGGCGATCTGCGATTTTTTTTGCGGAACTGCGACATTGCGGCGGACAGATGGGACCCTTGACTGACATTTTTGACACTTTTGGGGGTACCAGTGACATTACTACAGTAATCAGTGCTATACATATGCACTGTTACTGTAAAAATGACACTGGCAGGGAAGGGGTTAACTTTATTGGAGAAGGAGGGGTTAAGTTTGTCCCTAGGGGCATGCTTCTAACTGTGCAGGGATGTGGCTGCTTGTGTAACTACAGAGATATACGATCCTGCATAGCAGGACCGTATGATCTCTGCACTTACACAGGGGAGAATGACAGGTGGCTTTGTTTACATTAGCCACCTGCCGGGTCCGCCGGTCACATGCGCGGGGATCCCAGTGAGTGAGCGGGGGCACGCCTCCGGCGGCGCGCGCTCGCCCCCTATTGGCTCGCAGGCGAGTGACGTACCCATACGTCACTTTGCCTGCACGGGGCTGAACGCCGCAGTATATGTACTTGCGGCGGTCGGCAAGTGATTAAATGGATCTCACTAATTAAAGAGGTCTATATGTGTTTTGCAGTGTTACACTGTAAGTGGCACTTTCCCACTGGCCGTAAACTCCAAATCAGTGGCTCTCAGCAGCTCTCAGCGTGGTGTCAACTATATAGGAGGCAAGCGGAATGAACCATAGTGCAAATCGCTAATAAAAAGTATTTAATTTGGTATAAAAATCCACTCACATTTCAGAAGTAAAAAACAGGCATTTCACAATACAATCTTAGGCAAACACAGCTCCACCTAGTCCCAGCGTGATTACGTCACCACCCACCTCACGCGTAGCGCCCAATAGTCTTTCTCAAAGGTTCAGGCTCACGGACATTAAATAATTTATTGATTGTCTGTGTATATATTTAACCACTTCTAGACCGGAAAGGATTTGCCCCTTAATGACCAGGCCAGTAGGAGTGTGCTACACTTTTTTGTGTTTATACATCCTTCAAAAATGCTAGCTGTCACTGGTTTTTATTACTTTAACTTTAAACAAGAAGGAACTATTTCAGTTGTAATTCCTAGTCTACATTCTTGTTCTTGGCTAGTCAATCAGAACTACTTAAGAGATTTGATAAGGTGACAGCCCATATACCCATTTCAGTAAAATGTTTCTATGTTTATTAATGTATTAAAAACCTTGTTTCCTGTAGAGTTCATAATTTTGTGTGAACATATACATTAATATTGGGCCAACTTTGAAGAGTGCACTTAAATCTGAAACCTCTATCTTGTTATATCTCTTGAGAACATAGGTTGGCTATACACTAGTAGATTTGCCAACAAATGTTCATGTTTGTACAAATTGTCATGTAAACATTCGTACAAAAATTATTTGTAAATTCAATAAATGGATGAATGTCATCAAAATATTGTTAGCTTTTAACGAATTTACAAAAAATATTGTTAGCTTTTAACATTTAATTTTGTAATGAATGTGATTTCCCAAAAGAAAACCACATTCGATGTTAGAAATGGTTTGTTTGAGATACATTTTCCATCCTGCTCCTTTGAATATTCTCGTCACATTGTTAAAAAAATTAAGGTCGGTTTGACCCCACTAATGATTAGCAAACCAAACTAACATTCTTAAAATGATCAGGGCTAAAATGATAAGGGCTAGGGTTCTTTCTCTTTGGAGGAGGGCCTTATGTACACCTTGTGCATTTCTTTGTGTCAAAAGTATTGTGATGCCTGCCTTTACACACACATGAACTTTAATGGCATCCCAGTCTTAGTCCGTAGGGTTCAATATTGAGTTGCAACAACATAAATTGATCATTCTGGTGCAAAGTGGACAGAAGCTAGCCCTTATGGGTGATGGAGTGCTAGTAACAAGAAAAGTGACAAGTTAATCACAATAAAGTCCATCAGAGTAATCAAAAAGTCAATGTGGTGATTTAAAGTTGATTGGAGATGTGTGCTGGCTCTTTAAGACGGCTGTTCAGTGTTCAATCAAGAAGGGGCTTGTGCAATTACTGAGGAAGAAACACAAGCGCCATCTAAGTGCAGCATCAAGTATTTATTGTGGGGATGTATCAGGATGGCCTCAGCAGCTACAGCAGACCGGGAACAGTTGATGGATGCCAAAATGTAAAATGTAAAATAAGTAGTGGCGGCTTGTGTATAGGGGGCACAGGGGCGCCGCCCCCCCCCCCCAAAAAAAAAAGAAAAGAAAAAAAAGATTAAAAAAATAAATTTCCATTTTTAGCCCACCCACCACGGTCGCCGGACTTAGTGGTGGCTATGCGGGGGTGGGGTTTTCCACCCGGCAGAGGCGCCGATTGGCTGCCTTCTGGGGGGTCACCTGGGCGCAGAGCAATGCGCTCCGACACTCCCCACTTTCGTGATGTCCTGGCTGTGATTGGTCCAGTCTCCAGCCTGGACCAATCATCATTCAGGACATCCTGAGCCCGTTGTTGGGGGCGGTGTCGGTGCGTGCATCAGTCACGCACCGTCAATGCCCGATCTCCTTCCCGCCGGACCGGTGTTGCCTGCCCGCCGCCGTCAAAGAAGAAAGAAGAAGGACGAGGAGAGGAGCAGCGCGCCGTGGACGTCACCTTCCCGCCGGACCGGTTCCCGAATCCCGCCGCCATCAGAAGAAGGAAGGAGAGGACTCGAGGGGAGGATCGTGGACGTCTCGCAGGCAGCCCAGGAGAGCAGGTAAGTGATTGCAGCGCGATGACATAACCTGTGACTGTAACATGACCTGACCTGTGACATGCCTGTACCATGACCTGTGACTGTGACATGACCTGTGACTGTAACATGACCTGTGACATGCCTGTACCATGACCTGTGACTGTGACAGGACCTGTGACTGTGACATGACCTGTGACTGTGACATGCCTGTACCATGACCTGTGACATGCCTGTGACATGACCTGTGACATGCCTGTACCTGTGTGCCATGACCTGTGACATGCTCTTACCATGACCTGTGACATGCCCTTACCATGACCTGTGACATGCCCATACCATGACTTGTGACATGCCTGTACCATCACCTGTGACATGCCTGTACCATCACCTGTGACATGCCTGTACCATCACCTGTGACATGCCTGTGCCATGACCTGTGCCATGCCCTTACCATGACCTGTGCCGTGTCCTTAACATGACCTGTGACATGCCCTTACCATGACCTGTGACATGCCTGTACCATGACATGTGCCATGCCCTTATCATGACCTGTGCCATGCCATTACCATGACCTGTGACATGCCTATACCATCACCTGTGACATGCCTGTGCCATGACCTGTGCCATGATCTTACCATGACCTGTGCCATGCCCTTACCATGACCTGTGCCATGCCTGTACCGTGACATGTGCCATGCCCTTACCATGACCTGTGCCATGCCCTTACCATGACCTGTGCAATGCCCTTACCATGACCTGTGCCATGCCCTTACCATGACCTGTGACATGCCTGTACCATGACCTGTGCCATGCCTGTGCCATGACCTGTGTCATGACCTGTACCATGACCTGTGCCATGCCCTTACCATCACCTGTGCCATGCCCTTACCATCACCTGTGCCATGCCTGTACCATGACCTGCACAATGCCTGTGCCATGCCTGTGTCATGACCTGTGACATGCCTGTACCATGACCTGTGCCATGCCCTTACCATGACCTGTGACAT
The DNA here is from genome assembly GCF_965119305.1 of Pelophylax lessonae. Classification (NCBI taxonomy): domain Eukaryota; kingdom Metazoa; phylum Chordata; class Amphibia; order Anura; family Ranidae; genus Pelophylax; species Pelophylax lessonae. The sequence goes on along the minus strand of NC_138769.1, from coordinate 426,637,606 downwards.
GCCTATACCATGACCTGTGCCATGCCTGTGCCATGACCTGTGTCATGACCTGTACCATGCCAGGACCCCTACTGAGGAAGTCAACGCCTGTGGTTGGGCTTCGACGGCACGCGTATAGGGGACAGAGCCTGCGTGCTGGAAGCTGTCTCTTCCTAGATACCATTTATGCTGATTGCTATGCGCTTTGGAAGCGCTACCTTTGTGAGTACCATTCCTTTTACTCAAAAAAGCGGTTTACTGCAACCATACAGAGAGCACTAGATCTCTTCCTTTGTTCCCCTTTCATGTCTATCGGTGAGAATCCCTCTGGAGGTGATAGGCTATCCATAGCCTTTACTATCTGAAGGTCCCTGTGTATATACAACGCTGTGATTGACCCAGCAGTGGGTCTATAGTGGAGGTGAGAGACCTGGTGATGGGATTGCACTAATCACGAAAGCACTAATTAAGTTTTGCACAAGATTCTTTTGGACACGTGGATTCACCGTTTATTTGATTGATTGTAACGACATTGGAACATGTATGGACACTGATTTTGAGTTTTATTACACTATGTGTGCACATGACTGGCGCAACACTACTTTTTGGTTTATTTCGTTTACATTGTGTGGTTTAGACACTTTTAGTGTGTGCAGCTGGTCTTTATATCATTTGTTTATTGCACCATTCACTACTGATATTTTTTTGCGCTAATAGTTTTTGTTATATAATTGTCAGGCTTCCACCTAAAATATCCCACCCACTAGCATAGTGGTTCAGCTGAGATGTCATTGGTTTTTGTATCTTTAGCGGTATACAAGTGTACATATACATACACATTTATTTATTTTTCAATGTATTTTTCCATTAATTTTATTCTAGTTATTTTTCTTCTATAATTGTTTATTTTATATCCCTTATTTTTAATTTTAATTTTTATTTTTATTTGTTTTATTTTTATTCTTAATTTTTATTTTTAGTTTCAGGTTCAGTTTTATTTGTATTTATCTTCACACAATACCGTTCAAAACTATACATATATTTTTTTATATATAAGTGCTCATAATCTCTTCATATAATCCCTTAAATTACATCATAAGTGATATACATTACATTTTATTCTTCCACCTTTGCAAGCATACACATACATTTATATCTCTTAACATTGTTTAATATTTCCTTATAAATACTCTATAGACTATTTTATAATTTTTATTCCTTTATATATGCTTTTAATTCCATTGTATAATCAAGATGCGCCAGTCTAGTTTTATATTGAATCGATTATTGTAAGCTGTGAGAGTTAGGACCCAGGAGACACAGCTCCAGTTCTATTTAAGTCCACTATGGATATGGCTTGGCTAGGCCTGAAGAAGAAGCGCATGCTCCGCAAACGCGTCGCCTTGGTAACCCCCCTGCACCCGGAAGTCGATGACAGGAGAAGCTGCGCGGACTCTGCCACGCCACGGAGAGGCTGACATCCATCAGCCATTTCCGGTCTGCTGTAGCCACCGAGGCCATCCTGATACATCCCTCCCTACAGGGGACTTCTAATATATAGCGCCAGAAGCTGTGTCCTTTACTCAAGTGTGAGTATATGTTAATCTTTGCCACAAAAAATACAAAAAATACTTGATGCTGCACTTAGATGGCGCTTGTGTTTCTTCCTCAGTTCAATATTGAGTTGGCCCACCCTTTGCAGCTTTAACAGCTTCAACTCTTCTGGGAAGGCTGTCCACAAGGTTTAGGAGTGTGTCTATGGGAATGTTTGACCATTCTTCCAGAAGCGCATTTGTGAGGTGGACTGGCTGGCGACTGAAATTATGGATAACCCTCTGCAGACTGCTACATACCTCCCAACTTTCTGAGATGGGAACAAGGGATATCAATTAGCAAAAGTATGTAGGCATAGGACACACCCCCTGCTACTCCCCCCTTAAAGGAGACATATACGAAAACAAAATGATTGTTTTTTTTACCACTATTATTCCTTTATATTGACTATTGGAATTGACAAATGCAGCAATTTAGAAATTGGATGAATGGTTTAGTACTGTAAAACACTTTTTGATAGATAAGTAGTGCATTTTATATGCAACTATATAGATCAGGCCAAAATTAGGGACAAATGAGGAGGAAAGCGGGAGAGATTGACAGTTCCTCCAAATCAGGGACAGTTGGGAGCTATGCTGCTATATATCCTTTCTAGCAAACTTTGCAATGAAAAACAGGGATTTTTTCTTCACACATATTGCATTTCATGTTTAAGCTGGCCAACTGCGTCAACGTAACCCCTCTAATAGCCAGTCCTACTATGCATTACCAATGCAATTGCTATGGTAGACACAATGCCGACGTGGGGCAAACAGACACAAAATTGGGGAGAGCGGCTGGGTACAGGTCTCGTCCAGTGCTGTATCTTGGCCTAGGCCAACAAGGCCCAGGCCTAGGGCAGCACTTTGCTGGGGGGCAGCAAAAAGGATGATGGGGCTGCACTGATATGCTGCCCTGATGGGCACTAATAGACTGCACTGATGGCCACTGATGAGGCAGGACTGATAAGCTGCACTGATGGGCACTGATATGATGCACTGGTGGCCACTGATGGGGCTGTACTGATGGCCACTAATGAGGCTGCACTGATATGCTGCACTGATGAGACTGCACTGATGAGCACTGATAAGGCTCCACTGATGGGCACTGATGTAGCTGAACTTATGGTAACTGATGAGGCTTACAGATGACAGGGTGGGTCATAAGCAGGAAAGGGTGTGGCCTTTGCAGGACGGGGTGGGTCATATTTAAATTAGGGGTGCCCAAGTTTAGTCAGGCCTAGGGCAGCACAAAACCTAAATACATCACTGGTCTGGTCACTGACCTGCATTGCAACAGAAACAAGATATACCTGTGCTCAAATCCCAATAGCTTGTACATGCATATGTAGCGGGGTTAAACATGCCTAAAGACACTGTTTGATATGTGGGAAGGAACTAGGCTCCCTCTAGTGGTAGCTGCATGGAATTTCCCGGGCTGTGACTTCCTTTTCACAAGATGAAGAAACTACATCTCCCAGGCTGCTTTGCAAGATCCAGGAACTAGGCTCCCTCTAGTGGTAGCTGCATGGAATTTCCCAGGCTGTGACTTCCTTTTCACAAGATGAAGAAACTACATCTCCCAGGCTGCTTTGCAAGATCCAGGGTGCACGGCTGCACCGCACGGCACTATGGGGGAGGTTATTTAAAGGAAGAGAGAAGCGCGCGAAGGGGGGGGGCCTTTCTGCGCTGGACTCTGAGGAACCAGCGAGCAAGAGTGAAGGACTGACACTGGATATTGGGCCAGAGCCTTTTAGCCTGGAGGGACGACGTGGAACCGTCCCATCTCAAGCACGAGGCACATTCCTGGAGGTCATACTGCTGTTTGCCGAGACGGGAAGTCATCCGCCAGAAGGACCCCGCGCGGCTGGCATATAGCCAAAGGACTGAGACCGCAGTGGAAGCGCGCGAAGGAGAAACTTCTGTTGGTGAGAGGGCACATGCCCAATAACTGACTTTATCTGCTGAAGAGACAGTTTTATCTACAGATAGCGGTAGCGCAGCAGGAGGTGATAAAACCCCGGGGTTTATCACCATACTCTCTCAGGAGACTCATAGACAAACAATAAGGTCTGTAAAGGAGTCGCCAGAGGCTTATCTCTCTCGCAGAAGTTATTGCTCAGTTACGCAGACACCCTGCGGTGACAACTAACAGCTCGTTGTTTTTTTCTCTCTTGATCTTTATTCCTAATCTGGATTACAAATGAGCTCTATTCAATAACCTTGCTAGCGAAGATCAACAAGAAAGAAGAGAACTCTGGGGGAGGGACTCAGATAGGCCCACCTACCTGGTACTGTGTCTAGTCTTAATGCAGGAGGAGTGTGGGGGTATTCTTTTACCTTTTTAAAGCTGTTTTAAATAACCTTTTATGGACTTGTATTGTATTGTATTGTATCTCCCCTATTCAATTTGATACATAGTAAACTAAGTTTGGTTAATTACAATCTTGTGCGTTGTTCCATTGTGTCACCCAGAAGGACTACTATTCAAGAAGGTAACAAGGTATTGTTGCATAGTGAAGTATTGTATTCCAACCTGTGTATCTATTTGATAGTCCAGTCCTATTCTGGGTCAGTTGTGCCTGAGGAGGGATCGAGCCAATTTGATTGGGTTGTTAGGCAGGGTGTAGACCCAATAATATAATCAGCAGCTCCTGCGGGGGTGGTGCTACACGTGGGGGCTCGTCCGGGATTTCTACAGTCCTGCAATACAACCCTCTCAGCCATAGAATTCCCTCCCACGCAGAAATGGATCCTGTCGCTGCTGCTGAGTGGTGCAAGGAAGAGAATGTCATAGTGGAAAATGGCCTGGTGGTTGAAATCAAGGGAGAAGCCTGGACTGAAGAAAAGCTCCTCCCTGTTTTGAGGGCACTATCCACAGACAGGAAATTTTGGGTGATTGACATGAAAACTGACACCACTGTCCCACACACGTATGCACTGTGTGAGTGGAGGAAGGGGGTCCCTGATTATTTCAACGGAAACAGTGTAAAAACTACTGACCAAACAGAACTTTTCCTGATACATCCAGGAGTTCCTATTGCGGGTCCCTCATCCACCACCCCTGGGGTATCCAGCCAAGAAAAAGGTGTCCAAGAAGGGCATCCTGAGTCATCACCTTTGTCGACTTTTAGCTCAGAACTGTGTGCTGTTCTTGGGGAGATTGTGGCAAAATGTAGTAGGGACTCCTCGAGCTATTTGATGACTGGATATAGGAAGCTCCGGACATTCTCTGGGAAACAGCCTGTGCCTTCAGCAGAAGATGGGTTCGAAGAGTGGTTAGATACCGCCACTCAGGCTTTGGAGGAATGGGAGGTACCAGAACAGCACAAGAAGCAGAGAATCACAGAGAGTTTAAGGGGACCTGCATTAGAGGCTGTACGTAATCTAAAGCTTAGCAAGAAGAACTGCACTGCACAGGATTATTTGGACATTCTGCAAGATGTGTTTGGTCGGACGGAGAATGCGGCTGAACTTCTCTACCAGTTGGACCACTGTTATCAAGAAGAGGGGGAGAAGTTGTCCGAATTCATTAAACGTCTGGATAGGATTATCCACCAGATTCTGTTAAAGAAAGGAATAGACCACCGGAAAATAGATGAGACTCGTGCACGACAGGTTCTGAAAGGGGCTCAACCTTTAGATCCCATTGCCATACTGTTACGAACTCGTCGAGATGGCGGCATTCTAGAATACCCCGATCTGATTCGAATGGTCAGAGAGGAAGAGGTTATGTTGGACAACAAGAAGAAAAGTCGGCAGTTTGACTCAACTGCCCGGGTTGGAGTGATAAGTGTGGAAGAGGGTGACTCTCAAGTTGAACTCCTAAAGACCCAAGTGTCTCAGTTGATAGAAATGGTGTCCATCCTGACTGGTCAGGTATCCACTCTACCCAAGGGGAGTATATCGGAGAGGCCAGATGAACCTGTTAGTCTCAGCACAGATCCAGAGCCACGGCCTGCAAGATTGTTAACTTGTTTCAACTGCGGGGGAGTTGGGCATGTTAGAAGGGTATGTCCCAGCTCAGGAAATGCTGCCGCGAAACCTCGCGAGCCAGCGGGAAACTTCAGAGGACACTGGTGAAGGAGTCAACCGGGTGTCCGCCAGTCTTAAGGGACTCCAGAAGTGGTGCAGGATCAGGGAAACTGAGTCAGGGGGTCAGACCCAAATATAATACCCCCAGTTCTAGACTCCGGGTTACTGAGGGAAGGAAAGTCAATGCACACCGGGTTCAGCGGGGGCCCAGATCAAGGAAGAAAAAGGAGAAGAGGGCCAGGGTACAGAGAACTGAATCAGACAACCAGGCTACATCAAGAGAATTCCCAACTAACTTGGTCGGGCCCTCCCCAGTGGTCTCGGTTCAGGTGGAAGGAATTTACACAAGAGCCCTCCTTGACACAGGGGCCCAGGTGACTCTTTTGTATAGAGACTTTTATGATAAATATCTTACCCATCTACCTTTGCAGAAGTTGGAAGATCTGGAGATATGGGGTATTGGGACCCAAAGTTTTCCCTATGACGGGTATCTGCCAATCAAGTTGACCTTTGATCCATCAGTGGCTGGTGAAGCGGAAACCTTCGACACCTTAGCGGTGGTCTGTCCTCGTCCACCAGGGGCCAACAAAAGCTCTCTCATCGTAGGAACAAACACTGACCTGGTAAGGCGCCTTCTGATACAACTGGTCCAGGGACAAGATGCTCAGGCGCCAAGGATCCATCCCATGCTACGGCAGGCCTACCAACGATTAGTGTTGGAGCAAGAGACCCCCGCAGAAGGAGTTGGACGACTCTGGAAGCTGGATAGAGCAGAAAAGGTCTTACAGCCAGGAGAGGTGGCCTGTTTTAAGGCTTCTGTTAAACTCACATGGCAACAGCCGGGTCCCTTCATTATCTTTGAATCAGGTCAAAAGGAGAGACAGAGAGGGATAGAAGTGATCCCTGAGGTGATCCCTTTGAAGGTGTTACAGGAAAACCGTGGAAGGGTTTTAGTGAGTGTCAGAAACACCTCTATTACACCAGTGAAGGTACCGGCCAGAGTGCTCCTGGGCCAAGTCAACCCGGCTACCCCAGTTGCCCCCATTGATTTCAAAGAAAAGGAACAGGGTGAAGCGGTTATAGAGGAGCTTTGCTCTGGAAACGCTGCCCTCCCGCCGGAATGGGTGAAGAGGGCCAAGGCACAACTTGCTCGATGTAGGGAAATATTCTCTAAGGACGAGTTTGACGTGGGATGTGCCAGGAGCGCTACTCATAAGATCCGCCTGAGTGAGGACAAGCCTTTCAGGGAGAGAGTCCGGCGAGTCCCCTTAGGTGACTTAGAAGATCTACGTCAACAGCTGGCAGAGCTCAAAAAGATCGGGATTATCCGAGAATCCAGGAGCCCGTATGCTTCCCCGATAGTGGTAGTCCGGAAGAAAAATGGATCTTTGAGGCTTTGTATCGACTACCGAACGCTGAACAGAAGAACCATCCCAGACCAGTATACCACTCCTCGAATCGAAGATGCCCTACAGAGTCTGTCAGGGGCGAAGTGGTTCAGTGTGATGGACTTAAAGAGTGGGTATTATCAGATCCCCATGCACCCTGAAGATCGGGAGAAAACAGCCTTCATCACCCCTGTGGGGTTCTTTGAGTTCAATCGCATGCCTCAGGGGTTGTCCGGGGCCCCTGCTACCTTCCAAAGGCTGATGGAGAGGACCGTTGGAGATATGAATTTGATAGAGGTACTGGTATACTTGGATGATGTTATCGTGTTTGGCAGAACTTTAGAAGAACATGAGGAGAGGTTGGAAAAGGTCTTGAAGAGGCTACATGAAGAAGGTCTGAAACTTTCTCCTGAGAAGTGCCAATTCTATCAGTCCTCGGTCCATTACCTGGGCCATATCGTGTCTGAAGAAGGGGTGGCCACTGACCCGGACAAGCTGGATGCTGTTGCTTCCTGGCCGAGACCCACAAATATGACCGAACTCCGGTCATTCTTGGGCTTTTGCTCCTATTACAGGAGGTTTGTGGAGGGGTTCGCCCAGATTGCCCGACCCCTAAATGAGCTCCTGAAGAATGAAGAAGATGATGTCCCTGAGTTGGTAAAGCCGGCGAAGTCCACCATAGGCCCCCGGAAGGCTAAGGAATCCATCCAGGATCAGTGGACCCCGGAATGCGAAGGGGCCTTTGTCCAGCTGAAGGAAACCCTAACCACTGCCCCTGTGTTGGCCTATGCGGACCCCACAAAACCATATGAACTGCATGTTGATGCCAGCCGAGATGGGCTGGGGGGGGTACTTTATCAGGAGCATGAGGGTCATCTGCGACCTGTTGCCTATGTGAGCAGAAGCCTATTGCCTGCTGAAAGGAATTATCCTACTCACAAACTTGAATTCTTGGCCTTGAAGTGGGCAGTGGTTGACAAATTGAAAGACTACCTGTACGGAGCTGAATTCATTGTCAAGACAGATAATAATCCCCTCACCTATCTGTTGACTACGGCCAAGCTGGATGCAACAGGACATCGATGGTTGGCTGCCCTCTCTAGCTTCAATTTTAGCCTGAAGTATCGGCCAGGAATCGGAAATAGGGATGCAGATGCCCTATCCAGAAGGTTGCATGTTCCACAGGAACCTGCGGAAGAATGGACTCATTTGGCTCCAGAAGGGGTGCGTGCCCTATATCAGGGAACTGAATTTCGATCCCGAGGAGGGTCAAGAGCAGAAGAGATTGGGGTTTCGGCTATCGGAGTACCCAAATGCTACTGCCAGGTGACCCAAGTTGAAGGGGAGGGTTTGCCCCGGCTGTCCAAAAGGGACTTGCGGAAGGAGCAGTTGGAAGACCCTTTGGGAAAACTTCTCTTGGAAGCTCTGGAGATCCAGAGCCCTGAGTTGCTTCTAACTGACTCCCCTCAGGGGGCCCGTCTGTTGCATAGAGAGTGGACCCGGTTACAGATCAGAGAAGGAGTGGCCTACCGGAGAGGTCCATCTGAAGATCTGGAGGAGAAGTGGCAACTGTTCTTACCAGCTAAATACAGAGAGGGAGTTCTGGCCGCTCTTCATGATAATCATGGCCATCTGGGGCCCGAAAGAACCTTTCAGCTTGTCAGGGACAGGTTCTACTGGCCTTGTATGAGGGCCGAAGTTGAAGGATACTGTCATTCTTGTGTCCGGTGTATACAGAGGAAGACTCTGCCACGTCAAGCAGCCCCAATGGGCCATCTACAAAGTCAGGGACCCATGGAGCTGGTGTGCATTGATTTCCTTTGCTTAGAGCCTGATCTGAGTGGCCAGGGGAATGTCCTTGTGGTAACAGACCATTTTACCAGATATGCTCAAGCATTCCCAACAAGGGATCAGAAGGCCTCAACGGTAGCCAAAGTTCTTGTAGAGAAGTTCTTTGTACATTATGGGTTACCACAACGCCTCCATTCTGATCAGGGAAGGGACTTTGAAAGCAGACTGATCAAGAGACTGTTAGATATGTTAGGCATTCAAAAGACTAGAACCACTCCCTACCATCCACAGGGGGATGCCCAGCCTGAACGATTTAACAGGACTCTTTTGGATATGTTGGGGACTTTGAGCTCAGAGAAGAAACAGCATTGGGGCAAGCACGTAGCTGCCATTGTGCATGCCTACAACAGCACTGTCAGTGATGCTACTGGATATTCCCCTTATCGGCTGATGTTTGGAAGGGAGGCTCGGTTGCCAGTGGATTTGGCCTTTGGCATTTCGCCTGATCATACCTCTTCAGCATCGCATAGAGGATATGTGGACCGACTGCGGAAGAGTCTGAAAGCGGCCTATGACAAGGCTCAGGCCACATCTGATCAACGTGGACTGCGGAATAAAAAAAATTTCGACCTAAAAGTTCGGATCCATGACCTGCAACCAGGGGACAGGGTTTTGTTGAGAAACTTGGGTGTCCCGGGAAAACACAAGTTGGCAGACCGCTGGAAGTCCCAACCTTATGTTATCTGCAAGCAACTGCCAAACCTTCCTGTGTACCAAATTCGGCCTGAAGGAAGTGTGGGTCCATTGAAGGCTTGGCATCGGAACCATTTGCTGCCTCTCTCTGAAGCGGTTCGTATGCCCCCTGTGGAAGACTTGTCAGAGGCCCCTTCGACTTCTCGCCGGTCCAGACCAGTTACCAGATCTCAGACGACGCTCCCAGATGAGGGAGAGGGAAGTTCTCCATCTGAAGATTTGGAAGATGAAGAGGAGGTACCCGACTGGTTGTGGTCATCTCAGTTGCCAGAACCCACACCTGCCTCCCTGTCTTCATCTGACTTGGCTGATAGAGGAGCCCTTCGGGCAGAAGCCCCTGAATTCATACCCTTTCATATGCTTCCAGAAGAAGCAGCTGAGGATGAAGATCCTGAGGAGGAGGTTGCACCCTTCTCTGAAGAAGAACTGACCTCTCTTGAACCATCAGGTTCCTCTGTGTTGGAACATGAGGAGGGGGACATTGAAGAATCCTCAGAAGTGCCTGATCCTAGCACCTCTGAGAGCATGCCTCCACGGGAACAGAGGGAAAGGAGAGTCATTCACCCACCTAAGAGACTGACCTATGATCAATTGGGTGAATGTTCGGAAGAAGCTGTTTTTACCTCCAAAAGATCTCCTGACCAGCCTAGTTCCTCCACTGTAGATTTGGTGGGGGACAACCCTAGCTCACCCCCAGGCACAACTGTACAAGTTACCCAAGTTTTGGGGGGTCTGTGAGAGATCATGAGAACAAAGTATTGAAGTAGAAAACGTTTGCATTTAAGTTTGTACATAAGGATATTGGGTTTGGCCATTATAATAAGCACAGTTTTTGATGTTCACAATTTGGTTTACTTTGTGAGTTAATGTTTGCGCACATTTTGTTGCTCTGACCTCACTATGTGTTTTTTTTCTCTTTCTCACCTTTTGATGTTTTTTTTTCAACACAAACTTTAAGATGTAAGTGTTTAAGAAATTGCAAAGACACATGTGCTTTTTAAAGGAGCACTATATAAAAGCACTAGAAATCAGCACTATATTAACACTGTAGAAATCACTTATTTGTTTATTAATTGCACTTTATCGTTTTACTGTTGCACTGCTATTAGAATACAAAATTGGATGTATTCAGATTGACTTATTTCAGCAAAATGTTAATGTTTTTGTTGTATAATGCCAACCTATGCACTAGGGTACATACTGTTGACCTCTTTGGGGACCAAAGTTTCTCAAGTGGGGGGAGTGTGTAGCGGGGTTAAACATGCCTAAAGACACTGTTTGATATGTGGGAAGGAACTAGGCTCCCTCTAGTGGTAGCTGCATGGAATTTCCCGGGCTGTGACTTCCTTTTCACAAGATGAAGAAACTACATCTCCCAGGCTGCTTTGCAAGATCCAGGAACTAGGCTCCCTCTAGTGGTAGCTGCATGGAATTTCCCAGGCTGTGACTTCCTTTTCACAAGATGAAGAAACTACATCTCCCAGGCTGCTTTGCAAGATCCAGGGTGCACGGCTGCACCGCACGGCACTATGGGGGAGGTTATTTAAAGGAAGAGAGAAGCGCGCGAAGGGGGGGGGCCTTTCTGCGCTGGACTCTGAGGAACCAGCGAGCAAGAGTGAAGGACTGACACTGGATATTGGGCCAGAGCCTTTTAGCCTGGAGGGACGACGTGGAACCGTCCCATCTCAAGCACGAGGCACATTCCTGGAGGTCATACTGCTGTTTGCCGAGACGGGAAGTCATCCGCCAGAAGGACCCCGCGCGGCTGGCATATAGCCAAAGGACTGAGACCGCAGTGGAAGCGCGCGAAGGAGAAACTTCTGTTGGTGAGAGGGCACATGCCCAATAACTGACTTTATCTGCTGAAGAGACAGTTTTATCTACAGATAGCGGTAGCGCAGCAGGAGGTGATAAAACCCCGGGGTTTATCACCATACTCTCTCAGGAGACTCATAGACAAACAATAAGGTCTGTAAAGGAGTCGCCAGAGGCTTATCTCTCTCGCAGAAGTTATTGCTCAGTTACGCAGACACCCTGCGGTGACAACTAACAGCTCGTTGTTTTTTTCTCTCTTGATCTTTATTCCTAATCTGGATTACAAATGAGCTCTATTCAATAACCTTGCTAGCGAAGATCAACAAGAAAGAAGAGAACTCTGGGGGAGGGACTCAGATAGGCCCACCTACCTGGTACTGTGTCTAGTCTTAATGCAGGAGGAGTGTGGGGGTATTCTTTTACCTTTTTAAAGCTGTTTTAAATAACCTTTTATGGACTTGTATTGTATTGTATTGTATCTCCCCTATTCAATTTGATACATAGTAAACTAAGTTTGGTTAATTACAATCTTGTGCGTTGTTCCATTGTGTCACCCAGAAGGACTACTATTCAAGAAGGTAACAAGGTATTGTTGCATAGTGAAGTATTGTATTCCAACCTGTGTATCTATTTGATAGTCCAGTCCTATTCTGGGTCAGTTGTGCCTGAGGAGGGATCGAGCCAATTTGATTGGGTTGTTAGGCAGGGTGTAGACCCAATAATATAATCAGCAGCTCCTGCGGGGGTGGTGCTACACATATAATCTATCAGGTGCTAAAGGGGTATGACCACATAGGCGTGCGCACGGGTTGTGCCGGGTGTGCCTGGGCACACCCTAATCACCCTGTGTCTGTTAGTGTAGGGCCGACTGCCTCCCGAGATCCCCATCTTTGGCACTGAGGGTAGTGAGATACTCGGTGGAGAGGCGGCTGTGCTGTTGGCTCCAGCAGACAGTGAGGCTTGCCATGTGTGTGACACTGTCAGGTAATTTTACTGCTTGCAGGGAGAAAGACAAGCTGTCAAAACTCAGCGGTGATGTCGGGGATGGGCGGGACCGAACAGCTATCAAACACCAGCCAATGGGATGGGGTCTGGGCGCTCCTTCATTTATGTGGCTCCGCCCCTTTCTTAAGCAGCCCAATCATTGGCTGGTGTTTGACAGCTGCTTGATCCCGCCCACCCCCGACATCACCGCTAAGTTTTGACAGCTGGTCTTTCTCCCTGCAAGCAGCTACATGACAGTGACTGTGTCACACACACAGTGGGGTACCAATAGGGGGGCGCACTGGGGGTATCAGCCAGCGTCCTCTGAGAGATCCTGTATGGCAGTGTGAAGGCAGCTGCAGTGGCAGCTCCTTCAATCCGTGCTGCAAGCGGGGGGCGGAGACGCGGCGGGATGAAGGGGGCGGAACCGCGGCGGGAAGAAAGGGGCGGAGCCTCGATGGGAAGGAGGGGGCGGGGCCTCGACTGGAAGAAGGGGGCGGAGCCTCGGCGGGAAGAAGGTGAGTGCCCATTGCCCAAGTGTGTGTGCTCTGTGTTGGAAAGGAGGAGGATGGGGAAGCTGCATATAGAGGAATTCATCCTTCCCTATCCTTCCTGCAGCTGCTGAATAACTGATTGTCCTCCTCTCCCTCCTGCAGGAAGAATGGTGAAAGATCAATTCCTCTATATGCAGCTGCCTCATCCCCCTCCTATACAACTTCCTTTGCTGGCCCCCCAGTGCTCTCTTAACCCCCCTCCAGTGTCCTTATCCCCCCCTCAGTGCTCTTAACCCCCCCAGTGCACTAGACCCCCCTGTTCTTTAGCCCCCCCCCCATGCTCTTCAGCTCCCCACAGTGCTTTTTATCTCCCTCCCCCCTATGCTCCCTGTCCCCCCCCCCCCCAGTGCTCTCCACCCCCCTGGTTTTCCCTGCCCGCCCCCCAAGTGCTCCCTGTCCCCCCAGTGCTCTCCACCCCCCTGGTTTTCCCTGCCCGCCCCCCAAGTGCTCCCTGTCCCCCCCAGTGCTCTCAACCCCCCTGGTTTTCCCTGCCCGCCCCCCAAGTGCTCCCTGTCCCCCCCAGTGCTCTCCACCCCCCTGGTTTTCCCTGCTCGCCCCCCCAGTGCTCTCCACCCCCTGCACCTTCCAACCCCCCTACAATGCTTTGCAAACCCCCTCTTAATTCTCTCCTGTCCCCCCCTGCCCACCGTGCCCTTCACCTCCTCCAGTGCTCTCTGCTTCCCCTGTGCTCTCCGGCCCCCCTAGTGCTCTTCTATCTTCTATTATGTCCTCAGTCTCTGAGCATCTTCTGTATCATGTCTGCAGTCTCTGACCATCTCCTGTATCATGCCTGCAGTCTCTGACCATCTATTGTATCACGTCTGCAGTCTCTGACCATCTATTGTATCACGTCTGCAGTCTCTGACCATCTATTGTATCATGTCTGCAGTCTCTGACCATCTACTGTATAATGTCTGCAGTCTCTGACCATCTCCTGTATCATGCCTGCAGTCTCTGACCATCTATTGTATCACGTCTGCAGTCTCTGACCATCTATTGTATCACGTCTGCAGTCTCTGACCATCTATTGTATCACGTCTGCAGTCTCTGACCATTTATTGTATCATGTCTGCAGTCTCTGACCATCACCTGTATCATGTCTGCAATCTCTGACCATCTACTGTATCATGTCTGCAGTCTCTGATCATCTCCTGTATCATGTCTGCAGTCTCTGACCGTCTCATGCCAAGGTTTGCCATCACTGCTCTATATATATATATATATATATATATATATATATATACACGCATGTGTGTTTGAGCTTTGGGGTGCACACCCTAATGCAATAGGCTGCGCACGCCTATGTATGACCACATGTTAACACTAGAAATTCTGGACACTACACACAGGTCTTGGTGGAGCATGTGTCAGATACTTGGTTGGTGTCCACTGTTTCATTCTGCCATCTGTGGCAGCTTAACGGGCAACTCCAAAATTACCATTTCCGATCAACCAGGCTTCCCTCAGATCAGAGGAAAAGGAAGATAATGGTCAAATACATCATGGACCTTCTTCAGAAATGCTCTTTCTTGGAAGTGCCAATATCTCAGCAGGGCTGAGGATTCTACTCCCCTTTGTTCCTAGTAAAGAAAAAAAAACAGGGTATCTTCGCCCGGTACTAGACCTAGAAGCTCTCAACAGGAGCATTTGTCTCAACTCAAGTGTTTAAGATGGAGAGCCTTCAATCAATACTGCTGGCTATAAATCTTGGGGACTTGATGCTGTATGTAGACTTATCTAACGCATATCTCCATGTGCCCATTCATCCCGCTTTTCAGGTACTTGCGCTTCACCATCAATCACAAGCGCTTTTAGTTTCTAAGCCTATCATTCAGGATTTCTACTCCCCCCAGGACCTTTATGAAGGTTCTACTTCCAGTTATCAAGCTCATGAGGAAGAAGGGGCTGAGGGTCCACCATTATTTTGACAATATCATGCTGCTTGCCAGCAGTAGGGATATTTATCTTGCACCCTACACAAAGGATGGTCTTTCTGGGCGAATTACTGGACTTGCAAGCCAAACATGGTCCAACTTCCAAGGGAGAAGATTGGCTTTCCACAGAGTAAAAACAGCATTGTCGGCAGAAACCCCGCCAGTCAAATCCTGTCTCAGCATCCTAAGGTCATTGACCACCACATTCCTTATGATTCAATGGGCCCAATGGCACACGAGAACCTTCCAGAGTTCCTTTCATGTGCAAAGGGATAGAATATCAATGCACTTATCAATCATTATCCCCTAGAGAGTGAAACAATGTCTCAGGTGGTGGACTCTGGTCTGCAACCTTTTGAAACGTTGCCCAATCACTCCCATGCACCCAGCGGTAGTGACTTCGGATGCCAGTCTGGAAGGATGGGGTGCACATTGCCAACAACAGGCAGCACAGGGGCGCTGGGCCTTCAACCCCCTCGACCTTCCGGCGACGTTGTTTCCCAGAGCTAGAAGGTGTAAAAGTGGGAGCCCCGGGACAGTGTGGTAACCTCAGTGGAAGCCTCGGGTCAGTGTGGCACGTGGAAGTGCATGCATATGCAGGAACCTGTCATCCAGATACCGAGGCTACCACACTGACTCAAGGCTCCCGCCGTGACCCGAGGCTCCCACCAAGGCTACTACACTGACCCGAGGCTCCCACTTCTGCACCTTCTAACTCTGGGAAACAGCATCGCCAGAAGGACAATCCCATACATAGGGAAGAGCGTGGATCGAGTGTTTGCACTCACCCTTGGCTGCTCCAGGAATCGTGAGTTATCCCCAGCGGGGAGTAGCGCCATTTATTCACATTTCAGACTGATGTGATTTGATGGTCACAAACACTGCCAGTGTGAACCCGGTCAGGACACCTGCCGCACCCGAAGGCAGTGCCCCTCCATTAACGGCACTGCATGAGTGTAGCTTCATTCCACCAGGACTTGCATGTGTTTACATGCACAAGCATAGACTGCCATAGGCCAAAACAAAAACCTTTCACTTATACTGCACAGGACTGTCGATACCTACACCTGTGATTTGAATCTACTGGTTCACAGGCGCTAGATCTGGTTCATCTTATCTGCTGCCCACGCTTTCCATGCACTATATTTGACAACTGCAGGAACATAAGTGTATGCTGTGACATACAGTACCCTGTCCAGCTCATTCAGTCTATTTGGGGAATAAAGAAGCCTAGATGTCCACTGTTAGTTTTGACACCACGGCAGTTACCTGGGACTCCTTCAGACCCCCACACACTCTGCCCCCCAATCTTGAGCTGGCATAGTCGGTACCCCGGATTTATGTGGTATTATAGTGTGCTCACATGAATTGAGCCAACTTTGATTCTAATTTTTCCACTTTCTAGATTAATAAAGTTTTTTCAAGGAGAAACCGCTGGCTGCTCTATTCACTCTTCACACTTTTTGAACTACTTATACTGTATGTCTTCCCTATTTTCTTTTGTTACTATATTGATATGTTCATGTGAAACAGGGAGGTGGCCCATCTCTCATTCCAGGTGAGTCGGTACTTAGGTTGCTCCAACTTAGAAAAAGGTTCCTGCATTACTTTTGGTGTGACTTCCGCACGACTTGCATTGGTTTTTATTAAAGAAGTTGTATGCAAGTTGTGCCAAAGTTGCGTGACTTTGAAGTCGCGGCAGTGTGAACTTGGCCTAAAGCATAGTAGTTTCCAAGTAATAAGTGAAAGTCCTTGAAACTAGAGACAACAGATAGAGTAGGAAACAACAGACAGTAGTAGAACTGAGACTGGTAGACATACATACAGTATATGTCAGGATCATCTACAAAGAATTGGCAGTGCAATTAAAAAAAAAAACTAACAGAAATTCAGGTTAATAATAAATAATGCTGTGCAAAGATAGCACAGGATTTGGATGTATTTGATCATTTACAGGTTCATTTCTCACCTTTTTTCTTTTCACCAGCTATTTCTGAAAATCCCATTACTGTCTTGCCACGTAAAAAGAATGCCATGGTACACATGGGGCCTCCACGGGTGCCTCCATGGGTGCCTCCATGGGGCTTAAGTGAGTATTATAAAAAATAATTTTTGGGGGGTTTGCACAACATTACCAGTCTGCACACATCATTTCTTTGTGTTTATTACAGATCCTGAATATTATGCCAAGAAAGAAAATACAAATGTACATCTACCTAACCCAAATGACAGATATTCCTATGCATCCTATGATTCTGTAGGCAGCATTTCAGGCTACTCTAACTATTCTGATGCAGCTGCAGCAGGTAAGAAATTCAAAGTGCCTTCATTAAAGAAGTACTGTAATTTTTATTTTTTTTTTTAACCACTTAAGCCCCGGAAGATTTTACCCCCTTCCTGACCAGGGGGTATTTTGCGATTCGGCACTGCGTGACTTTAACGGACAATTGCGCGGTCGTGCGACGCATTTTTAAACGAATTTGACGTCCTTTTTTGGCGTAATGGCGGCGATCTGCAATTTTTTTTGCGGTACTGCAACATTGCGGCGGACAGATCGGACCTTTGACTGATATTTTTGACACTTTTGGGGTTACCAGTGACATTTCTACAGTAATCAGTGCTATACATATGCACTGTTACTGTAAAATTACACTGGCAGTGAAGGAGTTAACTTTATTTGAGAGGGAGGGGCTGTGTGTGTCCCTAGGGGCGTGATTCTAACTGTGATTGTCTGTGGCTTGAGGTGTAGGAACAATGATCAACGGTCCTACATAGTAGAACCGTATGATCATTGTTTCTACACATCGGGTCCGCCGGTCACACGCACGGGGGGTCCGTGACCGCGCGGGAGCGCGCCTCCGGCGGCGCACGCTCGATCCCCAGAGCCTCACAGGCTAGCGACGTAGACCTACGTCGCTCTGCCTGTGAGGGGCTGACTGCCGCAGTAAATATACTGTGAGCAGTGGGCAAGTAGTTAAGATAAAGAGGTTTAAAGAGATATACTTAAAGGAACCCTATACTTAGAAAAACGGTGAAAAAAACTTTCTGAGCTATCTCTGTGTATTAACCACATATTACTCAACTCTATATACTATAGGAAGCAGCTAGCACCACTATGCATCCAAAAAGTGCAGCGCTCTCCTTCAATAACGTGCATTCAAATTATAGTGCAGAAATAAATATCTGAAAACAGTGCAAAAATCATGTATATACTATAAATTTACATGAGTCCATCTTTTCTTTTAAATATATATACAGTCTATCAATAAATGATTTCATGTCCATGAAAAAAAGGTTGCAGTCCTATACACCAAAAACTCTTCAGTAATTGCCTTTAGTCACCACGGTGCCCTTCAACCCACCTATGGGTGTCTTCTCACTTGCTTAAATGGATCTCACTAATTAAAATTATGTGTTTTGCAGTGTTAAGCCCCGTACACACGTACCGAATGTCGGCCGAACGATCGGCCGTCTTTTGTCCGGGGCTGTCCTGTCGGTTGCTAAAGACTGCACACGAATTTTGTCGGCCAACAACAGCCGACTGCAGAAGTGATGCCATGTGATGGTTAACTTTCCTTGTGTTTTTTCTTCTCTGAGCATGCCCAGTCTTGCTCATCTGCTGTTAGTCGGCCGAATTCTGTACTGACTGGCGAACAATCGGCCGTTCTGGTGACGGCCAACAAAAATTTTATAGCCTGCACACCCGATTCTGTTCGGCCGAAAAGTCACAGTTGGTTGTCGGAAGCATCATACTAACAAGCCGACAATCGGCCGATCGTTCGGCGGCCGAATATTTACGGCCGACAATTGCTACGTGTGTACAGGCCTTTACACTGTAAGTGGCACTTTCCCACTGGCCGTAAACTCCAAATCAGTGGCTCTCAGCAGCTCTCAGCGTGGTGTCAATCATATAGGAGGCAAGCGGAATGAACCATAGTGCAAATCGCTAATAAAAAGTATTTAATTCGGTATAAAAATCCACTCACATTTCAGAAGTAAAAAACAGGCATTTCACAATACAATCCTAGGCAAACACAGCTCCACCTAGTCCCAGCGTGATTACGTCACCACCCACCTCACGCGCAGCGCCCAATAGTCTTTCTCAAAGGTTCAGGCCCCTCACATGACTGGCTGGCCAATATCCAAGGGTATTCGGTGTACCGGAAGGACAGGGTAGGAAAAAGAGGGGGAGGGGTATGTCTCTATGTCAAGAACAATATAAAGGTGACAGAAAGGAGTGACATTACGGATGGGATGAGCATGGATTTAGAATCTGTGTGGGTTGAACTCCATAGGGAAGGAGAAAAGGGGAAAGTAATTGTGGGGGTTTGCTATAGGCCACCTAACCAAGGGGAGGAGGTAGAGCTGGAATTTTTAGCACTAATGGGTAAAGTGGCAAAATTGGGATCAGTCATCATATTGGGGGACTTCAATTACCCCGACATTGACTGGGAAGAGGGGACTGCACACTCACAGAAGGCCCGCCTATTCACGGAAACCTTACTGGATAATTACATGTCACAGTTGGTGGATTCCCCCACCAGAGAAAACGCAGTCCTGGATCTATTGCTCACTAATGACCCAGACATAATCTCGGAGGTAGGAGTCCAGGACAACCTGGGCTCTAGCGATCACAGGATGATCACATTTAGTGTAAATAACAACATAACAAGACAAGTGGGGAACATAAGAACCCTAAACTTCAGAAGGGCAAACTTTCCAAAATTGTACTCAATGATGGAAAAGGTAAACTGGGACCAAACCCTGGGATCCCTGACCACAGAGGAAAAATGGGAATGCTTTAGGAACATATTAGGCAAAGGCATCTTGCAGTGCATTCCTATGGGAAATAAATTTAGAAGAGACAAAGCCAAACCTGGCTGGCTAAACTGTAGCGTCATAAAACTTATTAGGGGGAAAAAATTGGCCTTCAAGAAGTATAAATCAGAGGGCACAGTATCGGCTTTCGAGCAATACAAGGAGGCAAATAAGAAAAGTAAACAAGAAATCAAGATGGCTAAAATCAACTTTGAGAGACAAATAGCGGAGGATAGTAAAAAAAACCCAAAGAAATTCTTTAAATATATCAACAGCAAAAAAACTAAGGCAGAGCATATTGCACACATAATTAACAATGATGGGAGGATGGTTACAGAGGACACTGAAAAAGCAACCGTGCTAAATGCTTTTTTCTCGTCAGTCTTTACACAGGAAAAGGAGGGGTACACTGACCATGACTGTATGGTTAGTAGTAATAAACAGGACTTGCCACCATGGCTAACCAGAGGGGGAAATCAGGGAAAGGCTGGATAAACTTAACACAAACAAATCACCAGGACCGGATGGCATACATCCGAGAGTACTCAAGGAACTCAGTAAAGTTATATCGAGACCACTGTTCCTGATCTTTGCTGACAGTATTAGGACAGGAGATGTACCAGGGGATTGGAAGAAAGCTAACGTGATTCCAATATTCAAAAAGGGCCAGAGGCATATCCCGGGAAATTATAGGCCTGTCAGTTTGACATCAGTAGTATGTAAACTTCTGGAGGGGATGATAAGGGACTATATTGTAGAGTTTGCTAAGGACAACAACATCATCAGCAGTAATCAGCACGGGTTTACAAATGGGCGTTCTTGTCAAACCAATCTCCTTACATTCTACGAGGAGGTGAGCTGTGAGCTAGATAGGGGGAGACCAGTGGATGTGGTGTACTTGGATTTCGCTAAGGCGTTTGATACAGTTCCCCACAAGCGCTTAATTTATAAAATAAGGTCTGCAGGTATCGATAGCAGGGTTTGCTCTTGGATACGGAACTGGCTAAAAAGGCGGGTCCAAAGGGTAGTAATAAACAGCGCATACTCAGACTGGTCTGAGGTGGTAAGCGGGGTCCCCCAAGGCTCAGTCCTGGGACCAACCTTGTTCAATTTATTCATAAACAACATTGAGGTCGGGATCAGTAGTTCGATATCAGTTTTTGCAGATGACACAAAATTGGGCAGGGCAATAACTTCACAACATGAAGCAGATATCCTGCAGAATGACCTGGACAAAATAACAGAGTGGGCAACGACATGGCAAATGAG
The DNA here is from genome assembly GCF_965119305.1 of Pelophylax lessonae. Classification (NCBI taxonomy): domain Eukaryota; kingdom Metazoa; phylum Chordata; class Amphibia; order Anura; family Ranidae; genus Pelophylax; species Pelophylax lessonae. The sequence continues at coordinate 426,616,694 of NC_138769.1, read as the reverse complement.
GTTTAACGTGGAGAAGTGTAAGGTTTTGCACTTGGGGACTAAAAACATAAAATCACAATACACGTTAGGAGGGGAGCCCTTGGGGGAATCAAAAATGGAGAAGGATCTGGGAGTATTGGTTGATGATAGATTAGGAAACAGCATGCAATGTCAAGCGGCAGCTTCCAAAGCCAACAGAATATTAGCATGCATAAAGAAAGGGATGCATTCCAGAGATAAGACTATAATCCTTCCACTTTATAAAACTCTGGTCCGACCGCATCTGGAGTATTCCGTCCAGTTCTGGTCGCCAGTCCTCAGGAGGGATGTGTTGGAGCTGGAGAGAGTCCAGAGAAGGGCAACTAAACTAATTAGGGGATTGGAGGACCTTGACTATGAAGAGCGTCTACAATCGCTCGATTTATTCTCCCTGGAGAAGAGACGTCTGAGGGGGGACATGATAGCAATTTATAAATATCTTAATGGGGATCCCAGCTTAGAAAAAAAGCTGTTCATTCGAAGGGATTGCATGAGGACTCGAGGGCATACAATGCGATTAGAGGAGAAGCGTTTTAACCTCAGGCAACGCGGGGGGTTCTTTACTGTTAGGGCAACAAGATTGTGGAATTCTCTACCACAAGAGGTGGTTTCTGCGGGTAGTATGGTGGCTTTCAAAAGACTCTTAGACTTACATCTCAAGGATCAGAACATTCAGGGGTATGGGAGATGATTACAGCCACACATGCCTACACAGGTTGAACTGGATGGACTATTGTCTTTATTCAACCTCACCTACTATGTAACTATGTAACTATGTAACGGACATTAAATAATTTATTGATGGGCTGTATATATATTTAACTACTTCTGGAACGGAAGGATTTGCCCCTTAGTGACCAGGCCATTTTTTTGCGATTCGGCACTGCGTTATTTTAATGGACAATTGTGCAATTGTGCGATGTTGTACCAAAATAAAATTGATGTAATTTTTTTCCCACAAATAGAGCTTTCTTTTGGTCACCTGTGCGATTTTAATTTTTTGTGCTATAAACAAAAAAAGAGCGACAATTCTGAAAGAAAAAAAAAAACAATATTTTTCACATTCTGCTATATAACATTCCCCCCCCAAAAAAAAATTTAAAATCAAAATTTTCATCCTTTTAGGCCAATTTGTATTCTGCTACATATTTTAGGTAAAGAAAATCACAATAAGCATATTTTGATTGGTTTGCGCAAAAGTTATCGTGTCTACAAACTAGGGGAAAAATTTGTCATTTTAATTTATTTATTTTTTTACTAGTAATGGCGGAGATCTGCAATATTTAGCGGGACTGCAACGGACAGACCGGACCCTTAACTGACATTCTTGACACTTTTGGGGGGGGACCACTGATGTTACTACAGTAATCAGTGCTAAAAATATGCACTGTTACTGTAATAATGACACTGGCAGGGAAGGGGTTAACCTAGGGGTGATCAAAGGGTTAAGTGTGAGCCTAGGGGAGTGTTTTCTAACTGTGGGGGGGAGGGACTTGTGAAATTATCACAGAGACCTTTGTTCCTATATAGGAGGATCAAAGGCGCTGTGTGACCATTTCAGAGAGAACAACGGTCAGCTGTGTTTACAACAGCTGTCCGTCCTTCTCTCTCGGCGGTGAGCGATCGCGGGTGCCCGGGGGCAATTGGTGCTGCCGGTCCCGCGCATCGGGATCCCTGCTGCCTAGTGGGGGCGGACCGCTCCCGTGAACCGACGTACCCCTACGTCGGTTCGCGCAGCCGAGCCAGCCTGCCTCAGTAAATCTGCGGCGGGCGGGCGGCAAGCGGGTTAAAAGAAATGATGGACTCACGTAAATTTATTATATTTAGATGATTTTTACACTGTTTCCAGATATTTATTTATGCACTATAATTTGAATGCATTTTATTGAAGGAGAGTGCTACACTTTTTTGTGTCTAATCCTTCAAAAATGCTAGCTGTCACTGGTTTTTATTACTTTAACTTTAAACAAGAAGGAACTATTTCAGTTGTAATTCTTAGTCTACATACTTGTTCTTGGCTAGTCAATCAGAACTTTAAGACATTTGATAAGGTGACAGCCCATATACCCATTTCAGTAAAATGTTTCTATGTTTGTTAATGTATTAAAAACCTTGTTTCCTGTAGAGTTCATAATTTTGTGTGAACATATACATTAATATTGGGCCAACTTTGAAGAGTGCACTTAAATCTGAAACCTCTATCTTGTTATATCTCTTGAGAACATAGGTTGGCTATACACTAGTAGATTTGCCATGTTTGTACAAATTGTCATGTAAACATTCGTACAAAAATTATTTGTAAATTCAATAAATGGATGAATGTCATCAAAATATTGTTTGCTTTTAACATTTGATTTTGTAATGAATGTGATTTCCCAAAAGAAAACCACATTCGATGTTAGAAATGGTTTGTTTGAGATAAATTTTCCATCCTGCTCCTTTGAATATTCTCGTCACATTGTTAAAATAATGAAGGTCGGTTTGACCCCACTAATGATTAGCAAACCAAACGAATATTCTTAAAATGATCAGGGCTAAAATGATCAGGGCTAGGGTTCTTTCTCTTTGGAGGAGGGCCTTATGTACACCTTGTGCATTTCTTTGTGTGTTTCACTTTTGCGTTCTCACTGTTTTTTATGAACTGGGTGATAGGTTTTGTGAGTGTGTTTCACTACACCGAGGGACTAAAAAATAAAAATAAATAATATTATTCATTTTGAAACCCAAAAACTATCTGAACTAAACTCTACTAGTGTATGGCCAGCTTTAGGTGCCAAAATCAGAATCCCTAGCCCTACACACATGGGACAATTAAATGAAGGAGTCCTTGTAATAAATGAAGATGTTAGGAGCATCCTGGAAAAAAAGCCACCAGTTCGCATTTGGCTTTACAAGCTTTGGGTTCCTGGTACGATCACTCAGTCAAATCTGCTTTATATAGTCGTTAGTTTCGCGAAAAAATTGACATTTTCTACTTTGACAGTTAAACAATATCCAATATATTAAATTTTTGTCCTATATTTAGGCCAAAATGTATTTAGCTACCTGTCTTTGACAAAAAAATTCTCAATGAGCGTATTTTTAACCACTTTAAGACCGGAAGATTTTACCCCATTCCTGACCAGGCTATATTTTGCGATTTGGCACTGCGTTACTTTAACGGACAATTGCACGGTCGTGCGACACTGTACCCAAATTAAATGTATGTCCTTTTTTCCCCCCACAAATAGAGCTTTCTTTTGGTGGTATTTGATCACCTGTGCAATTTTAAATTTTTGAAAAAAGGAGCGACAATTTTGAAAAAAAAAAAAAAACAATATTTTTTACATTCTGATATATAACATTTCCCCCCAAAAAATTTATAAATCAAATTTTTTTAACATTTTAGGCCAATTTGTTTTCTGCTACATATTTTTGGTAAAAAAAAAATCACAATAAGCGTATTTTGATTGGTTTGCGCAAAAGTTATTGCGTTTACTAACTACAGGAAAGATTTGTCATTTTTATTGTTTATTTTTTTTTACTAGTAATGTCAGCGATCTGCTATTTTGTGGGACTGCGACATTGCGGCGGACAGATCGGACCCCTTACTGACATTTTTTACAGTTTTGGGGGACACTTTTGGGGGGACCAGTGACATTTCTACAGTAATCAGTGCTATAAATATGCACTGTTACTGTAATAATGACACTGGCAGGGAAGGGGTTAACTTTATTGGTGATCAAGGGGTTAAATGTGTGCCTCATGCTTACTGACATGTGTGGGGGGAGGGGGTTGTGTGACAGAGACACAGATCGCAGGTTCAGCTATGCTGAATCCTGTAATCTGTCACTGCCTGTCACATAGGAGATCCGCCCGCTTTGTTTACACAAGCGGGTGGATTTCCTCACTCGATCCCTGACGATCGGGGAAGAGCGGTGATGATCACCGCCTCTCCTCCCCTGGCCGACTCCCGCTGTGTCGCACAGAGGGGGCGGGATCCAGCGACGTAGGTGAACTTGATTGTAGAAACACATGTGATGAACTCCCAAGAAATGAAGTCATAGAATCATGGAAAAAAAGAAAGCATAATACCATAACGATATATTATTCCTTAAACACCCTAAAAGTGCACCATGCAGGAGGTGTGTGAATCCGTCACCAGATGTGGGACTGCTTACCAGAGAAAAACTTGTATGCAGGCATAAATAACACTCCCCAAATGAGTGAACCACAGAGACAGATGATGAAGAAAGTGGAAGAAAACCACCACCAATTTTTAAGCCGCTTACCAGATTGAGGATGGACAAAGGCAGATAGAGACAAAATCCCAAATGTACCAGGACCATCAACACTGACAATAAGGGCCCCTTACCAGACTCAGATAGTAATTGCACAATGTATGGTATCGGAACAGATCCAATCCACCGACATTCACCACCGATAGATAAACCTGCAAAAATCTGAAAGTAATAGGAGGCTGCCGGTTCCCGCAGCTAATCGTGGCCACTCGCATGTAATCCTTCCTTCCTGAATAACAACGGTATTTAGGTTTAAACGGTGGACGTATATAAACCTTTTTGGACTTGGACATGGTGGCTGTATGAAGGGTGACAGGTACTCGGGTACTTTGCTGGGCAGGTGACAGGTACTCTGGTACTGATGAGCAGGTGGCAGGTACTCGGGTACTCCGATAGGCAGGTGACGACAGGTACTCGGGTACTCTGATAGGCAGGTGAAAAGCAGGTGATAGGTACTGATGGGTACTGATGAGTAGTACTGATACTGATAGGTGATACTGATACTGTACTGATGGGTACTGATGATCAGTACTTATACTGATAGGTGATAGGTACTGATGGGTACTGATGAGTACTGATGAGTAGTGATGGGTACTGATGAGCAGGCGGCAAGTACCCAGGTACTTCAGGCGTCAGGTACTCTGTTGAGCAGGTGGAAGGTACTAGGGTACCCTGATGGGTAGGTGACAGGTACTCGGGTACTCTGATGGATAGGTGACAGGTACTCGGGTACTCTGATGGGTAAGTGACAGGTACTCGGGTACTCTGATGGGTAGGTGACAGGTACTTGGGTACTCCGATGACGGGTACTCAGGTACTCCGATGGCGGGTGCTCGGGTACTCCGGTGACAGGTACTCAACGTACCCGAGTACCTGTCATCAGAGTATCCAAGTACCTGTCAACAGAGTACCCGTCATCAGAGTACCCGAGTACCTGTCATCAGAGTACCCAAGTACCCATCATCAAAGTACCCGAATACCTGTCACGAGCCCATCAGAGTACCCGAGTACCTGTCATCAGAGTACCTGATGGGCTGGTGACAGGTACTCGGGTACTTTGATGGGCTAGTGACAGGTACTTTGATGGGCTAGTGACAGGTACTTTGATGGGCTAGTGACAGGTGCTCTTTATTGGGGGGGGGCAATCAGTGTGTTTGGGGTGCACTGTAATTGGTAACTAGCTGTTACCACAATCTCCTCCTCACACAGGATCAGTGTGTATGGAGGAGAACACGGTGACAGCTAGTTACCGTGTTCTCTGTTGACATTTGTGACCGGCTGTGATTGGACACAGCCGGTCACGTGGTAAACCTTGATTGGGGATGGGCTCTGTCCGAGGGACAAGCCTCGTCCCTGATCGCCGCACCTGGGGGCGCGCAGTAGTGGCGAGACCGGACGGACGTCATATGACGGCCGCCAGGATCGAGAAAGACTTCCTGTCAGGGTCATTTTATTATACGCCGGTAGGGAAGTGGTTAAGGGTGGTTGTACTTTCTTGCAATGGCTGGCATTTATCCACATCTCTTTTCCTTCCAACTGTACAGCTGTGGCAGTTGTCAGGAGCACTTGGTAGGGTCCCTCAAACTTTGATTCCAAGGGTACTTTCATGTGTTGTTTCACTAGGACCCAATCACCTGGCTGTAAGATATGTGTTCCAGACAATTACATAAGCAGCAAGATCATTATACATTACAGCAGTCGAAAAGTGGGGTTGGTTGCCTCAGGTCAAAGGTTGGGACTTTATGGGCTATATACATTCATAGGTAGATATGGTTTTTTATAAAATGAAATTTTATTCCAATTATTTTGTACAACATATATGAATTGTGGTAATTCACAAATTATTAAAGAGAAGACAATAATACATCAAGTGTGTGGGTTATAGACCCATTGGTGTTGGTGAGAAGAAAAGAAAATAAGGAGAGGGTGACATGGTGGAATAGTGACAACAAATCTCTCTCTATTGTTCCACGCTTCTTAGTGGGGCGTCGGATCCATAGAGAGGGTATTCAGGTTCCTACGCATTTCGGCGATAAAGCCTTTGTCAAGGAAGGTATGTCAACCACCTCTGAAATTATAATGGGTAATATTTTAGTATATATTATGTGGATCCAATGGGGTGTAATTTCCCTTTGGTCCCATAATAACATACATACTTGTTTAAATGTTGTGAAATATTTCGCTCCTGGGCCTTGCTTCGGATCCTTTAACCACTTAAGCCCCGGAAGATTTTACCCCCTTCCTGACCAGGGGGTATTTTGCGATTCGGCACTGCGTGACTTTAACGGACAATTGCGCGGTCGTGCAACGCTGTATCTAAACGAATTTGGCGTCCTTTTTTTCCCACAAACAGAGCTTTCTTTTGGTGGTATTTGATCACCTGTGCGATTTTTTGATCATGCGCTATAAACAAAAAAAGAGCGTAAATTTTGCAAAAATAGCAATATTTTTCACATTTTTTATATGAAATTCCTCCCCAAAAAAATGTAAAAATCAAAATTTTTTAACATTTTCAGCCAATTTGTTTTATGCTACCTATGTTTGGTAAAAAAAAATCGCAAAAAGCGTATTTTGATTGGTTTGCGCAAAAGTTATAGCGTTTACTAACAAAGGGAAAGATTTTTGTCATTTTTGTTGTTTTTTTTAACGCGTAATGGGGGCGATCTGCGATTTTTTTTGCGGTACTGCGACATTGCGGCGGACAGATCGGACCCTTGACTGACATTTTTGACACTTTTGGGGTTACCAGTGAAATTTCTACAGTAATCAGTGCTATACATATGCACTGTTACTGTAAAAATACACTGGCAGTGAAGGGGTTAACTTTTTTTGAAAGGGAGGGGCTATGTGTGTCCCTAGGGGCGTGCTTTCTACTGTGATTGGCTGTGGCTTCAGATGTATGAACAGTGATCAACGGTTCTACGTAGTAGAACCGTATGATCATCCTTCATACACCGGGGAGAATGACAGGCAGCTTGTTTACACAAGCCGCCTGACTTTCTCCCTCTCCCCCGACGATCGCAGAGTGATCGGCGGACATCGGGTCTGCCGGTCACATGTGCGGGGGGGTGCGCTCCCTAGACCCTCACAAGCTAGCGACGTAGACCTACGTCGCTTTGCCTGTGAGGGGCTGACTGCCGACGTAGATCTGCGTTAGGCAGTCGGCAAGTGGTTAAGCCACATAAGAATCAAGGGACCTTGCTGTTGAGGGTATATAATATATAGTGTATATGATTATAAAATGTTTTGGAGAGTGGTTTTTGTATAGGATACATATTTTCATCATACTTACTAGTCTGTAATGTTGGGCTAAGTAGGGAGGGGAACACCATCCCAAATCCAGTCCAATCTGTGTTGCATAGGAGTATATTTAATATTGGTTCAGGTAAGTATGTTAAGACTTGTAATTTTTTGTGTCATCCACTTACTTGTGGTGTAATTTTCAATTGTTCCACTAGGTGGTGCCGGTGAGCAAGTTAGTCTCCTTCATTCTATCCTTTGAATCCACTCTCCAAAACATTTTATAATCATATACACTATATATTATATACCCTCAACAGCAAGGTCCCTTGATTCTTATGTGGCTTAAAGGATCCGAAGCAAGGCCCAGGAGCGAAATATTTCACAACATTTAAACAAGTATGTATGTTATTATGGGACCAAAGGGAAATTACACCCCATTGGATCCACATAATATATACTAAAATATTACCCATTATAATTTCAGACGTGGTTGACATACCTTCCTTGACAAAGGCTTTATCGCCGAAACGCGTAGGAACCTGAATACCCTCTCTATGGATCTGACGCCCCACTAAGAAGCGTGGAACAATAGAGAGAGATTTGTTGTCACTATTCCACCATGTCACCCTCTCCTTATTTTCTTTTCTTCTCACCAACACCAATGGGTCTATAACCCACACACTTGATGTATTATTGTCTTCTCTTTAATAATTTTTGAATTACCACAATTCATATATGTTGTACAAAATAATTGGAATAAAATTTCATTTTATAAAAAAACATATCTACCTATGAATGTATATAGCCCATAAAGTCCCAACCTTTGACCTGAGGCAACCAACCCCACTTTTCAATACTATCACGGGATGATGGCTAAACAGAATTACATGTTTTTGGGAATCGCACACTTTTTCAACATTACAGCAGTCTGATGTAGAAAATACAACCCTGTCTTAGGTGGGCCCCCAAACAAAATCTCATAAGGACTCAAAGTTTCTCTCTTATAGGTAGGGGTAGTTCTAATGTTATAAAGAACCAGTGGCAACAGTTCTGGCCACTGTTTCTTCACTGACCCTTCCGCTCTTTCCTGCATTAGCTTAGCCAGCCTGTTCTTAATGATTCCATTACATTTTTCTACCTTTCCTGAACTCTGAGGATGATAAAGGGTATGAAAGGCCTGCTCAATGCCAAGTCTTTGCATATAATTTGCATGATCTGTTCAGGGAAATGTGTTCCACGGTTGCTCTCTATGGTTTCAGGGACTCTAAAACGTCATATTATTCAAAAAGGAGTTTCTTTGCTGACGTCTTGGCATTTGCTTTAGTTACTGGCCAGACTTCCACCCATCCTGAAGACATGTCCATACACCAAAACATATTGGTATTGGCACGATTTAGGTAATTGGATGTAGTCAATCTGAAGTCTTTGAAAAGGGAATAGAGGCTTTACCAAATGTCTTTGTGTCACTCTAGTTGGCTTTCCTGGGGTTTTTTTTTAGCACAAATTATGCATCCCTCAACAAAGTCTTGACATGCATTCCTGAAGTATTGAATAAACCATCCAGCCTTCTTAATGTTTCTCTCCATTGCTTTAGGGCCTACATGACCTATGTCATGGGCTAATTGCATGACTATTTTATCTGTTTGGGGTGGAACACATATTCCTTTCTCCTTGCACAAGATTCGATCTTGGTCTTTCCTTGCTCCATCCCTTTCCATGATTTCATACCAGTTATCGGGTGCAGATTCTTGCAGTTTCCTGATCTGTTCTTTCACCTTCTGTACTCGTTCTCTACTTTCCTCCAATCTTTTACAAGCTTCTTCTTTTTTTTGAAAAATCAGTGACTAGGGTCATCATTTTCTACATTTGTGTTTCAGCGGTCTTCCTGGCAGTATAATCAGCCAACTGGTTTCCTTTTTCTTCCATGGCTTGTCCACCAGTATGTACCTTAACCTTCAGGATAGAAACTTCCTTTGGGAGGGTGACTGCTTCAAAAAGCTCTTGAACATATTTACAGTTTTGAATTGGTTCTCCTGCAGCAGTTGTGAATCCTCTGTTCTTCCATATGGGTTCATAGTCGTGAACTGCACCTAGAGCATACCTGCTATCGGTATCGATGTTAGTTGATTGATCCTTTGCGGTCTCACAAACCCTAGTGAGTGCTACCAATTCGGCAACCTGCGCCGAGAGTGTTGAAGGGAGTAATTGGGTCTCAATTACTTCCTCCAGTGTTGTCACTGCATATGCCGTTCTTGGGACTCCGTCCTTGTATAGGCGTGAACCATCTTCAAACAGGATCAGATCAGGGTTTTCAAGAGGAGTGTCCTTTACTGGGGAGATTTGCTGCATTTCTTCTTCCATGAGTTCCAAGCAATTGTGATCACCCCCTCTGCAAGGTCTTCTTCCCTCTTTGGGAGAATGCTGTCAGGGTTGATTGTAGTACATCTTCTCACTTATATCTCTCCTGATTCAAGCAGGGTTGCTTCATATTTGCTCAGTCTTGCTGATGACAGATGTTTGGTGTTTGCTCTTTTTAGGATTTAATTTGTTGCATGTGTTGTGTAGACTCTCAGAGACTGATTCATCCTTACAATGGCAGATGCAACTGCTCTTACACAGGTTGGTGTTCCTTGAAGGATTGGGTCAAGTTGTACGCTTACATAGGCCACTATGTGTATTCCTGATGGTGACCTCTGAGTAAGGACCCAATTGTCTGTGGCTCCCTTGACAGAACAATATAATTGGAAGGGCTTGTTTTTGTCAGGCAATGTGAGAGCAGGCTCAATCTGAATATCAGCTTTCAACTGGTTGAAGGCATCCTCCAATTCCTTTGTCAAATCAAATGGTATAGTTAGGGCAGCATACAAGAGTTTCAACTTGGTGTTAGCATCTGGTATCCATTGTCTCACATATGACACCATCCCAATGAATTCCCTATGTTGCTTGTGGTTTTTCGGCTGAGGCATTTTAATTATTGTCCGTTTTCTTTCAATGTCAATGTGCTTGGCTCCAGGGCCTAGTCAGTGACCAAGGAATTTCACATGAGCCCTACACCATTGTGTAGGCCTCAACAGAGAAAGAGAGTCTTGTTTACAATGTTCTTTTGTGTCTGCACATAGCAAGATGTCATCAATATACACTTAAATCACTTTGCCTTCATGGGCTGGTTGCCATCCGTTCAGGATTATCATCATGGCCTTTGAGAATTCACTTGGGGAGGAAACCATTCCTTGTGGAATTTTTGTCCAGGTGTACATTTCTCCCTCAAACTGGAAAGCAAAGAGTTTTTGGCTTTCTTCATCCAGGGTTACACTAAAGAAAGCATTGGCCAAGTCTATTATGGTGTACACCCCTGTTCCTGTAGGTACTGTATATCATTGAGCAAAGTAATAAGATTTTGGACAACAGGAGTGCCTTTCTCGATCTGATTGATGGCTCTTAAATCATGTACCATCCAATATACTGGCTACTCTCCCTTTTTGACCTTTCTCTTTAAAGGAAACAATGGTGTTTGTGCTCTGCTGTTTTCTTTATAACACCTGCTTCAAGTAGTTCTTTTATTTGTATTCGTATACCGGTGAGTTGATCTACTGAGAGTGGGTATTGTGGTATACGTGGGATTTGGGCTTCTGCTTTTATTTTAACTTTTACTGGAGGGACTTGTACTTTCCCTTGGCACGGAGAGTATCAGGTATTTGGGCAACAATTTCAGGAGGAATATTGCCTTCAACCTCTTCCTATAGTTCCATTGCTGTCATTCCACATATCATTTCCTCATCTAATTTTCCAACATGTACTTTTACTCTATTAGGTGTATACTGTATGCAAGGTTGTAAGCGATTCAGTAAGTCTCTTCCCAGTAGATTACATGGTACAGTGTCAGAGACAAACAGCTTATGAAACATGTTGTGGTTTCCAATCTCTATTTGTTTGGAGGGCGTTTCCTTGAGAGTGATGGACTTTCCGCCCACTCCAATTGCTAGTGGCCCAGATGTAAGGGGGATGTCCTTTGGTAGGCTGGGCTTTTGAATTATAGTCCAGGCGGAGCCAGAATCAACTAAGCATGACATTTCCTGGTCTGTCAATTGTGGAAAGCATAATGTTAATGTTGCAGAACAAATTGGGGCAGAAGCATGAAAGGAAAATAAGACCACCAGAGGGTGCCTTGTAAAATGTACATGTATAAGCAGAGCAGACACAGCCCACTCGGCTCTATGGGCCCTCTGATCAGATCCATCCAGATGGATGGGACAGATCACCTTCTGTTTTTTTTAGCCGATCAGGTTAGAGAAAGGCGGGTGTAAAGGGACACAAGTCTGTTTACATCTGCCGCTCAATAGAGGTGAATGGAGGGTCCGATTGGGTTCACCTCAAAAATGGATAGGTGGATTTGATTGGACTCATCGGCTAAAAAGGGCCTAAGACTTTCAGACTGATGCACTGCAGTTTACCTGCACTGCAGGTGCAACGCAGTGTACCTTTGGCTTTCCTGTGGGTTAGCTGCACTTTACCATACACTTCTATGGGCCAGTCACCTGTGGGCTGAACCGGAACCGGAAGCAGAACTTGTGTGTGTGCGGGCAGCGTGCAGAGAGAGGAGGAGGAGAAGGTGCTGCGGGGGAGCCGGTGCGGGAGATCTCGGGGAACCACGGTGTCCGGCGACTGAAGGGGAGGATCATCTGAGCGGCGGCAGCAGCGGCAGAAGAGGGACTGAAGGACTGAGTACCCCCCCCCCACCACCCCTCAGAAGAGCGGCGGCGTCCGGACTAGAACCCCCTCCCCCCCCTGAAAGGAAGCGGGCGGCGAGCAGACCGAAACCTCCCCCTTGTTGCGGCGGCGGCGTCCGGTGCTTACAACCCCCCCTTGTTGCGGGCGGCGTGCGGTAAACCGTCTCTTGCGGTGCGGGAACCCCCCACAGAGAGGAGCAGAGGAGACTAGCTGACAGGGAGTGACGGGGTGCTGAGAGGAGACTGACCGACTCACGTTAGGAACTGCTAGTGACAGGCTTAAAGGGACACACACTAGGTAAGTAAGACTGGTGACTTAGATTGGACAGTGACTGAGGGGGGTAGTGTAGTACCTGAGTATCTGTGAGTACCTAGTGCTACCTGAGTGTCTGTGAGTACCTAGTGCTACCTGAGTATCTTGAGTACCTAGTGCTACCTGAGTGTCTGTGAGTACCTAGTGCTACCTGAGTATCTTGAGTACCTAGTGCTACCTGAATATCTGTGAGTACCTAGTGCTACCTGAGTATCTTGAGTACCTAGTGCTACCTGAGTGTCTGTGAGTACCTAGTGCTACCTGAGTATCTGTGAGTACCTAGTAATACCTGAGTATCTGTGAGTACCTAGTGCTACCTGAGTATCTGTGAGTACCTAGTGCTACCTGAGTATCTTTGAATACCTAGTGCTACCTGAGTGTACTGTGAGTGTTGTGCATCTGACCGGGCTGTGCGACTGAGAGTTGTGCGTCTGACCAGGCTGTGCGACTGAGTGTGATGCGTCTGACCGGGCTGTGCGACTGAGAGTGTTGTGCGTCTGACTGGGCTGTGCGACTGAGAGTGTTGTGCGTCTGACTGGGCTGTGCGACTGAGAGTGTTGTGCGTCTAAATGGGCTGTGCGACTGAGAGTTGTGCGTCTGACCGGGCTGTGCGACTGAGACTTGTGCGTCTGACCGGGCTGTGCGACTCAGTGTTGTGCGTCTGACCGGGCTGTGCGACTCAGTGTTGTGCGTCTGACCGGGCTGTGCGACTCAGTGTTGTGCGTCTGACCGGGCTGTGCGACTTAGTGTTGTGCGTCTGACCGGGCTGTGCGACTGAGTGTTGTGCGTCTGACCGGGCTGTGCGACTGAGTGTTGTGCGTCTGACCGGGCTGTGTGACTGAGTGTTGTGCGTCTGACCGGGCTGTGCGACTCAGTGTTGTGCGTCTGACCGGGCTGTGCGACTCAGTGTTGTGCGTCTGACCGGGCTGTGCGACTCAGTGTTGTGCGTCTGACCGGGCTGTGCGACTGAGCGTTGGGCGTCTGACCGGGCTGTGCGACTGAGCGTTGTGCATCTGACCGGGCTGTGCGACTGAGAGTTGTGCGTCTGACCAGGCTGTGCGACTGAGTGTGATGCGTCTGACCGGGCTGTGCGACTGAGAGTGTTGTGCGTCTGACTGGCTGTGCGACTGAGAGTGTTGTGCGTCTGACTGGGCTGTGCGACTGAGAGTGTTGTGCGTCTAAATGGGCTGTGCGACTGAGAGTTGTGCGTCTGACCGGGCTGTGCGACTGAGACTTGTGCGTCTGACCGGGCTGTGCGACTCAGTGTTGTGCGTCTGACCGGGCTGTGCGACTCAGTGTTGTGCGTCTGACCGGGCTGTGCGACTCAGTGTTGTGCGTCTGACCGGGCTGTGCGACTTAGTGTTGTGCGTCTGACCGGGCTGTGCGACTGAGTGTTGTGCGTCTGACCGGGCTGTGCGACTGAGTGTTGTGCGTCTGACCGGGCTGTGTGACTGAGTGTTGTGCGTCTGACCGGGCTGTGCGACTCAGTGTTGTGCGTCTGACCGGGCTGTGCGACTCAGTGTTGTGCGTCTGACCGGGCTGTGCGACTCAGTGTTGTGCGTCTGACCGGGCTGTGCGACTGAGCGTTGGGCGTCTGACCGGGCTGTGCGACTGAGCGTTGTGCGTCTGACCGGGCTGTGCGACTGAGCGTTGTGCGTCTGACCGGGCTGTGCGACTCAGTGTTGTGCGTCTGACCGGGCTGTGCGACTGAGCGTTGGGCGTCTGACCGGGCTGTGCGACTGAGCGTTGTGCGTCTGACCGGGCTGTGCGACTGAGCGTTGTGCGTCTGACCGGGCTGTGCGACTGAGTGTTGTGCGTCTGACCGGGCTGTGCGACTGAGTGTTGTGCGTCTGACCGGGCTGTGCGACTCAGTGTTGTGTGTCTGACCGGGCTGTGCGACTGAGTGTTGTGCGTCTGACCGGGCTGTGCGACTTAGTGTTGTGCGTCTGACCGGGCTGTGCGACTCAGTGTTGTGCGTCTGACCGGGCTGTGCGTCTGACCGGGCTGTGCGACTGAGTACTGTGCGTCTGACCGGGCTGTGTGACTGAGTGTTGTGCGTCTGACCGGGCTGTGCGACTGAGTGTTGTGCGTCTGACCGGGCTGTGAGATTGTGAGTGTTGTGCAACTGAGTGTCAAGTGAGTGAAGCGGAATACCAGAGGGTGAGAAGGTAGCGTTAGGAAGCCAGGAAATAGCCACATAGGATAGACTTAACCACTTACCGCATACTAACGTAGGTCTACGTCGGTAAACTTTGCGGTAGTGTACCGGGATGATGCCTCTAGCTAGAGGCACCATCCCGGTACCGTGGTTTAGAGCCGACGGTTGGCTTTCCGTCGGTACCGACCGATGCGGCTCGGGAGCCGCTCGATCGGTACCCGGGGGGGCGGGAGGGGACGCCCCCCCCCCCTCCCGCCGCCTTCCGTGGCTTTGCCCAGGGCTCCCGTTCCACCGGGAGCCCCGAGCACCCAGCCGGCACGTCCGCCGGCTGGATGGAGTCCCGATGAATGCCGGAAACGGCATCGATCGGGTCTCCGATGACGTAACCCGGAGGCGGCGTCCATGACGTCACTTCCGGGTTACTGTGCTGCAAAAGGCGGCAAATTTGAAAAACGGCTGTATGCAAAAATGCCGTTTTCGGCGTTTTGCATACAGGGAAGTGTAGTGGAGGGGTCTAGGGTCTTTTAGACCCTCGATCCCTCCATAAAGTGTACCTGTCACTACATATTGGTGTCACAAGGGATGTTTACATTGCTTG
This sequence comes from Pelophylax lessonae, assembly GCF_965119305.1. NCBI lineage: Eukaryota > Metazoa > Chordata > Amphibia > Anura > Ranidae > Pelophylax > Pelophylax lessonae. Next base: position 426,601,357 of record NC_138769.1, on the reverse strand, counting down.
TGACAGCAATAAAAGTGATCAGATTTTTTTTTTTTTTTAAAACTTTAATAAAGTTAAAAAAATAAATAAAATAAATGGGAAAAAAAAAAAAAAAAAAAAATTTAGCCGCCCCCGTCACCGTTAGCTCGCGCACAAAAAAAAACGTATACGGAAGTCGAGCCGCAAATGTAATCGCTGTTCAAACCACACATGTGAGGTATCGCCGCGATCGCCAGAGCGTGAGCAATAATTTAAAAAAAAGAGCTACACTCTAACTCAAAACTGGTAACCGTTAAATAAATTTAAAGCGTCGCAGATTGAGATCTCTATTGACCGTAGTTTGTCGCGATCCCACGGGGGGGCGCAATTTTAAACCGTAACATTTTGGGTATCTATTTACTCGGCGTGACATGTTCTTTCACAATATACAAAAAAAATGGGCTAACTTTACTGTTTAGTATTTTTTAAAATTAGTGAAATGTGATTTTTCAAAAATTTTCCAAAAAAATGGCGCTTTAAAGACCGCTGCGCAAATACCGCATGATAAAAAATATTACAATGACCGACATTTTATTCTCCAGAGTCTTTGCTAAAAAAATATATATAATGTTTGGGGGTTCTAAGTAGTTTTCTAGGAAAAAATACTGATTTAAACTTGTAAACAAAAAGTGTCCGAAATAGGGCTGGGGCTTAAGTGGTTAAATCGCTGAATTCCCATTAGATTAGATAGTAGGTACAATGCCCGGCGGGTGTGGAGATGCGACTCGGTGTACATCTTGTGGTATGTATGCGTTCCTCAGACATGTGATCGAGGGCGAATACAAATGCGCAAAATGTAAGCACGTTGCTTCCCTGGAAGCTCAGGTCCTGAATCTAGGGAAGCAGCTGGCAACACTGAGACGAATGTCCATACCGGAGGAGAGCCAGGATCGTACCAGTCAGGTGCAGACAGGGGTCTGCACAGAGGTGGGCGGAGTATCGGAGGTGCAGGCATCAGAGCAGAGTAGAGGGGTGACAGTTAGGAGGGGTAGAAGGGGACAAGGCAAGGAGGCTGATCCTGGGCTGGAGCACCCCAATAGATACGCCCCGTTGTGTGATGTTGGGGAAACCAGTCAGGGACCAGCATTGCTGGAGCAGAGGGACGCCCCTAGCTGCCAGGGGAAGAACTCCTCCAGTGAGGCCGGGAGAAAGGGAAAGGAAAGACAGGTGCTGGTGGTAGGGGACTCAATTATTAGGACAGACAGTGTAATCTGTGACAAAGACCGTGTGTGCCGAACAGTCTGTTGTTTGCCGGGCGCTCGGGTTCGGCACATCGCGGATCGGGTGAACAGATTATTGGGTGGGGCTGGGGAAGACCCAGCTGTCATGGTACACGTGGGTACCAATGACATAGGCAGAGGAAGACGGAGAGTCCTAAACGATTTCAGGGACTTAGGCGCTAAGTTGAGGACTAGGACCTCCAAGGTAGTATTTTCCGAAATACTACCTGTACCTCGAGCCACACCAGAGAGTCAGCGGGAGATTAGGGAAGTTAACGAGTGGCTGAGGAGCTGGTGTAGTAAGGAGGGTTTCGGGTTCCTGGAGAACTGGGCCGACTTCTCAGTCGGTCACCGGCTCTTTGGTAGGGACGGATTGCACCTAAATGGGGTGGGTGCAGCCGTACTGGGTGAGAGGATGGCCAAAAAGTTAGAGGGGCTTTTAAACTAGGGAATGGGGGGGAGGGTACAGATGTAGAATTAGCCAGTGGAAAGCAAGTTTCAGAGGGCAGAAATGGGGGCATTAGCGGTAGGGTGTTCGGAGCTCCTAAACCCAGGGTGGGTACGGGGAAAAATCAAGAGAGCAGCCTAAAAACATCAAATGACGATATATGTAACCGGTCAAAATTAAGAGGTTTGTATACCAATGCCAGAAGCCTGGCCAACAAAATGGGAGAGCTGGAGCTGCTGATGTTTGAGGGGGACTTAGATTTTGTGGGGATAACTGACACTTGGTTTGACAGCTCTCATGACTGGATGGCGACCATTCAGGGGTATACCCTTTATCGCAGGGATAGAGAGGGTAAAAAAGGGGGAGGGGTATGTCTGTATATTAAGAACAGTATACAGGTAAATATGAGGGATGATATTAATAATGGAGCTAAGGACGAGGCAGAATCCCTATGGGTAGAGCTTCAAAGGGAAGGCACGGTGGGGAAGGTAATATTGGGCGTATGCTATAGGCCCCCCAACCAGAGGGAGGAGGGTGAGGCGGACCTCATGTTACAGATAGGATTGGCAGCAAGGATGGGAAATGTCATTATAATGGGGGACTTTAATTATCCGGATATAGACTGGGCAGAAGGAACCGCGCACTCAGCCAAGGCTCGGCAGTTCCTAAATGTTTTGCAGGACAATTTCATGGGTCAGATGGTGAATGCACCGACAAGAAACAATGCGGTACTTGACCTACTGATTACCAACAATACAGACCTGCTCACGGATATAGAAATACGGGATAACTTAGGGAGCAGTGACCATAGGTCAATTGGTTTCAGTATTAATTACAGTAATAGGAAACACAAGGGTAATATAAGAACACTGAATTTCAAAAGAGCCAATTTCCCTAAACTGCGCTCGCTGCTAGAAAATATCAAATGGGATAGAACCCTGGGAACAATGAACACGGAGGAAAAATGGGAGTGCTTCAAGAGCATACTTAACAAGGGGGTGGGCCAGTGCATTCCACAGGGAAATAAATTTAAAAGAGCAAAACTAAACCCTGGGTGGCTAAACTCCAACATAAAAATGTATATTAGAGCTAAAGAAAAGGCCTTCAAAAAATACAAGACTGAGGGGTCATTGGCAGCATTTAAGCATTATAAAGAGTGTAATAAGAAATGTAAAGACGAAATCAGGGCGGCTAAAATAGAACACGAGAGACATATAGCGGAGGAGAGTAAAAAGAACCCCAAGAAGTTCTTTAAGTATATAAACAGTAAGAAAGTGAGGTCAGAACACATTGGCCCCATAAAAGATGATAAAGGAAAAATGGCCACTGAGGACAGAGAAAAGGCGGAAGTGTTAAATAATTTCTTTTCTTCAGTCTTCACAAAGGAATCGGGGGGCTACACGAACCTTGCTTGTAAGGCCGAACTAAATAATACACCTCAGGAAGTGCCGCCATGGCTAACAGAGGATAGACTTAGAGCTAAACTAGAGAAACTTAACATAAATAAATCCCCGGGACCGGATGGCTTGCACCCGAGGGTTCTTATTGAGCTCAGCCAGGTGATTGCCAGACCATTATTCTTGATCTTTAAGGATAGTTTACAGACGGGTATGGTGCCAGCTGATTGGAAAAAAGCCAACGTGGTACCAATATTTAAAAAGGGGCCGAGATGTATCCCGGGTAACTATAGGCCGGTCAGCCTAACATCAGTAGTCTGCAAAATTTTGGAGGGGATGTTAAGGGACCACATACAAGACTTTAGTAATGAAAACGGTATTATAAGTAGTAATCAGCATGGATTCATGAAAAATCGTTCGTGCCAAACCAATCTATTAACCTTCTACGATGAAGTGAGCTGCCACCTAGATAAAGGTAAGCCTGTGGATGTGGTGTATCTGGACTTTGCAAAGGCCTTTGACACCGTTCCCCACAAACGCTTACTGTACAAACTAAGGAAGGTAGGTATGGACCATAAGATGAGTACCTGGATAGAGAACTGGCTCCAGGGGAGAGTACAGAGGGTGGTGATTAATGGGGAGTACTCGGATTGGGCGGGTGTGGAAAGTGGGGTCCCCCAGGGTTCTGTCCTGGGACCTATCCTGTTTAATTTATTCATAAATGATCTGGAGGAGGGGATATCGAGTACAATCTCAGTGTTTGCTGATGATACTAAATTAGGCATGCCAATATCTTCTATGCAGGATGTGGAAACCTTGCAAGCGGACCTGAACAAAATAACGGGGTGGGCAACTACATGGCAGATGAGATTTAATGTTGAAAAATGTAAAGTAATGCACCTGGGGGCCAGAAACCAGAAAGCAAGCTACTCACTAGGGGGGGAACCTCTGGGTGAGTCTAGGATGGAAAAAGACTTGGGGGTACTGGTAGACAACAGGCTTGGCAGTGGCATGCAATGCCAAGCCGCCGCAAGCAAAGCCAACAGAATACTGGGTTGTATAAAAAAGGGGATTCACTCCAGAAATAAAGAGATTATTCTCCCACTCTACAAGACTCTGGTCCGGCCACATCTGGAGTATGCTGTCCAGTTCTGGGCACCGGTCCTCAGGAAGGATGTGCTGGAACTGGAGAAAGTCCAGAGAAGGGCAACAAAAATAATTAGGGGAATGGAGGACATCAGCTATGAGGAAAGACTACAAGCACTGAACTTATTCTCTCTGGAGAAGAGACGATTGAGGGGGGATATGATATCAATGTACAAATACTGTACTGGTGACCCTAGCATAAGGAACAAACTATTCAGAGAAAGGAGATACAATAAGACACGTGGCCACTCACTAAAACTTGAGGAAAGGCGGTTTAACCTTAAAGTGCGTAAGGGGTTCTTCACTGTAAGAGTGGTAAAGATGTGGAATTCTCTTCCACAAGCAGTCGTATCAGCAGGGAGCATTGATAGTTTCAAAAAACTATTAGATGGACACCTTAAAGACCACAACATACAGGGGTATACAATGTACGGTTAAAAGCAAACACACACACACACATCATAGGTTGAACTGGATGGACTGATGTCTTTTTTCAACCTCACTAACTATGTAACTATGTAACTATTATATCCTACAGGTGTGGCGCACTTTCTGAAAAGTGCAACAAAACTAATGCATTCAGGAGTTTTGATGTGCTATCAGAAAGTGCACAATACCCACAGGTAATAACAGAAGTCTATGGTTCAGTGCAGGCAACCCGCAATTGCACTGCGCTGCACCTGCAGATCAGTTTGAAAGCAGCCCAGTAACAAATGCAGAAGAGATATGCCCATAAATATAAACTGTGATTTTGGAATATAAACCAACCTTTAATAATTTTATATTCAGGAATCTCCCTTGCTACAGGTATTGCTACAGGTATTGCCGGTTGTTGCTGTCCCAGGCGGAGTGCAATTGGTATTACTCCCCCTGTGACAGGAGTCGGCACTATAGAGGAAATAATCAGCTTATGCAGCTCTGCTTCCTCCGCAGCCGTGCCTCCTCTGGCACCGGCTCCGTTCAGAACACTGATGCTCTGGGATGGCGGGTCGGTATCTGGGCTTGCCGACCGGCCTTTCCAGAGCAGGAAGTTGCAGGCCACATAAACTTTTTTATTGATTTCCTCATTGATCCCTGTGGATGACCTGCTTCACTCAATCCATGTATTCATTTGACACACATGTATCTAGAGAGCAGAAACTACTAAATAAAGAATTTAGTCTTAATACAAAAATAATAGTCAATGTGCTTTTATTAGAAATCTTAATCTTCCCTCTAAAGCTGTTTTACTAATGTACCTCCCAGGACCAGGTGTGTGTTCTGTTTTTCACCTATATTCTGTTCCTGTAATTTCTCAAACTGCCATAACTGTCACAATTTCTGGATTGCTAGAGGTGTGTAAAACAGTTTGTAGACAACTTTCTGTTCTTTTCTATGTAATCACGACAGCGAGCACTGAGCTCAAGCAGAGGATGAGAAAACAGCATGCCACCTCTGCTTGAATGAGAAACAACCAAGGCTGTTCAGTTATAACAATTCAATAGTGAAATTCCAGAGTATGACATGCCAGTGGCGGCTGGCGCTCAAAATTTTTTAGGGGGGGGGGGGCGGCGCAAACAGAAAAATGTAATAGGCATTGCTTTGCGGCAAAAAACGCTATAAAAAATTGCTTGACTTTGAGGTCACGAAAGTGTGAAAGGGGCTTTCAGTAATTAAGGTATAGCGTGCCCCCTTTTAATGCACAGAGACCAGAGTGCCCCCTTTCAATGCACAGAGACCAGCGTGCCCCCTTTCAATGCACAGAGACCAGCGTGCCCCCTTTCAATGCACAGAGACCAGTGTGCCCCCTTTCAATGCACAGAGACCAGCGTGCCCCCTTTCAATGCACAGAGATCAGCTTGCCGCCTTTCAATGCACAGAGATCAGCGTGCCCCCTTTCAATGCAGAGATCATTGTGCCCCCTTTCAATGCAGAGATGCCAGCGTGCCCCCTTTCAATGCAGAGATACCAGCTTGCCCCCTTTCAATGCAGAGATACCAGCTTGCCCCCTTCAATGCAGAGATCATTGTGCCCCCTTTCAATGCAGAGATTCCAGCGTGCCCCCTTTCAATGCAGAGATACCAGCATGCCCCCTTCAATGCAGAGATCATCGTGCCCCCTTTCAATGCAGAGATGCCAGCGTGCCCCCTTTCAATGCAGAGATACCAGCGTGCCCCCTTCAATGCAGAAATACCAGCGTGCCCACTTTCAATGCAGAGATCATTGTGCCCCCTTTCAATGCAGAGATGCCAGCGTGCCCCCTTTCAATGCAGAGATACCAGCGTGCCCCCTTTCAATGCAGAGATCATCATGCCCACTTTCAATGCAGAGATGCCAGCGTGCCCCCTTTCAATGCAGAGATACCAGCATGCCCCCTTCAATGCAGAGATACCAGCGTGCCCCCTTTCAATGCAGAGATCATCGTGCCCCCTTTCAATGCAGAGATCATCGTGTCCCCTTTCAATGCAGAGATGCCAGCGTGCCCCCTTTCATTGCAGAGATACCAGCGTGCCCCTTTTCAATGCAGAGATGCCAGTGTGCCCCCTTTCAATGCAGAGATGCCAGCATGCCTCTTTTCAATGCAGAGATCATTGTGCCCCCTTTCAATGCAGAGATGCGAGGGTGCCCCCTTTCAATGCAGAGATTCCAGAGTGCCCCTTTCAATGCAGAGATGCCAGCGTGCCCCCTTTCAATGCAGAGGGACCAGCATAAGCGTGCCCCCCCCCCCCGGGAGCAGTGCACTTACCTCAGGCAGCGGCGGCTTCTCCCGGCATCTCCTTGAGTCCTCAGTCCTCCCGCCTCCTCCTCAGCCAATGGCAGGGGGTTTGCCTTTGGACCCGCTTCCTGATTGGCCAGGAGGAGGATCCTTGTGACAATGTGAAAATAGCGAATTTTCATTTGCTATTGTCACACAATGGGTGGGCTCGGGGCGCACTGCTCTGCGCCCGGGTCCACCCTATCTGAAGCCTTTTAGAGCCTCTGGCTCTAATCAGGTGATTCAGAAAAAAAAGCCCCATTGAACTCCATACGTCCGGTGCCCTGCATGTAGATTAGGGGGCCGGGTGCATGGATGGGGGAGCGGTGCACCTGCGCCCCCAATGCACCGGCCACCACAGTGACATGCCTATTGATGACTACTAGTTGTCTTAAAATTTCATAATGGAATTCATCCCCAATCTTAATACAGTTACTATTTTTGTCGAACAAAAATTTTAAATAAAGTATAGAAACTATGAAATGGTGATGGACTGCCCTGTACATAAAAAAATACTTTATTCAAACCATTTAGTAATGTATTGAAACAAATCAGTGTTGTGGGTGGCATAATATAAAATATTCTGTAATTACTGTATATAGGTATATGTTTTGTAAGATAATACATTTTTCTTTTTTACAGCTGTTCCTAATGAACGAGACTATTTGGAGGTGATTCCAGATGATGATGGGGGCTATGATGATGTGGAAATAATCAGTTCAGAATCAGACATCAGCTATCATTGGACTAACAAACCCTAAAAACACAGACTTTTCACTACTTGGAACATTTTTGGCCAATAAACTGAACTTGTACAAGTGTTTTCTTACGGAATTGCACACATGAGATGACATTTGCATGTCTTTTTTGTAGGTATGAAAATGTACATCAAATTGAAATAAACTGAATACCATATCATTCATTATTGTGTGCTACTGTTTATGTTTGCATGTCCATGGTTACACATGGTGCAGTGCAAGAATGCATAGGTACTATTCATTCTTAAATGGCACCCCCACGCATCTAGCAAACTCATACGTGTTTACGCCCTGACAAAACACATGGTACTGCAATACCATTTGTTTTGATGTGGCATGCTTTTAAAATTTGTGTTTCATCTTTTCTTGTTCATTTCTCACGCATTAGGCAGCCCCTTGAAATTATTGGACTGTCCTAAAACGCAATGTGCAGGAACTGCCAAAAACGAGTGGTGTGAACAAGGCCTCAAACCTGCCCTAGAATGTTGAAACTGGTGAAATATATGAGTGTATATTGCATAGAATCAAGAATAAGACCCTCTTGTAAATCTAGCTGCACTGGATTTCGTAGAACACACATTAGGGTAATTATTGAGTTACCTGAATTCAGCACAGTTGCAGTGTTTGCTGAGTAATAATTACTTAAATGACTGGCCTTACTTGTTCATAATCATAAATAAGGAAATGTTCCCGACTCCCCCTTTCATTTTTTTGTTGGTGGAATCGTTTTTGACAGTGTTTCCCAACCTTTTTTTCAGCCAAGGCACCCTTTAACCACTTAAGCCCCGCAAGATTTTACCCCCATTCCGACCAGGGGGTATTTTGCGATTCGGCACTGCGTGACTTTAACGGACAATTGCGCGGTCGTGCGACGCTGTACCTAAACGAATTTGGCGTCCTTTTTTTCCCACAAACAGAGCTTTCTTTTGGTGGTATTTGATCACCTGTGCGATTTTTTGATCACGCGCTATAAACAAAAAAAGAGCGTCAATTTTGCAAAAATAACAATATTTTTCACATTTTTTTATATGAAATTCCCCAAAAAAAAATGGAAAAATCAAAATTTTTTAACATTTTCGGCCAATTTGTTTTATGCTACCTATGTTTGGTAAAAAAAATCGCAAAAAGCGTATTTTGATTGGTTTGCGCAAAAGTTATCGCGTTTACTAACAAAGGGAAAGATTTTTGTCATTTTTGTTGTTTTTTTTTTTAACGCGTAATGGAGGCGATCTGCGATTTTTTTTGCGGTACTGCAACATTGCGGCGGACAGATCGGACCCTTGACTGACATTTTTGACACTTTTGGGGTTACCAGTGACATTTCTACAGTAATCAGTGCTATATATATGCACTGTTACTGTAAAAATACACTGGTAGTGAAGGGGTTAACTTTATTTGGGAGGGAGGGGCTGTGTGTGTGTCCCTAGGGGCGTGCTTTCTACTGTGATTGGCTGTGGCTTCAGCTGTAAGGACACTGATCAACGGATCTACATAGTAGATCCATGTGATCAGTGTCTTTGCAGCGAGGAGAATGACAGGCAGCTTGTTTACACAAGCTGCCTGACATTCTCCCTCTCCCCCGCCGATCGCCGAGTGGCCGGCGGACATCGGGTCCGCTGGTCACACGCGCGGGGGGGTCCGTGACCACGCGGGAGCGCGCCTCCGGGGGCGCGCGCTTGCTCCCTATACCCTCACAAGCAAGCAACGTAGCCCTACGTTAGTTTGCCTGTGAGGGGCTGACCGCCGACGTAGATAGTCGTGCGGCGGTCGGCAAGTGGTTAAAATTATGCACAATCTCAAGGTACCCCCACTCTAAAATGTGAACAACTAAAGTTATATTTTTACTAATTGCAGCAGCATCCAAATATGTGGGCCACCCATCATTAGAGGTGATTTATGCCTCCACCTTTGCAAACAGGTACTGACTAGGATTCTAACTTTTTTCTTCTCCCTTAGTTATACTCCTTCCCTGTTAATGTGACCCCAGAGAGGGGCAAACAAGGATGCTGTGCAGGTGCCAAATGTCCTTATCAATTAATGACATCTTTGGTTGTTATGATGCCTGTGGCTGTGTGTAGCAAAAAGGAAAGCTTGATCAACTCATTGGCTTGTTGGCAATTTTTGGGCAGTTTTTAAGCATTTTGCCAAGGTACCCCTAAAGAACCCAGAAGGCACCCCAGGGTACCACAGCACCCTAGTTAAAAAAAGGTTGGTGTTTGATATACTTTCAGTTTACTTACTCTGTAGAGTCTGTAAAGCTAGAACTGTCTCTAAAACTCTTCCATGGGGTTGATTCTAGGTCTAGAGATGCAAACCAGGAGAGTTGACTTTTTTAACATTTCTTTCCCTAGTCCTGGCAGATTTTCAGCAACTATTATTTCTGATCTCATTAACATGACATAGGTTAATACCAGGACTCGGAAATTGTTACCATTTGACACACTTAAGGATAGATTCCGCTTACCAAATCACACGTTCCGTGCATACTTGCAGATATGTCATTACCCCCAACCTATTATTTCTTCCTTACAATTTGATAACTTGACTCCTTTTAAAAGGATGGTTCTAGCAGGCCCTTCCCAGAAAGGCTTAATATCAGACATCTATAAAATATCAAATGCATTCCCTATGTAATCTTTGGGGAAACACTCTTACATGCAAAAATGGGAGAGAGCTTTTGGGGAGGAAGTAACTCCTGAAGCTTGGCAAGTCACCTGGTCCCAAGGTGCAAATAGTCTGTACTCTCTATAAAGAAAACTCATAAAATACTTTACTTTTGGTATTTGACTCCAGAGCTTCTCCACTCTATACATTGCCTTGCAAAAGTATTCGGCCCCCTTGAACTTTTCGACCTTTTGCCACATTTCAGGCTTCAAACATAAAGAGAAAAAAAACTGTAATTTTTTTTGAAGAATCAACAACAAGTGGGACACAATCATGAAGTGGAACGAAATGTATTGGATATTACAAACTTTTTTAACAAATAAAAAACTGAAAAATTGGGCGCGCAAAATTATTCAGCCCCCTTAAGTTAATACTTTGTAGCTCCACCTTTTGCTGCGATTACAGCTGTAAGTCGCTTGGGGTATGTCTCTATCAGTTTTGCACATCGAGAGACTGAAATTTTTGCCCATTCCTCCTTGCAAAACAACTCGAGCTCAGTGAGGTTGGATGGAGAGCGTTTGTGAACAGCAGTTTTCAGTTCTTTCCACAGATTCTCGATTGGATTCAGGTCTGGACTTTGACTTGGCCATTCTAACACCTGGATATGTTTATTTGGAACCATTCCATTGTAGATTTTGCTTTATGCTTTGGATCATTGTCTTGTTGGACGACAAATCCCCGTCCCAATCTCAGGTCTTTTGCAGACTCCATCAGGTTTTTTTCCAGAATGGTCTTGTTTTTGGCTCCATCCATCTTCCCATCAATTTTAACCATCTTCCCTGTCCCTGCTGAAGAAAAGCCGGCCCAAACCATGATGCTGCCACCACCATGTTTGACAGTGGGGATGGTGTGTTCAGGGTGATGAGCTGTGTTGCTTTTACACCAAACATAATGTTTTGCATTGTTGCCAAAAAGTTCGATTTTGGTTTAATCTGACCAGAGCACCTTCTTCCACATGTTTGGTGTGTCTCCCAGGTGGCTTGTGGCAAACTTTAAACGACACTTTTTATGGATATCTTTAAGAAATGGCTTTCTTCTTGCCAGATTTGTGCAGTATACGACTGATTGTTGTCCTATGGACAGAGTCTCCCACCTCAGCTGTAGATCTCTGCAGTTCATCCAGAGTGATCATGGGCCTCTTGGCTGCATCTCTGATCAGTCTTCTCCTTGTATGAGCTGAAAGTTTAGAGGGACGGCCAGGTCTACGTAGATTTGCAGAGGTCTGATACTCCTTACATTTCAATATTATCACTTGCACAGTGCTCCTTGGGATGTTTAAAGCTTGGGAAATCTTTTTGTATCCAAATCCGGCTTTAAACTTCTCCACAACAGTATCTCGGACCTGCCTGGTGTGTTCCTTGTTCTTCATGATGCTCTCTGCGCTTTGAACGGACATCTGAGACTATCACAGTGCAGGTGCATTTATACGGAGACTTAATTACACACAGGTGGATTCTTTTTATCATCATTAGTAATTTAGGTCAACATTGGATCATTCAGAGATTCTCACTGAACTTCTGGAGAGAGTTTGCTGCACTGAAAGTAAAGGGGCTGAATAATTTTGCACGCCCAATTTTTCAGTTTTTTATTTGTTAACAAAGTTTGAAATATCCAATAAATTTAGTTTCACTTCATGATTGTGTCCCACTTGTTGTTGATTCTTCACAAAAAAATACAGTTTTATATCTTTATGTTTGAAGCCTGAAATGTGGCAAAAGGTCGCAAAGTTCAAGGGGGCCAAATACTTTTGCAAGGCACTGTACATCCTATGGCCAGCGACTGTTGCTGGAGATGTCAGAAAGAGCGAGGCTCTCTTCTTATATTTATACTGTCAATGTCCACGTATTGAACCATACTGGAAGTCAGTTCATAATATGCTACAATGCCTAAACAATTCTTTTACTCCCAAAATTTTTTTCCTGGGCTTGTCCCCACCAAATTTCTCCAAAAATGCTAAGAAACTGCTGAGACATATCCTGGCGAAATGCCTTGTCAAACACAATTGGAAAAAGATTATTCTGATTTCCTTCAAAAACTGTGTGCAAGTGTACCTAAAATAATTGAGGCAAAAAAAAAAAAATAATAATAATTGAAGCTGGTTTGAAAGAGCATTCAAATAGCGATTCTTTATTTAGATATTTCTTCTATTCGCTCACTCTGCATTTTTTAACCACTTAAAGACCAGAAGGTTTTACTCCCTTAATGACCAGACCATTTTTTGCGATAAGGCACTGCGGTACTTTAAGTGACAATTGCACGGTCGTGCGATGCTGTATTCAACAAAAATTGATGTCCTTTTTTTCCCCACAAATAGAGCTTTCTTTTGGTGGTATTTGATCACCTCTGCGGTTTTTATTTTTTGCGCTATAAACAAAAACAAATGATAATTCTGAAAAAAAAAAACATTTTTTACTTTCTGTTATAAAAACATTCCCAATTAAAAAGAAATTAAAAAATCATTTTTTTCATCAATTTAGGCCAATATGTATTCTGCCACATATTTTTGGTAAAAAAAATCCCAATAAGTGTATATTGATTGGTTTGCGCAAAAGTTATCATGTCTACAAACTAGGAGATAGTTTTATATCATTTTTATTTATTTAATATTTGTTTACTAGTAATGGCGGCAATCAGCAATTTTTAGTAGGACTGCCACATTGTGGTGGACACATCGGACACCGAACTGACACTTTTGAGGGGACTGGTGACATTACTACAGTAATTAGTGCTATAAATATGCACTGTTACTGTAATAATGACACTGGCAGGGAAGGGGTTAACACCAGGGGCGATCAAAGGGTTACGTTCAGGGCCGCTGATAGGGGGGACCACCAGTCCTCCTGTAGGGGGCCCGGGCACACAGAGGGGGCCCCAACAGCATTGGGAATCGATGTGGTTGGGCAGAGGGGGAATTACAGAAGGAAGCCCTGTGCGGCTCTCTGCAGCAGCTGAAAGCCAGTTTCTCCCCCTCCTGCCAGCTTTCAGCTGCTGCAGGGAGAGACACAGACACAGAGACACAGGACATCATTCTTGTAATTGCTTATCTGACACCGATCCTCCTCCCTTTTCTGTCTTCTCCTGATCCCCCCCTCTCCCGCAGCACTGCAGGCCTCCCTGTCATGTAAAAAATAAAAATAAATAAATAAACATTGTAATTCTAACTTTTAAAAAATGTAAAAAAAAAAAAAAAAACAATTAATTCACACAGGTTCACTGTTATGTTTGTGTCTGCTAATAATGATTTTAGTGTATTTTTTGTGAAAATGTTGTCTTAACATATTCGGGGGACCCTGCCAGGTAGGCTATGTGGGGCCCCGTGATTTCTAACATCAGCCCTGGTTACGTGTGTCCCTAGGGAGTGCTTTCTAACCGTGTAAATACGAGGAACACAGGATAACTGTTCATCACTGACAGAACAGCATTCTGCCTTGTTTACATCGGCAGACCACCTTTCTGTCGCCATGGGGAGCGTTCGTGGGTACCCGGTGGACAACCGCCGGACCTGCTGATTGCCTCCCCCTCTAGCCAATCGGCATGTGTGCGCACCTCAGGCAGCGCACGCGGGCCCCCCGCTATCTGTTAAACAAAGCGATGTACAGGTACGTCATTTCGCGTAACAGAGCTGACCTACTGCAGTAAAACTCCATCGGCTGGTTGGCATGTGGTTAGATTGATTAAAATAAATAAGTAAAACATAATATTTTTGAAAGCATTCTTACTTTACATTATTTCATCACACCTGCCTAGAACGTTTGCACAGTACTTTACACAGAGACAGCAAAATGTTGAAGTCATATATTACTTTTATAACTTAAAACATTTCACATATTCTGAATAAACCTTATTAATACAAAGCAGATTAAGCTGTCAGACGTGTCTGGATCAACATACAGTATATGCCTTTTATAACCTAGGACCCTTCAATTTTTTTCAGATTCAATCCTTTTGTTAAAGGTCTAAGTCAGGCATAGACGGTGCGATTTTCTTTTCTGCAACCACAGGTTGCAGGAAAGTCTCCGGATTCCCCCATCAACACAGTCAGTGTTGATGGGGGAATACCTCCTGAGAAGCTATTGTGTGCTCCTGGTGGGGGGACGCAGGGAGCCATCCCTACCAGAACTCACATTGATTATTGCTATCGGCTATAGCTGATGTCAATACTCGCATGAAAAATCCAACATGATGGTTGTACCCAATTCAATTGATGGATCAATTTGAGTACAATCATTCTGTCCATAGATGTTTGGAATCTCCACCAATAGATGCAAGAAAGTTTCTTTGCTGAGCACCGAGGGGACCCATATCCTTTCTATCTAAGTGATTATCTAACTCCATGATAGTCACTAATGGACGTGGTTATCTATGGAATTGAGCCATTATGTAACACATGTAAGTAACCTACATAGGTTATATCGTAAAATGTAAAATGAGCTAATGACTGGTTAATATATTCTGTGTCATTAGAGGCTATGTTGATTTATTTCTTTCGATAGAATATCACTGATTATAGGCTCACTGTCTAACTTGCTGGCCAAATATTCCCCCTGCAGGAGACCCAATACGGGGGCTGATGCCACTGTTCCCCATAGATGGACTCACATACACTATTTAACAGTCCATGCCACAGGTTACAGTCAGACACCTTCATTTATTTGTTTGTTTCTGTTATGAACACATTTTACTGCATTGTAATTCATTGCTGGATATCACTGTAACAATTAGCTTTATATATGTATACAACTTTCAGAGTACTTATCATATTCTACTTATCATATTCTTGTTTGTTTATCAGTTAAATTAAGCTCTGTGTTTCCCTGAAGAAGCTGACACGGCCAAACCGTTTGGAAACCAATGTGTAGCTAACACATATAGTGAATAAGTGTATTTAATTGATGCTGTTATATTTTTGTATTAAACAAACGTTTATATTTTTTATCTGTATATATTATGTTTGTTCTTACCTTTCTTGTCTCCCTCCTATTCTATATGAGCACCCATAAAGTCCGACAGCCCATACAAATATTTTCTGATTAATTGGGATGTTGGTGCTCTGATGGTTTATAGATGGTCCCATCCACAAAACACATTTTTTACATATTTTTATACATTATTATGTCTATGATATTTACTTACGAATGGCTGCATGTTCTTCTGGTTGTAATTTGTTTTGCAATCATACAAAATATTTCTTATGTGATGTTTTATTGTATCAAACCAGTACAAACCAGTACAAATGGTGACACATGACATGACAAAAGTTCTGAAAAATTAGCAGTTTGCTCCTTCGGCAATTATTTTTGAAAGGTCTGAACTGGCTCTTAAAATTTGTAAGCACATTATATGAAAATCTTAAGATTGTTCCAAATAAGGAATTTTCCTTCTGATTATCATATGATCAGACTTACCATTCCATAGATATGATCATACACAGTTAGGACTAAATTTTGTTAATTTAACATTTTCAGATTTATCAAAAAATGTTTGTTCCCTTTTGACCACAGGGAGGGGACAATGTTAACTGACAGGACTTCCTCATCTTTTATATAATCACCGAAAGACATTCTGTTTTTGGGAACATATCTGCATATGGCGAGAACCAGTTATGATATACAAATTAAAGTTATTCGTATTCATATTAATCAACTTGAAATAACCTTCCACCCATCTATCTCTACTGAAAAATGTATTTAATGTTTAATTTAATGATTTGGCATGGGTTAGGGTTACTATTTCTGCACTTTGTATGCTCATCTTAGCTCTTCTACTATCTTACCTAATAAAACTGCCACCTTTTTGTTCATAGATTACATTACTCGGTGATGAGAAGGTGGGCTGCCTTTAAATGCAAAAGAACAGATCTACTGTGCAAAAATGTTATCAAACATACAATAGGAATCTATCGTACAATACATATCCAATCCATTACCAGTATTTAACTTATAGGATCTTCTTAAATGGCATTGTATATTTGTAGTATACTCAGGCTTGTCATAGTGACCTCAGCCTGGGTTTACACAGGGGAGGCGCAGGAAACTGCATGTGATTCGGAAAAGAATCTCACCGCATTCCTGTTCAAATCACATGCGATTCTTGCAGTGCGATTTGAGCCCATTTATTTGTATGGGCTCAAATGGCACTGCAAAGGTATTGGTTTTAGGTATCAGCGCATTTGCACGAGTGTAAGTACCACAAAGGTATCTGTAATAGGTATCGGAGATTACTTGAATACAAGTATCGGTACTCGCATTTGCTGGTAGAAAACACATATCGGTGCATCTGTAATTTTAACGCTCCTTGTTTCCCTCAGCCCTATTCGAGTGGCAGTGGATAGTGTAAACAAGTGAAGACATAACATGCCTGTAATGACTATACTCAACTTAATTATTATGCATGTGTGTCTTAGAGTATACAAAAAGATAGTATGTTCAATTACGTGAGTTTCATGTTAGTATTAGTAAATACATTTTATTGCAACACATAAAATTGCTGTTATCATTTTCTATAGAAAGTATTTCATGAAAAGCATTAAGGTGTTTGGGGTCTAGCACATGTTGATACTATTGTAGTTCAACAATTTTTATAAATTATAATGATAACTTACCTATAATTTATTGTTACATATTCTGTTGGGCCCATAATGGAGGCTGTCATGTTGTGAAAACGTATTTTTATCTGATAAAATCACAAATACCGTCTATGAACAAGTAGTACCTAAATAATTTTCGTTTTTTTAGATTCAAATCGATATTGATCGAATTCGATTCGAATACGGACAAAAAAATTTGAATCTAAAAAACAAAATAAATTACGAAAACAAATGATTCTAACACAATGAATGTGACTAAACAAAATGTTTTACTTAAAAAATCCATCCAAAAAGAAACAAAACAAATGTTTTCGTTCTGCACATATCTGGAGAGAACCCTCATCTTCCTTAGCACTTTATGCTAGAATTAAAGATGTTGAGCTTATGGAAACACTCACGGCACGGTTACATGATTCTCTAGATGAACATAATCAGGTATGGGAGCTGTGGGATACTAAACAAGACCCGCCTTAATAGGAGCCTTTCAATACACTTTCACTTTACTTAAAGCATTTGTTACCCTAAAAAAACAGATACTTTTTCCTTAAATTACGGTATGTTATACAGCACAGTGCTTGTGCTGTGTAATTTGCCCCCCCCCCCCTATCACCTAAAAAACCTGGCTGATCCTGCCAGTTTCTACTCCCCCTTCTGTAAACTAACCATTGAGTATAATGGCTGCTGAGCCCTGACACCGTGGTCAGTGTACATGCTGTGCTCTGTCACCTGCAGCCCTGCTCTCTGTCTCCTGTGTCCTCCTCCCCTCCCTGCCTGCCTGCTGAGTCAGCGCTGCCCCTCCACTCCTGCTGCTCTCATATTTATTATAAAATAATCCCTTCCACTCTGTAATATAACACTAAATGCTCCTGTGCCTGTGTTATAGAAAAAATATGCCGATCTGTACCTATATCCTAATAAAATCCTAGGGACTACCTGATATACCCCTGATCCACATACCTCTTAGGTGAGCTGTTTGTAATGGTTCTAAGAAATTGAGCGATTAAATGGCAATATACCTGTTCTGCTTTGCAGATCAGGGGCAATCACCTAGTTTAACCTACCATAATAACCTTTTATGCCCATTTACTTTAGACTACGGGAATTTCACTGTGAAGCCCAGGGTTGTGACATCTTTCTTTTTCCTGGAAATATCTCCCCTTGTCAACCTATAAGGTATTTGTCGGAAAAAATATATATATGTTCTATGTATATGGGCATCATGTTCTAGAGGTGAATATGAATATTTATATCCATATCATTATAGTTTCAGCATCCATTAGCTGTCTATGAAGTTGCTACTACATTTTGGCTACTAAATATATATGGGAAGTTTCTTCTTGACATTGGTCAGCTAATATCCAGGCTGTTGTTTGACATCGTAAAATACCCAATACCTGAGGACACGACTTAATAGCCCATCATATTTAAGCATGGTATGTCTTTATGTCTCTCATTTCAAGATAGGAATTGTTACCATAGTTATGGTTGTAATACTCCCTTCGTTTTACGCATATACTTATATTTACCTATATATATTTGTTGCTATTAGATTATGGTATTTTGCATTCCTATCCTCCCGTTTTGATCAATGGGATTCCCACATACGCCCGGGAAGGCGTAAATGACCCTGTGCCCACGGGTGGGGCTCTGCCTTAAATAAGGTTACGCATGGAGTGATTCCGCATATATTGTTTCTCTGTATTTTTGTATTTCTGATATGTTTGTATAATGTGATGTAATATAGTTTACCTTTGATATGTAAATGAATATGTATTCAGCGAAATATGTTGAGCCCAAAAAAATCCAGAGGGTATTGTACGTATTCACAGCTATGATACCTTTAGGGTTACTCCATCTGTGATGTATCATTTGTAGTGCACAAGTGTATAAGTACCAAATACTTACAGTTGTATACTTTGTAATAGTGTTTAAATATGGAGATGATCTCCTGATATTTTTTATATCTTTGGATAATAAAATTATGTTTTAAAAAATCCCTTTTCTCACCCAATTTGTTACGGTACCATTAAAGTCCACATATGCCTCACTTCTTTCCTTTCCACAGGAGCAATTATATTTGTGTTATATTACAGAGTGGATTAGATTATTTTATAGTAGTGGCCTAACAACCACTTTAAAACTGTGTGCTTTGTGGTCAGAAGGGTGGAGAAATTTGTACCTTTTTCAATCCTATTTCTTCTTCTTATGTTTCTTTCAGAGCTATTTTAATCTTGTTTCAAACATTTTGAAACACGACAGTTTAAAGAGAAGTGCAGACATTGCTTGCAGACAGTAGACTTAAATTCCTTACGCAGAGGATTGATTTGTCTTGCATGTAGATATAATGACTCTCCCTGTTGGATACTAGCATGGTTCAGTATATTGATATACTAGAAATTGTCCTCTTATACTTTACATTTTTCATGTCCCTTATGATATACTACTAGAACTAACTTATGCTGGAGTCTAACCACTAGATCTCTGTAATCTGAATATCCCATCCTGTGTAACATGTTGTAAAATAAAATGTTATTAATTAAGGAAAAAAAAAAGAAAAAATACACTTTACAGTAAGTCTGCAAACTAAATGTATTTATTTTTTTGCATAGGTGAACTATGCCTTAAAACTATCCATAAAAAAACTCACCCTATACCAAGTAAATGATATGATTAGATGCAAGATTTGATAAAATTTGCCATACATGGCAGCTTGTTGATGACCAGCAACCTTTCCCCCCCTGATTGAGAGCAACAGAGTCCTCCCACACCCATGTATCCCCTTGATATCCCTTCCTCCCTCGGACCTCCGTTATAGCACTCTGCATGATTATTTAAAAGGAATGAGAACACTCGCCATGGTTTCTTCATAATCAAAAACTTTTATTACATGACTCTTTTATTGACAACTGTATTATTTTAATAATGTAATACACTATATGCTCTTATGTTCCACTTCATGGTTACGGTTGAAGTTTTTCTGTTTGCCTGTAAGCTCAAAGACTGCACCTAAACCCTTTGAGTACTGTATGTGACATAGTTTTTTTTTTAGTGGTTTCTTACCTTTCTATTAAACAAACTATTTATAAACAAATGGGAGAACGTTGTTCTTCCCAAATAAAAGTTTACAGATTTTTTCAGATATATCCTGTAAAAAAACAATGTCTGTATATCAGTGTTTTTCAATTTGTGCCTTGACTATCCTAGGCCCATGGGTTCCTCATCTCATTTAAAAATTGTATAAAAATAAAATAAAATGGAATGAAAACAGAACAAAACAGTGTTTGCTATGGCAATGGATAAACTAACACTAAAATATTTCTGCTGGTATACAGGATGAAGAAATCCATAAAGTTATCAAATAAATGTATACAGTTTAGGCTTTTTTTCATGAAAAGCACACATTTTCTAGTCCAATGTGGGAAGTAGAAAATACGTAGCCAAGAAAAAGTGGTATATACACATAAAATCATATTTATGTATAGATATTTTACAAATATTGTAATAAATGTAAATATGTAAATCTAATTTATATATGGGCTATACATAATCATGTAGCTTTAAAAGTTTTAAATGTGTTAAAATAAACAGACAGTTTATATATTGTCTGCTGACTTTGCTCTATAATTTTTTTTATGTATTTGTACTATGTATTATTTCTGTATTAAGTTGTGAGGTATACTGTATGTATAGATATGTTAAACAGTTGGGTATTAAAGACATGGCATAGACATTTTATTATCTAAATCTGAACATGCTGCAGGACAACATCGCCCTCTATCTGCAGAGTGTCTATTTGATTAAGATGTGGCACACGATGATTAAAATTGCACACATGGTTCCCATTAACGTTCACTCTGAAAGCATGTTGTTCACAAACAATTTCAATCTGTAAAAAAAAAAAAAAAAAAATAGAAGTAAACTGTACTCGAAGACTGAAATTTTAGAGGCCAGTAAACAATGAACATTCAAGATAAATTTCCAATGGTTTGATCATGGGGTAAATCGTGTTACCTTATTAGACATTCCAATATCTGAAGTAATGCTAAAAGTGATTATACATTTTATTAGGGTGGTTGGACGTTCAGGCAGGATTTGACTGATATAAAGCAAAGCATTGAGACAGATTGCTCCATAAAGTAGGGTGCTCACTTCAGCTGAGCATACACATTTATGTTAGTGGACAGAGGAGGAGGGAAATGTGGCCAGACAGCTTCAGCACTGGCTTATTTACAGGAGGAATAAAGTCTTTCTGATCTGTCTGATCATTCATCTCTGAAGCAGAAGGGTAAAAGCTGTCTGCAGTCACCATAACATAAATTGTTTCTTCGTTACTCACTTATCTTACATATAAGATAACTGTGTCTTCCATTAAAAATCAGGAGCTCAGCTATAGACATATAAACATTACTATTCCCAGCAATACTGTTATTTTAGATATCCTACAAAAACACCCCTAAACATTATATGCATCTTAAAGCCCCGTACACACGGGCTGAATACCGGCTGACATAGGTTGATTCAATACAAAACCAACCACCATTCGGCCCGTGTGTATGGCGGCTTCTGTCGAACGAGCATCCTGGAAAACCAGCAGCTGACCGACTCCCAATCAGCACTCTCAGCCAATGGCTGAGAGCGCTGATCAGAGTGTTCTGGCGGGGGGGCTGTTCCCCTGTCCTAACACAACAGCTTAGCGGGGGAGATTGCTGTACTAACGTCGGATTGTTAGTACAGCTGACAGTTTTTTCCATTCAACACGTTGGGTTGAACGGAAAAAAAAACGAATAGTGTTTACTAGGCTTAAAATGGTTGTACAAGTTACAATCTGGTTGTACAATCTCTGTACAATCTCCTCTAGGCTTTCCAAAACCACATAATAAGGGTTTTCCTAAAAAGATTTTACATTCAGATTGTAATATGTAGGGAGAGTTTACACAAAAAAAATTAAAACATAATTGTAAACAATCAACAGTTTATAGTTAGTTTTTAACCCTTTTGCTGCCAGAGCTATTTTTTACAATTATTTTGAGAGAACATTTGTTAAAACCACCAAGCATTATTTATTTTATGAAAACAGAGACCCTGGAGAATAAAATGGTGGGAGTTTCAACTGTTTATGACGCATGATATTAGCACAGCTGTTATCAAACCCATAACGTTAATTAAAAATACAAATAGATATCAAACATAACATGCCTTAAAATCGTATGTGTATGTGAGGCAGCAACAAAAAAAAATTAGGTACCCAAAACTGTTCATAGGCGACATTTTAAAGCCTTTACAGGTCTTTAATTTAAAGTTAACCATAACGATTAACCATCCTAAAATAATTGCTCTCAATCCATACCTAATATGTGCAATTGTTGTTTGGGGGGGTTTAATTTCTTTTTTTCAATTGTTTGTAATTCTGCACTTTTTCAACTATCTAACAGATCCTTTTCAGGGAGACATCAAGGATCTATTAGACCACTAATGCCACCTATGGACCTCACTAAAGTTGGTCAAGCACAGATTGTGCTCAATCAACTTCTTGCTAACATCAGAGTGCCCCCATACATCAGGTTCCCCTCATCAATGAGCCTTCATACTTCAGTGTACCCCCATATATCAGTTGACCCCATACATTAGGTTCCCCCATCAGAGTAACCCCATACATAAGGGTTCCCCATCAGTGTGCCTTCATACTTCAGTGTGCCCCCATACATCATGTTCCTCCTTCGCAGTGCCCCCTTACATCAGAGTTGTGGCCCCCCTTTCTCCTTGAACTGGAATGAATGCAGCTTTTTCTTCCGCTCTCCAGTCATGTGATATGTCACATAACAAATAGAAAGAGTAGGAAGGACAGTTTACCCTTTCCTAATCAGCATCGCGTGGGAATCAGCGCGGGCTTTCTATCTCCCCCTGCCAGCTGGAGGGAGGACAAAGCTGAATCCTCTCACCAGCAGAAGCCAGCTCTGCTGCCGCAATCACTCCTGTCAGTGAGGAACAGGACGAGAGGTCACATCGCCAGCACATCCCCCCCTAAAAAACACAGCGCTCAGGGCAGGTGCCTGCTCACCCCCCCCCCCCTTCCCTTGCCCCAGCCCTGTCTTTAATTAGACTGTATAACTTTACAGAACCAGTCAAAGCAATAAGGGGGTCTGGCTGCACAAAAATGTATTCCAGTATACAAAGAACATTTATCAGCAGATGTAGGTTGTTATTGAACTTGTTGTTATCGAACTTACCACAAAGCTTTGGCCAGGAGTAAAACACAGTCCACAACTGGGCATTTGACGCTCCTCCTGCCCCCAACTATTATTAAGCTGGCTGTTACGAACGATGGTGTGTTCATCAAATCTTGGATTGAAGTGAAATGCAATTCCACCATGGAATCTCAGGTTGACATGAAATCTGAAAGATGTTTAGAAATAATAATTGAAGATCAATAAAGAGGAGGGAGAGGGGGTTCTACTGGAGTATAGTGAAGCAAGCAGTCATTTACTGGCTGCCACTCCTTGCAAAATGCTTCTGGCAGTTGCAAGCCTGAACAAGCTAATATATTACCTCTTGGGATGTCCAGTAACTGCTCCACTTATGACAATGACCTTGTTAGGATATAGGCCACCATGGATCTTCGAATTATATGGAATTGCCTAGTTGTAAGAAAATATATACAGCTCAACTAAGTTAAAATAATAGCAGCAGAGTTATTGTACCATGTCAGTTATAAATAAGACAGAAATGCTGGAGTTGAAGCAAAATGTTGTCTGTGAAGCTTCTCCTTTATCCAGATCATGGTATGTATGTACTACGGTAGCAGTAGTTTGTCACATTCAACTAGATATTGTTTATGTTGAAGTTGTTTCGCTACTCATTCCAGTAGCTTTTTCAGCTCAAATGAGTGTCAGGAACAAGCCCCAGCAAAATAATAGCAGCAGAGTTATTGTACCATGTCAGTTATAAATAAGACAGAAATGCTGGAGTTGAAGCAAAATGTTGTCTGTGAAGCTTCTCCTTTATCCAGATCATGGTATGTATGTACTACGGTAGCAGTAGTTTGTCACATTCAACTAGATATTGTTTATGTTGAAGTTGTTTCGCCACTCATTCCAGTAGCTTTTTCAGCTCAAATGAGTGTCAGGAACAAGCCCCAGCATTCAACGCCAAAATGGCAACTCCATCAGCTTAATCAAATCTTCATGATATAATGTAATGTGTCAAGGTAGATTCTGACTGTCCAAGAACATGACAGGAGGTGTGAAAGTTTGTGAAACTGGCCTGTTCGATTTTCATTATGAAGTAACCATGGTGCCATGAAATCTAGAACTGGTGATAATTGCTTATATGGCATGATTGAATGTTGCATGTGAATTGTTGTCAAATTTTCCAGGTTAAAAAAAGTAAAAATGCCATTACACGTGGGTGACAGATGGTGCTAAAGTCCCAACGCTGTTTAGGAATGGTTTTTCCAGTTTTACATAAATTACCTTTCATGCCTCTTGCGAAGCAGTTGTCTACTTTGCCCAAAATGTGCACCTGTGAAGGCTGTCCACAAGGTTTAGGAGTGTGTCTTTGGGAATGTTTGACCATTCTTCCAGAAGCGCATTTGTCAGGTCAGGCACTGATGTTGAAGAGAAGGCCTGGCGTGCAGGCTGAGGTCAGGACTGAGCAGGCCAGTCAAGTTTCTCCACCCCAAACTCGCTCATCCATGTATTTATGGGCCTTGCTTTGTGCACTGGTCCACATTATTTGGTGGAGGGGGGATTATGGTGTGGGGATGTTTTTCAGGGGTTGGGCTTGGCCCCTTAGTTCCAGTGAAGGGAACTCTTAAGGTGTCAACATACCAAGACATTTTGGACAATTTCATGCTTCCAACTTCATGGGAATAGTTTGGGGTTGGCCTTTCCTGTTCCAACATGTCTGCACACCAGCGCGCAAAGCAAGGTCCATAAAGACATGGATGAGCGAGTATGGGGTGGAACTGACTGGCTTGCACAGAGTCCTGACCTCAACCTGATAGAACACCTTTGGGATGAATTAGAGCGGAGACTGCGAACCAGGCCCTCTCCCCAATATCAGTGCCTGACGTCACAATTCCCTTCTGGAAGAATGGTCAAACATTCCTAAAGACACGCTCCTAAACCTGTGTAGAAATGTAAGGAGTGAGGTGCCTCTCCTAGCTACATAAGGGTGTCCTATGTAGAGCTGCATTCAATTTAAGTAGTGGATACTTAAATAGAGAGTGAAGAATAAATAATGAGGCGCTGCTACTGGTTGATCATTAACATTAGTAAATAAATGAGGCTGTGTTAGATGTTAACTTCATACAATCATATGAATATTCTATGAGTGACAATGACATCACATGCATGAAAAGAATGACTGTATGTAAGCATGCAAACCAATACAATAGATTGGAGAAAAATAAATATAAATAGTTAATAAATATAAAGCGCTTGTGCTAGTCTGTGCTAAATAGCGCTGTGTGCGGTATATATTAAATATACCATTAAAAAGATAAAAAAATATTTCAATGTGTAGTATGTTGTGTTGAACTCACAACATGTGCCAAAATAATTTACAATAATGAATACAGGTGCTGAATCCACATATAAAAACACATTTAAAACAAAAATGATTAAGTGCAAAGTGATAAAAAAGGTGCTCAGTGTTTCTTCAGAACGTTTAAATCAAAAAGTGAGCAAAATAAGTCAATAAATAGTGTCCATAAAAAATGTGCTAGGGGTTGTTCATTAATGCTAATGAACAACCAGTAGCAGCGCCTCATTATTTATTCTTCACGCTCCTAAACCTTATAGACAGCCTTCCCAGAAGTGTAGAAGCTGTCATAGTTGCAAAGGGTGGGCCAACTCAATATTGAACCCTATGGACTAAAACTGGGATGCCATTAAAGTTCATGTGCATGAAAAGGCAGGTGCACCTCCACCACAGGGACCGGGGTCTCACCGAGAGCCCTGGGCCCCGTCCTAACGATGAGGAACGGATCTCCCAATTCCGGGTCACCTGATCGCTGTGGTAACCTTTTATTGGCTACCACAGTTATCAGTCACTGTGAAGCGTGCCCCTATGTTTTTTTCTTTCTGTGAATGGAGAAGAAGGATTCAATCTATCTTTCTTGTTTAGTTTATTGCAGAAAAAAGTGTTTGTTAAAATAAATAAATATTAAAAAAATATTAAAAAAATAAAATAAAAAATAAAGAAAAATACCTAGATCCAGGTTTGATCTAGATCAGTGCCAGGGTTAGTGTTTGGGTCAAGGTCAGGTTCAAAGGTTAAGGTCAGGGTCAGTATATTTTTTTGGACAGGATTTATTTTAAATTAGCATCAGTGTCAATTAGTGTAGTTTAGGTAGGACAAAAAAAAATGCTTCTGGGCTGTACTATGGGTAGAAACAACAAATAAATACACATATGGTATTTTTGCAATCATCAGGAGCAGGAGAATTGAATTTGGGTTGTTCTTTGGTGGTAGGTTATGGTAGTAACAAGAAAAATATAGCTAAATTAAAAAATATATATATTTTTACTATTTTTGGCAACTATTCCTTTCATAATAAAAAAAATAAATCATGGGAAATTCACAACTATTTACTACCAAATGAAAGCCCAATTTGTCCTACAAAAAAAAAAACAAGGAATAATCCATTTGAATGTACAAAGTAGTTGTGATGATATGTACGGCTTTACTAACATATGTCAAAAATTGCTAATTTGTGCTCAGGCATTTAGATTTGTTTTACTCTTAGGTGTGAAGGGGTTAAAGAACGCAGGAAAATACTTATCATTCCATTTGTCCATGCCACTAAACACCACTCCAATTGCTAGAACTGCTTCACTGGGAAATGAATACTTTATGTGAAAGGGGCCTTAACCAATAGATGGTATCTTTTAACTCCAAATGTTAGTAATGAAGAAATAGAAATGTACAGTAGAAAGTACTTACTAAATGAGCTCCATACTGTTGTGCAGCAGGAAACGGCTGTAAAAATAAATCAATATTTTTTTTAGAAATTAAAATAGAAGTGTTATTGGAAACAGCTGTTAAGGTTCATGAAGATATTCGCACGCTGTTGTACTATTGAACAAAAAATACATTCTTTCTCTTGCTCATGTATTTAAATACCAAAGGCTCAATTCACAAAACTTCACTTGCCTAAGGCTAACCATACATATTACTATACAATCGCTGTACAATCAATTTTAGATCTACCAAAACTATATGATATAAAGACCTCCTTGAACTTTTCAATCAATTTGATTTCAATCAGGCAGGCCATTGCACTAAATACTTAGTGGCAGATCTAATGGAGATTGTACAATCAGTCTGTAATGTGTGTGGTGAGCTTAAAGTGTTTGCAAAGGTTTGTTTTTTCTTTTAATAAAAATAACAAACATATTATACTCACCTGCTCTGCTCTATACTCACGATCCTCTTCTTCTGGGGTGCCCCACTGACGCTCCTAGCTCCTCCCCCTTCATCGGGTGCACCCACGGAAAGCTGCTTGCCATCGGGGCACCCTTGCGGGCTCACTCCCATGTCCCGCTGCTGTGTCCACTGACACAGATACCGGGACTCTGCCCTGCCCCCCACTTCACAGGATTTGATTGACAGCAGCGGGAGCAAATGGCTCCTGCTGCTACCAATCTGTGCAATGAGGAGAGAGACACATCTCTGGATTGTGCTCCTGCACATCGTTGGATCAGATCAAGCTCAGGTAGGAAGGAGGGGGGGGGTCTGGGGGGCACTTACAGCACAGAAGGTTTTTTAACTTAATGCATAGAATGCATTAAAGGGAAAAACTTTGAGACTTTTCAACGACTTTAAAGCACTCAGCCTGGTGATTGTATTTTCAAACTTCATTAGACTCAGCTAAAAAAAAAAAAACTGTCATATTAAATAGGGATTCTTACATTAGGTTGGGTATACATAGTTAGCTTTTTTGTTCCGCCAGCAATAACAAAAAAACAAACAAATAGATTCCCTTACCTACACAAGCAAAATGGTTGGAGGAATCCTCCCTGCTGAGACATTGTATTCTGACATCTGTGGACACTGAACAATGAAGGTTTTCCAGAGAGGTTGTTTGACAGAAAGTGATCTACCAATCAACTTCTGTCGAACAGTGAGGGGCAAACACAGGTTGGCCAGTCCTTGCTGAGCCAGCCAAATTTTGATCTGCCTGTACCCACCTTGATTCTGGTGTGTTAACTTTGTGAACTGAGCCTTATGTCTACATTAAGGCTCCATTCACACCTGGGCGTTTTCAGCTCCAAAAACGCTCAAAAGAAACGCTTCCAAAACGCCCAACAAGTAAAACCCCATTCATTTAAATGGCCCCTGTTCACATCTGAGCGTTTTGCAAAACGCCTGTAGCTGAAAAAAGTACATGAGCTTCTTTTTGGGCTGATTACCAGCGTTTTTGATAGATGTCAATGAAAAACGCCAGAAAAAATCGTGGTAAAATCGCGGTAAAATCGCGGTAAATAACGCTACGCTCAAGTGTGAATGCAGCCTGAATAATCAATAAAAGATATTTATTTTTTATTTATTATTTATAATAATAAAAAAGGTTTTTAGCATTAGTGTTTCTGATACTATTTTCTTAGGGCTCGTTCACCCTGGCGGCCAGGGGGAGGTAAAAGCAGGTAGTTTAGTCGTAGCTTTATCAACCACAAACTGCCTACCAGCATGCAGCCGTTTAAGGGCTGTATGCATGCCACGGCAAAAATTAAACTTCATGTTGCATTTAGTGGACATTACTACCACCAAATACAACCCATTTAAGTGTATGGGGCCATACAGTGGTTCACTCTTTTGGGGCTTTAACAGGCAGTGAGAGGGGAACATATTGCTTGCTCCCCACTTGTCAAACCATCTGAAAAGCAATCCACACCAAATTGCTTTTAAGAGGAGTGGCAAGGGCTGCCGCACGTGAAAATGAGCTCTTACTTTAACATATGCAGTATATAATAATGTTGGTAAAATAGGCTTCACATTTGCCCATTCTTGTGGTTATTCCATACACAGTTTGTAGGAGTGCCCCCTCTGTGAATGTTTATATGTATGTCACATAGTATTATCAGAATTCTTGTTGAATGGGTGATGTGAACAAATTCAATCACAGGACAAGTAATATGGGGAGGATATTGTTTACAACAGGGGTGCTCAGGTGATTTAATAAATAGTCGCAGGCCGCAAAAATTAAATAGCTCAGTATTTGAATTTTTCTATTTAGAATAGCATTATAAATATTTCCTCCTGCAGCCGCTGAATATTGGCAGGAGGGAGACGAGGTTTCAGCAGTTGCAGTAGGAAAGTGAAGAGGATCGGTTCTTGTATATGTCACCCCTGCCACCCCTCCAGTCCAAGTGTAAAACAGAACGTGACAGGGAGACTGCACAGGAGCATGGGGCAGGGCCATTGCGACTCCTGGCTGGTGGTTGGGGGGCTGTGGTAAAAACAAGTCTCAACTATGTGGGTTTATCACCCCCCCCCCCAAAACCGCAAATGTAAACAAGTTGTACTGTCCCTATAAAGCTGCTTTCACACTAACATACTGCGGTTTACCCGAACCGCGGGTGCAGTGCAGTGCATGTGCAGCTTTCCTTCGGGTTAGCTGCACTGTGCCTTAGACTTCAATAATATCCTGCAGTTGCAGTGCACTTTCAGTAAGTACAGCAAAACACCTGCATTCAGTTTGAGGTCGAGGGCAACATCTGAGGGCTCCGAGGGCCACGGGTTGAACACCCCTGGTTTACAATATGACCCATGACGAAAAGACTAGTGACACTCCCATCTTTGGTTTATCCCCTTGTAATAGTTTATGTATTGACCTTTACTAAAACAGGAAGTCAGACACTGACAGGTGCTGTACTGCAAATGCAAAGCAAAGCAGTACACATAAAGGCTATTATTATATTCAGTAAGAATGTGCAAAGGCCAATGAGGTTCCAACGTCAGTGATGCATCAAACATGGTTTTCCATGCTGTAATGTAGAAACTTGTGCTCTTTGCACAGTCTCAGGCTCTGTTTAGCAAATTTTCCAACACTATAGTGCCTTCAGTCACTGGGTCTGACAGTGCACTTTGCTACATTAAATTTCATGCCACAATGATCTCCACCTGTCTATTGATTTCAAGTGTGATTTAGGCAGGGGACGTGCCAGATAATACAGGGACAGTATTATATGTGACCATAGCATTATTGAGTAAACCCCCCAAAAATGACACCCAGCCTAACAATATTTCTTATGATGAGCAAAACATAAACAAACCTCTCCAACTGCCTACAATTGCTAAGGAGATCCATTCCTATATGGATTACATGATGACTTATCAAATAATTTGCAATACATAAATTCTTACATTGCTTCCAGGAAACGGCTGTGGGGGGAATGCTGGCTAAAATAAAGATGACAGAAGTACAAAATACTATTAGTATACGGTGCATAACTTTATGTTAGATATTTACAATACTTGCATAACCCAAACATAGGTAATTATAGTTTAAGTATGGTAAAGTAGGCTTAGTTTAGCATCAATATAGAATGTCCAAAAACCCTAAACCCTGGCTTCATAGGTATGTGTTGCGCTAATGTTAATGCAAGCTCCTCTGTGTGGTGAGCTGCATTGTCATACATTTTAAATTATGCTCCAATGCACAACTACTATAGATGCTGGCAGACCTCTACTACAATCCAATGCCATGCACATACCATATGTTGTGTTAAAAAATTACTCTAGGTTACATTTTTCACTGCGTCAGCAGTCCTTTAAAAATGAATGTGCTACCTTAATGCAATGCCCGCTGATATTACTAATTTGAAGAAAATGTTTCTAAAGCTTACATTTGTTTTAGTTCTCAGTAGAGTAGGGAATGGGTAAAACCCCTGTCATTTTTTTTTCCTGTCTTTGACCCATTGGAAAGACTTCCCATCACTTCCTGTCCCAGACAATAAGTAAGGTAAAATCTCTTAAAAATGAGGGGAAACTCCTATCTTTAGAAGAGTTGTTCCTATTAAAACATTTCCACTCTGTTCCAGGGACAACTATACTTTAAACTAAAACAAAAACAAAGTAAAGAGGCTGCCTCACCAATTTGCTTAAATAATTTCATATTATAAAAAGTGTACCACTGTCAATATATTTTCCCTGATAAAGTCATGTGATGTGTGCTGTAACACATAGGGCGGAGTCTGTAGGTGAGTGGACCTGAGATGATGTCATACAAGGAAGAATGGTATCACTTATATACCTGTAATATTTTTATTCATGAAATAAATGTTTTAAACACAAATAAAGCGGTTTTAAAGCATAATACTGTACACTATTAGGCTATCCTCTCTGTCCCAACGTAGAATATGAGAACATTCCAGTACATGATATGGTTCACGATAATATCCGCGCCAAGGAGAGATGCAATCTATTGCTAGATTTTTCTAGGAAATGGCTGCTGCCTACCTCTAAAATATGGACCAGTGGTCAATATTAAATCAATGTGGGGGAAATGAGGTACCTGGCGCTGCCCAGTAGTAATAATATTAACGTGTGCTATATCATATTAGTGTAATTTTCTGAAGACGTCATTGGATGACGAAACGCGTCAAGCGTAACGACGTCACTTCCGCACTGGTGGAACGCAGATCCGGCGGTTGGACAGCACAGCGTCCCGGAAATTACCGCTAAAGAGGGTCTTGCGGTCCCTATGTTTTTTCTATGCCTACGTTTGCTGATAAAATGTGAGTACTATGTCTTTTAATAATAAATTGGATTTTATTTAAAACGGTACTTCACTATACGAGATTTCCTTCCTCCTTATGGAACCCTGGACCCACGGCTTGTGAGCGCGAGGGGCACATAATATAAGCGGCATATACGGCTACTATAAAGGGATCAGCTTATGGGACCACCCAGGACCAGGGAACAGATTTAGGTGTTATATGCTGATTACCCCTGTCGGGGTGAAAACTTCTGGTGAGTGCGGGCAATAGTCGATATTAAGGGCAGCACTGTCTCCACACTTGACACCCTTATATTCGGAGCACCACGGAAAACACCCTCGGAGCTGAATACCGCAATAGCCCACGCTCATTTGGCACTTTTTTATGGACTTTATATGAAGTTTATTTCTGTTTCTATTCACCCATCAGATTGAATTTTTCTCACTAGAGATATATAAATTTTTCTATTTCATATACCATACATAATCACATTTTTTTTTCACAGTCAGAGTCTATCACTTGCACGTATATTATTCTATCCCTTTTGTTTGCACACACTATTTTTATTAGTTTTTGTTATAGTTCACTATTCATTATTTGGTATATTTTAATGACCATTTTTACCACTCTCAATATTTTTTATTTTTATTAGTGGTTTGGGATATTACTGCTAGCACCAGTAGGTGCCACCTATTATGGCAGCACAGGCGCACGTGCTCTTTATGTAAATTATGCTGCACAGATTTATTGCACTTAATCACTTTAAATATATTGTGATGATTGATATCAACTGGCAGTTTATATAATTTTTTAATATTACTTTGAGAGCACCATTAGCACTTTTTGCATATGCGCACGTACACTTTATGAAATTGATGCGCACTGATTTATTGCACTAAGTCACCTCAATAACAATATATGCTTTTTGATGTATTAATCATTTACATAATTTATTGGTTTATATATTGCACTTTATGTATGTTTATGTATTAACCCCTTATATTCCAGTACATGAGCCACATGTTTTTAAAGGGACCACAACCCCATTGCTGATGATCTAAGTCGACAAGAGTACCCTGGTGAGTGGGAGGCCATACCACAGAGTTCCTTGGGACCTTGGATTGCCATTCTGACGAGAGAGAGAAGCTAGCTGGATATTACTATACATGCATGCATACTACACTTTTAAGGTGAGGGTACTGAGAACAGAGGTGATTGGGAAGAAGCTTAAAGGTTATTTAAGGTGGAAATTACATATATTTCACGTTTATGAACTGTAGCCACATGATTTATATTATTGGACTATTATCTTTTATTGATTACCATTTGGTACACTCATACAGATATTGACTGTGGTACACTTTTTATTATATGAAATAATTTAAGTGAATTGGTAGCGTAAAATCTTTATTTTTTTTTGTTTTCGTTTCAGTGACTGGGTGAACACCATTATTGATGTTACACAATCTATATGTACATTTATGGTTTCACAACTATACATAACGTTTGTCACAAGTTGAGGTGTGGATCAGTCTCCACTGTACAGCTGCTTCCTGTGAGAGTAGAATCTAAAAAGTAACTGGTGTTCTGCCAGGCACCCCCTTACAGGAGTTTGGGCTTAGCTGCTGGCTACCCACAGGTCATTTAACAGATATTTAGCAGACACAAATGAGTGTAGGTTCCGGGTAATGAGAAACAGGAGCATAAGAGAGTTAGGCAGCACTGAGTAGCTAGAGGCAGGAGGAGACCTGCAGCGGAGGCACAGTGAGGGCTTGAGGCTGCAGGTGCAGAGATGATGCAGTAGAGGCTAAGTCTGTTGGTGCAACAGAAGTCTGAAGCTATGGGTGCAGAGGGGCATGGCAGAGGCCAGAGGCTGCAGACGCAGAGGTTGCGCAGCGGAGGTTCAGACTGTACATGCAGTGGAGATTGTGGGTGCAGAACAGGCTGCCAGTACAGTGGGTGCCCCAGACTTCTAAGGAGACTGAATCTGCAGGTGCAGCAGAAGCAGAAGCAGAGGAGGATTGGCAGTGGGTGCAGCAGAGACTTACATTTTAGGCAAATTCAAATATGAAATACTTACATTGTACATTCCTGCACCTGGAAATTGTTGAGGAGGAAATCCTCCCTAAAAAAAAATTACAATATTATATTATATTTATTTCTGAAATAAATGTGGATGAAAAAATGTAAGAACTAACGTAATAATACTGTTAGCGATTGTATGTAAAATGAAATGTAGAAAGGTACAGACACTTACCCCTGGAGCTTGTACATTCACAAAAGATAAACTGACACAGCCATTTACAGACAGATTATTGACTCGATGGATGGGAATTCTGTGACGATACTCCAAAATGTGATTTCCGTTCACAGAAACCTGAAAGGAAATTGCACTTTTGATAAAGACACAAAATCACAAACATTTATTTACATGCATAAATATCTGCTATATAAAAAAAAAAAAAAAAAAAAACTTAATCTGCTGTAGTGCAGGACTATGGCTGCATTAAAAAAAACATATTTTATTTAAAAAAAGGGAGGTGTCTTCTACACATCGACGACTAAGGATGCGTCCTGCTTGGTCTGTGCAAAGCAAAGGGAGAAAACACTAACCCATTTTACTTTTTTTCCCTGCTCATGGGTCACTGTCTGCCCAAGAAAGCTCATAGACCATTCAGATCTACACTTGCCACTTCACATCCCAAGGACATCAGTTCTTTACTTCCAGGCCAGGGCTGAACATCATGGCCAAGATGGGGCTGACTGACTATAGTCCCTTCTCCCATTCTGAAATCAAACATACAAGTCTTGGAAGTGTTAAATCTGTCTGCTGTACAGCTGAAGGCTTGGCCTTTCTTCGCCCGCACTGGTCACTACTTTTTAAGAAAGGCACAATCCACCACAACCTTTTTGTGTTAGAAGGTCATGCCAAACTCCTGAACCTGAAGCACCAAACAACTGATGAATTCTGTAAACAGAAGTTTTGCTTACCTAGCAGTAAGTGACACTAGCCTTTTTAGCTAGCCTGATATCAGTTGGACCGCATGTGAGAACCCACTATAGTTCTTTATTTGAACATCCCTATCAGGTAATCTGATGAGATTATACATTATAGTGCTTTATGTTTTGTTATGAATGATCCCTGGAAGAAGCTGTGTGGGCACGCAGCGTAACGCGTAGGACGCCAAACCGGAAGTGACGTAGCGACATTACAATTGTTATGCATTGGCAAAGACGAAGGAAAATGTGAGTCTGTTACTTTTATCTCTTTTAATAAAATCACCAAACGGTACCTCACTATTGTGGCCCCATTTATTTTGGAGATTCAAAGGCTCCACACACACCCCCTGGAATATCGTGTTAAAAGGGATAAGTGTGAGAATTAGTGACCGGACCCATCAACCATAGAAAAGGAGGATTACATATGATACCATACAAAGCTGGTTATAAAGCCAATTGAGGTGAGCGCTTAGGACACCTAGTGGCCACTGCATGGAAGAGCACCTGCATGAATTTTGGGAAAGAAAAGGCGTTTGAATATACACCATTTTATTTATATATACAAGGACACTTTGGCACTTTTTCACTTTTGAATTATTTAATTATTGGAAACTTATAAGCACATAATTTATCACTGGCATTTTATTTTTATTTTCATTTATACAAATTTTGATATATTTAAGGATTGTTTATAGCACATATTTACATCACTTGTAAGAAATATTTTATTTATTAATGAGAATTTTTTTAAATTTTATGCACTGGAGAATATTTATATAATTTTATGCACTGGAGAATATTTATATTTTATTATAAACATTTGAAAGCACTGAAAGTAAATTATTAAATGTATGAATAACATGCACTAAGCACCTTTTAAGCGCGGTACTCCCCCCTGTTATACATTTCTGAATTGCGTAGGTTACCAATAACAGTACCTGCAGCTTTAAAGGAATTTAGGATTCATATAGAGTGACAGCGCGAGAATTTCACCAACCCAATATCTATGAATGTTACTTGGTATAGCATATCTTAATTGTCTGGCCATTGTGCTGAGACTTTCACTTGACATCAGCTCTACCTACTGGACTTATTGGATATTGCACTTTTGTCTGCTTCTCATTGAATTATCACATGCTATTACATTTTCTGTCTTGTCATAGATAAGTAAGACAACCCTGAAACTTGCTAGTGTATATACTCCAATGCCTGACCACCACAGTGAGGCCTTTTTTCTTAATATTAGCTCCACACACAGGACGTAATGTATTTTGTTCTCCCTGAAATCTGTGTAACATCCCCAAGGATGCATTTAGGAATTATACCCTGTATACCCCTGTTGTAGGCAATATGCTTACAAAACCAGACTTCCCCTGAGCCCTGCTTCCACTTTTCCCCACACAGACCGGCTTTGAGACCTTATATAGGTATTCAGGCCAAATGGAGCTTGAGGAGGATTTTTTTTCTTCTACGCATTTTGTCTTCTGTGCTTGTGTGCTTCTATCTGCCTTTAACTTCTTT
Source organism: Pelophylax lessonae (assembly GCF_965119305.1). NCBI lineage: Eukaryota > Metazoa > Chordata > Amphibia > Anura > Ranidae > Pelophylax > Pelophylax lessonae. The sequence goes on along the minus strand of NC_138769.1, from coordinate 426,565,142 downwards.
CTCGTCTTCTGACCCTCTTCATGTCTTTCCACCTACTCTCCTATTTGAGGCAGTCCCCTTTGCTATTGTTTCACCCATGAGATACATTTTATATGGTTAAAATACATTTTGGCTTGTTGAATACTAGAGGTCCTAATTCTGGACACAAACACTCTCAAATACTTCATAACAGGCATTAAAAGAAAACTTGTATTCTTCTTCTCCAGGGGACTCTATTTCTGGACCATAAGGCACCATACTACACAACTGGTACTATACTAAATAGCTCTTTAGCTCTAACCCTCTGAAAGAGACTACAGGGGTTTCCATTGGCCTACATGCTTTTCTACCCTGAAAAATGATTGCAAAATGTTCAAAAACTGACAGCAGGTAAGTCTTTTTGAAATGTTTGACTGCGCACATGAGATGGACTATAGCTAATATTTACTTCCCTAATTAGGGTAAAATTCTCATAATCTAATATTGGTCTCAGATATCCTACTCAGTTAACACATTTAAGAAACACTTTAATCTCCTACAGTTTATAGATGTCCGGCACATGCAACGCCCTAATGCACAGGATAGTATTAAACAGTGCAGAATTCATATAGCAGAATTGATTTCTTTCTTCTGTCTCACCATGTCTTGTCCTGGTCCGCTCAGACCACCATAAGGTCACAAATCTAGTCAGACTCTTCTCTGAAATTTCTCAACCTACCACTACCATTGGCCCTGAAGACCCTGTACACTTAGTGGCTAAATAACTCTACAGGTATTTCCAACCATACTACTGACCCTATACTAAAAGCTCTTAAAGCAGTTAAAAGTGGTATATTCAAAAAACATGGAGCATCCCTAAAAAAAGGAGAAGAGTGCTTCTTTAACAAAACTTCTGACTACTATTGTAACCCTGAAGTCCTCTCATAATAAAAACAAAAGTCCGCTATCGTCATGCAGGTACTGACTTAAACATGAATTTAAATAAGACTACTTGACCCTATGAATCGAGGGAGTGATACATGAGAGGGAATATATATATATATACACTCGTCAGCTAATAAGCAGCCCATTTTGTCTGCGGGCATGCGTGTGATTTACGCGTATTACCGCCAGTGGCGGCTGGTGTATACAGGGCGCAGGGGCGCTGCCCCCCCATCCATGCATCCAGCCCCCTAATCTGCATGCAGGGCGCCAGAAGCATGGAGCTTAATGTTTATTTTATTTTTTTTTAAATCACCTGATTAGAGCCAGGGGCTCTAATAGGGTGATGCAAAGGGTGGTCCCGGGGCACAGAGCAGTGCGCCCAGAGCCCACCCATTGTGTGACAACAGTGAATGAAAATTCGCTATTGCACACCGATCCTCCTCCTGGCCAATCAGGAAGCCGGTCTAATACCGGCTTCCTGATTGGCCACATGGCAAACCCCATGCCATTGGCCGAGGAGGAGGCGGGAGGACCAGAGAAGACGCGCCGCCGGAGTGAGAAGAAGCCACCCGCCGGGAGTCCGGGACTGAAGACAAGAGAAGCCGTAGCCCAGGCGGGCTGCTCCAGGGCTCCAGGTAAGTGCACTGCTCTGGGGGGGGCATGCACGCTAAACTCTGCATTAATGGGGGCACGGCACAATGTACATTGCATTGAAGGGGGCAAGCACGCTGAACTCTGCATTGAAGGGGGCATGTATGCTGTATTGAAGGGGGCATGTACGCTGTTCATTGCATTGAAGGGGGCATGTACGCTGGTAATTGCATTGAAGGGGGCACGCACGCTGAACTCTGCATTGATGGGGGCACGGCACAATGTTCATTGCATTGAAGGGGGCACGCACGCTGAACTCTGCATTGAAGGGGGCATGTACGCTGTTCATTGCATTGAAGGGGGCACGCAAACTGAACTCTGCATTGAAGGGGGCATGTACGCTGTTCATTGCATTGAAGGGGGCATGCACGCTGAACTCTGCATTGAAGGGGGCATGTACGCTGTTCATTGCATTGAAGGGGGCACGCACGCTGATCTCTGCATTGAAGGGGGCATGTATGCTGGTCTCTGCATTGAAGGGGGCACACACGCTGATCTCTGCATTGAAGGGGGCATGTATGCTGGTCACTGCATTAAGGGGGCATGTAAGCTGGTCTCTGCATTGAAAGGGGGCATGTACGCTGGTCACTGCATTGAAGGGGGCATGTACGCTGGTCTCTGCATTGAAAGGGGGCATGTACGCGGGTCACTGCATTGAAAAGGGACATGTACGCTGGTCTCTGCATTGATGGGGGCATGTGCACTGGTCACTGCATTGAAGGGGGCATGTACGCTGGTCTCTGCATTGAAGGGGGCATGTACGCTGGTCTCTGCATTGAAGGGGGCATGTACGCTGGTCACGGCATTGAAGGGGGCAAGTACGCTGGTCTCTGCATTGAAGGGGGCATGTATGCTGGTCTCTGCATTGAAGGGGGCATGTATGCTGGTCACTGCATTGAAGGGGGCACGCTGGTCACTGTTTTGAAGGGGGCATGTACGCTGGTCACTGCATTGAAGGGGGCATGTACGCTGGTCACGGCATTGAAGGGGGCAAGTACGCTGGTCTCTGCATTGAAGGGGGCATGTATGCTGGTCTCTGCATTGAAGGGGGCATGTATGCTGGTCACTGCATTGAAGGGGGCACGCTGGTCACTGTTTTGAAGGGGGCACACTGGTCACTGTGCATTCAAAGGGGGCACGCTGGTCACTGTGCATTGAAAGTGGCATGCTGGTCACTGTGCATTGAAAGGGGGCACGCTGGTCACTGTGCATTGAAAGGGGGCACGCTGGTCACTGTGCATTGAAAGGGGCACGCTGGTCACTGTGCATTGAAAGGGGGCACGCTGGTCTCTCTGAATTTAAAGGGGACACACTATACCTTAATTACTGAAGGCCCCTTTCACACTTTTGGGACCTCAAAGTCACGCAATTTTTTACAGCGTTTTATGCCGCAAAGCAATGCCTATTACATTTTTCTGTTTGCGCCCCCCCAAAAATTTTGAGCACCAGCTGCCACTGATTACCGCACATGTTTATATGTAAACCTAGACTAAGAAACTACTATAAGGGAAAATCCCAAGCCCAGAAGGCTTAACTAACAATTTTTAAGACATCTCAAAGACATTTAAATCACATTTCTCTATAAAACCTTGAATGTTGTCTTTACAGATTGTCCATTCACCAATGGACTCTCTTTATTGTATTCATAAGCACCCAAGAATTCAAAGCATGGAGCACATCAAATTCATCCCACCTACTGGCTAAATGTCTTAAGTCTTGCAAGGTTAAGGGACTGGGGACTGCCCCACAATCACTATTTCAGCCCACTTTCATTGTTACTCTATACCTATTTCCCTTTTTTTTTTCTTTGCTAGCCATACCACACACTCATGATAAATTAAATTCTGGATTCTTAATGCAACATATAAAACTCTTTTTTGTCATTGCCACATATTACTTATATCCATATTGTTTTCTCATTGTACTGTATACTGAAACTGTTTACTTGCTTCCACTGAGTCTGGGGGAGTGAGTCCAGAGAAGATCACCTTGGGATAGGGCAGCAGAAGACACAGTGTCGCATTCATGAAGCCAGGTTTCGGTAATGGCGAGTAAATTCAATGAATTAGCGATAAAGAGGTCATGGAGAGAGGTGATTTTATTAGAGACAGAGTGGGCATTCCAAAGGGCACAGGAGAAAGGAAGTCTGGTCTTGGGAAGAAGAGAAATGGGAACTAAATTGTGTTGATTGCGACTGCAGCCAGAGGGTGCAGGGTAAATGGTGTGTTGAGTACAGGTAAATGATGGGGGCCCAAGGTTTGAGGATATATCTTCAGAGGTTAGGAGAAGCAAAAAGGTGAGGGAGGTAATATAAGAGTGTGATTTATATGAAGGGACATGCCCCAGTGTCCTAGAGATTTTGTGTGCAAGTGGATGTGAAATAGCAGTAGATGGTGAGTGCAGTAATAAGGAGAGGACAGAAGTGAGGGTGATATCTATAAGCTGTGGGGTGGAGAAGAGGGGTGAAGGAAAGAGAATTTAAGGATAGAGGACACGGCTGCCAGAAGCAGTGGTAGAGAGTGCATGTTACAAGGAGAAAGAGCTGAAGGGGTAAACAAGGTCACCTATAGTCTGTGTGGTGTTTTTCTCAGTATTTCCTGTGTTCATTCACTTTGTGCATACACTGAAGTGCAGAATCAGAACTGCTCCCACTTTTAAAAATAGCCCCACTTTGAGAAAGAGCTCCACAGAAAACGCGCCCCCCCTTTGCAAACGAACTTCCTCAGAGTTCGTATTGTGATCTCCAGGTTCTCCACCAGAGCAGAGGGAGACTCTGCTCGCAGAAGGAGATCGTCCAAGTAGCCCAGTACTGCGATCTCCCATTGGCGTAGTAAAGCTAGCACCTGGGCTAACACTTTAGTAAAGACTCGAGGAGCAGATGCAAGACCAAAGGGTAACGCCACAAACTGATAATGCTCCTCTCCCACAGCAAAGCGCAAAGTGGAAAAAATGGTGGTGACTGGCACATATTGGAGTGTGAAGGTAGGTATCCTTGATATTTATAAAGGTGAGGAAATCCCCCTGATGCAGGAATGTCACCACCATTCGCATGGACTCCATTCTGAACTTCTGTACTCACACAAAGCAATTTCGCGCCTTGAGGTCCAGGATTGGACACACTTTGGCTTCCTTCCTGGGAAATGTATACAGGTTTGAAAAAAAAACCCTGAAAACGTTCCCGAGGTCGGAACCGGGACAATCACCCCTTGAAGGAACAGGCTTTGTACCACCCCAAACAGGCCCTGTAAGCAGTCTGGGGTTGGGCGCAAGTTGGAAGGAGAAAATATTGCCGGGGAACAAGAGCGTAACTCGATCTTGTAGCCAGACCGAATTACTTTTTGGACCCACTTGTCTTGCACCCGGGAAGTCTACGGGTCCAGAAACCAGCCAAGACACCTCCCCACCCCGATACAGTTGGGGGCGTACCTTCATGCAGAAGGAGCCTTGTCCATAGTCTGGAGAAGACCAATCTTGGCTTGCCAGACCAGGTTTGTTTAGATGCTCTAGAAGAGGCCCTGAAAGGCTTTGAGCCCTTGTCAGTTGACCCTGAGGAACGAAAAAACTTTTTATGAGCTGAGAAGGAAGGCCCACGTCTACGACAAGGTTCCTTGTCCTTAGTAGCCTGCAGAAGAAGAGTACTTTTCCCCCCTGTGAGACCTTTAATTATGTCATCCAGGGTAGCTGCAAACAGGCGATCTCCTTGAAAAGGAAGATCAGTCAAGGCCTTTTTTGAAGTCTGATCCCCAGACCAGCACATGAGCCAAAAGACACACAGAAGGACCACTATCAAAACAGAGAGGCGAGCCACATCCAAAGAGGCATCACAGATAAACTGCAGCCCCTGGACCAGCTGGTCTGCCAGCTTGGCAAAGGCAGGGGGGAGCTGTTCCCCCTCCAGGTCACGGTGTAGGAGCTTAGCCCACTCGGTCAGAGTTTGAGACACTAGGGCAATGGTGAATACTGGCATCATCACTGAACCAGCAAGAGTGTACATAGTGCGGGCCACAGCCTCCATCTTCTTATCAGCCGAATCCTTGAAGGCCAGGGACTCTTCAATCGGAAACATGGTTGCCTTGTTTAATCTCGAAACCGGAGGGTCCACCACCGGTGGCACAGTCCACTTCTTAAGAAGGGACTCCTCATAGGGGTAATGCCTAGTAAAGCGCTTAGGGACCCCGCGGGGATGCTTTGGTCCTCCCCACTCTTTAGCGACAATTCTGTCAAAATAGGTGGGGAAAGTAAAAACCTTTGCCGCTCTGGATGGATTGTGAGTGCTAAAAAGCACCTGCGCCTCAATTTCAGCTTCAGTTGCCTCCTCCATCTTCAGGGTCTCACGCATAGATGCAATCAATGCATCCACCAGCGCCTTTTTGTGAGCGATCTCAGACGTGTAGGAATCATCCACACTATCAGAGAATTCTAGGCGCGTGGTTGCAGACCAAGCAGGGAGACCCACGTCTGCGGCGGCCAAATCAGATTCAGGATCTGATGAGACAGATGAGGCAGGGGTGCTTTTTGGTAGCCCGTCGGCCACAAGCCACCTCCAGCCGGGACACAAGGGACTCCAGGACCGTCGTCAGTGCATGGATGGATGGTTGGGACCCGCAGCTTGGTGACTTTGAGGGCCTTCTGGTTGTCCTGGTTCCTGGACTGGCGGATTGCTGGATGACCTCGGGACTTCTGGATTTTTGCCCTGACTTTTGCCGTTGGACGGACGATCCTCATCCTTTTTTCCCCCCTTTTTTTTTTTGGCTCTCCCGGACACTGGCGGGTGGGGGGGTATGGGGGCTCCGGTGGGGATTAGCGGCCCTAGTTCCCCCTTTTGTTTTCTCCCATGGTCATAGCGTATTTTCCATTTATGACTCTCCTGTTTCTTCAGTTTATTTTTCGGGCGACACTGCGGAGGCTCGTGAACTCAGGACTTGTCGCGGTTGACGCTTTCCTGGCACATGGTCCCCCATTGACCAATGGTTATGTTTTTTTTGGGGTCTCAGGCTCACCCGAGTTATGGGGGTGTTGCAGGGTGGGGGGAGGGGGGGGGAGTTCTCTTGGGAATGTTCTGTTCTTTTGTTTAATCATCTCTTTTCTTCTAGGTTTGCCACCAGGGTACTGGGTTAATATTGTGCACATTGTTTGTTTTGCTGCTGCCTTATCTCCTATATGTGGGGGTGCTGTGTGGTGGGGGGTGTGTGTGCTCTCAGGCTCGAGAGGTGATCCAGCGGCTGCCCCCCGGTTATTAATTCTTCTGCTTGTCCTATGGCTCCACTAAGAGTCTTAACCTGGAATGTGCGGGGCTTAAATTCTAAATTTAAGAGATCCCTTGTGTTTTCGTTCCTACAAAAGCACCGCCCGCACATTTGCATCCTACAAGAGACGCATCTCACGGGGGCTCGGGTTTTGTCTTTAAAACGGTCGTGGGTTGGGTCCTACTATCATTGCACCTTTTCCTCCTACTCCCGGGGTGTCAGTATCCTTATACATCGCTCTCTGCCCTTCACGCTGCTGGATCTCCATCTTGACCCTAAGGGCAGATACGTGGTTCTACATGCTATGTGTGATCGCCTTGAACTTGTTATAGCTGGTCTCTATGTGCCGCCGCCGGCAGCTATGTCCGTCCTGCATAAGCTTCGGAGTGTGGTTGCTGGCTATCCTACCCCTAATGTGATCTTTGCGGGTGATTTCAATATGACCCCGAAGCCGGCTATGGACCGGTTGGGTGGTGACCAGGCGTCTGACTCGGCCCTGGCCCGTTGGGCGGAGGCCCTAGGGCTGGGGGATGCGTGGCGTTGGAAGCATCCCACTCTGCGACAATATACTTGCCAATCGGCCTCACATGCCTCCTTTTCGCGCATAGATGTGGTTTATGTTGGCTCGTCTCTGTTGTCGCGGGTGGAGGAGGCTACCATCCTGCCCCGGGGCATCTCTGACCACGCTCCGGTGCTGGTGAGTTTTATGACGGATACGGCTGCGGGCCAGGGTTTGTGGAGACTGTCTAGGTTCTGGGTCACGGATGAGCGGGTGGTGCCGCCGGTATCCTCTGAGCTGCAAGCCTACTGGGGTCACAATGATGGCACGGCCTCTCCGGCCATGGTGTGGGATGCGTTTAAGGCGTTTGCCAGGGGACGTTACCAGTACACAATAGCTAAGGTTCGGAAGGACTCACGGGCCCGCCTCTCCTTGGCGGAGTCCACGGCGGCTTCCCTTGAGGCGGGTTACCTGGCCTCGCGGGATGGTGGGGTTTATGCTGACATGCAGGCGGCCTATAGGGAGGTGGCACTGTTCCGCGCGGAGTCCTGCCGCAGGTTTCTCCTCTCCCAGTCCCAACGTGTGTTTGAACAGGGGGAGAGATCAGGTCGATTGTTGGCGTGGTTGGCGTCGGAGCGCTCGGGGACGGTGGGCATTGCCAATATTAGAACGGGAGACGGGACCCTACTGTCGGATCCGGGTTTAATTAACTCTCGGTTTGCGGAATACTATGCTCAGCTGTATGAGTCCAGGGTAACTTATTCCCCCTCTGAGCTGTCAATGTACTTGGAGAGTATAGATTTCCCCTCACTCACCCCCGCCAAGGCCCAGCTGCTTGACGCCCCCATCTCCTTGAAGGAGGTTCGCAAGGCTATCAAGTCTCTCCCTGTGGGCAAGACGCCTGGGCCTGACGGGCTTCCTACAGAATTCTACAAGACGAATCTGGAGATGGTTGCCTCCCGCCTCCACGAGACGTTCCGCGACACACTCAAGGCGGGTGCTCTGCCGCCCTCTATGTCGGAGGCTGTTGTGGTTGTCCTGCCTAAGCCCGGGAAGGATCCCGAATTGTGTGCCTCTTACCGGCCTATTTCACTTTTGAATGTGGATGCAAAAATCCTTACTAAAATACTGGCCAATCGCCTTAACTCGGTGATTCTGTCTCTGGTGCATGGCGACCAAACTGGCTTTATGCCGGGTAAGGGCACGGACATAAACATTCACCGCCTACATACTAACCTGGCACACGGGGTGGCCAGCGGTTCCCGGGGTGCAGTGGCCTCTCTTGATGCCGAGAAGGCTTTTGATTCCGTAGAGTGGGAGTACCTGTGGGAGGTGATGTCCCGCTTTGGTATTGGACAGCGCTTCATTGCCTGGGTTCGCCTTCTCTATGAGGCCCCTGTCGCCCGGGTCCGTACTAATGGCCTCCTCTCCCCATCTTTTTGGTTATACAGGGGTACCAGGCAGGGTTGCCCGCTCTCCCCGGGCCTCTTTGCCTTGGCTATTGAGCCTCTTGCCATCTTGCTGAGGGCGTCGGACGAGGTGGGGGGACTGGGGGTTGGCCCCGTAGTGGAGCGGATCTCTTTATACGCTGATGACACTCTGTTATACTTGAATGACACCACTGATTCTCTGGTGGCGGCCTTGAGTATAATTGATCGCCATGGCGGATACTCTGGGGTGAGGATCAACTGGTCCAAATCAAGCCTGCTCCCTATTGATGCTGCGACGCTTCCTCCCTCCCCCCTGTGGCCCCGCTGGAATGGGTTTCTCAGTTCCGCTATTTGGGGATCATCGTGAAACTGGATCTCTCTTGCTACCTAGCGGATAATCTGGAGCCGGTGCTTCGGCAGCTGGTCGCTAAGTGCCAGGTTTGGCGGACGCTCCCCCTGACCCCTGTGGGACGCATCAACTTATTGAAAATGACCTTTCTCCCCAAGTTTTTGTACGTTTTTAGAAATACCCCCATGCCCATACCGGCGTCTTTTTTTCGTCGCCTGGATAGTGTTGTCTCTTCCTTCATCTGGGCGGGGTCGGTTCCGCGTATTTCTCAACGGAAATTGCAGTTGCCCTTATCCTCCGGGGGGCTGGCCCTTCCATGCTTTCGGAAGTATTACTGGGCTGCGGTGCTGGTCTCCGTTCGTTGGTGGTTCGCTCAATCCAGGTCCAATCCGGCGGTCAATCTTGAGGCGGCGATTTTGGGCTCCTATGCGGCGTTGACTAACCTGGTGTACAGGGGGGCTGGGGCTGTCCCTCAGGTGACGCTTCCTATGCGGACGGTGGTGCGAGTGTGGGACCAAATGTTGGGAGCCACGGGGGAGACTGGCACGATATCGCCCTACACTCTTCTGTGGGGTAATCCCAGGTTGCCTCATTTTCGCTCCATTCCTTATCCGGCGGTGTGGGCGCGGTATGAAGTGACTATGATACAACATATAATGCCCTCGGGTTCCCTGCTGACCTTTCAGGCCCTGCGAGACAAATTCCATCTCCCGTCCCGGATGCTGTTTCGGTTTCTGCAACTTAGACATGCGGCCCAGGTTCAATTCCCGGCATCTCCTACACTTGCCCCCCACGTGGTGGAGAGGTTTTTGACCACGCGTAATGCTGATAAACTGCTGTCCTCTATCTACCTTAGACTTACATGCGGTCGGCTGGCTCATGACCCCCATCTGCTCCGACAGTGGCGGCAGGATGTCCCCACATTGTTGGAGGATGATTGGGATCAATGTATTCCTCACTATATCCCCACGGTAATGTCGGCCAGAGATAGATTTATTCAACTGAAGTTCTTGCATAGGGCATACTACACCCCGCAACGCTTGGCTAGGATATACAGCGCCCACTCTGACTTATGCACTAAATGCCAGCAGGCGGTGGGCACCTTTCTCCATGTTACGTGGGAATGCCAGCTCCTTCAGGAGTATCGGAAGGGCGTCGTCCGGGAGCTCAGCGCGGTGCTGCAGATGCCGGTGCCCTTGGACCCTAGGGTCCTCCTTTTGGGGATGGGGGAGCTGGTGACCCAGGCAAAGTACTCTAAACTTCTACTGTTTTTCCTCTGCTTCTACGCCCAGAAGGCGTTGCTGTTGAAATGGAAGGGGGCTGACCCCCCACGGTTGCACAATGGAGGGCGTTGGTAGATGCGGCTCTGCCCCTCTAAGCTGACCTATATGGGGCGTCAATGCCCTCAAAAATTTGGGAAGATATGGGATGTTTGGATCGCAACTAGACCACTGTAGACCCAGCCCTGTTGTGTTGTTGTTGCTCCCGGGCCCTGGTGGCGAGGTTGTTACCATGTGGGTGTGGGCCGTGGGGGGTGCGGGGGCGTTTTTGCGTCCCGGCTCCCCCGTGGCTCGCCCTTCTGGGGCTCCCCCCAACGCCTCCCCCTCCCGGGGGACCCGGGGTCTTGGGGGACTGTGCATTATTGAGGCCCTGAGGTTCATACTGTCTCTTTAGATGATGGCCAGTATCTCTGTCTGTTTAATTAATATGTCTGTTCTTAATGTGCAATTGCTCTCTTTGGATCGTTTGTTAACATTTATGCTCACGGTGTATTCATACCTTGTTGGCACTGTTAATTTATAACTTGTTTTATATCAATAAAACGTTTCTGTTAAAAAAAAAAAAAAAGACTCCATAAGTCACCAGGGGGACCCCACAAAAAGTGTAAAACACTGCTAGGGGACAACCCCCACCCGGTCCCCAGGCACAAAGCACCAAGCGATCCACAGTAGAGATGGAGAGGACCCCACCAGACTTACCACCCACAGAAACAGGCAGCTGCTGTTACTAGGAGAATCTGCACTACACGTGCGGCGATCAGGAAGTAAAATGATCCAGGAGTCAGCACCCGGGGACAAGGGGCTCCCGCCGCCAAAATTGCCACCCACAAGGCTCCACTGTCATGGCTGCCGCTATTTCCAATGGCAAACTACAACAAAATGGCCACCGGACTACACAAACATGGCCGCCATGTATAGAAACACACAGGCTACAACAAAATGGCGGCCCGGTGTGGCACCCCATGGCTTACAGGGACCCAGGAGGGAAATTAGACCTCAAGGACAGATCCAGGCAGAACAAGGGGCCCTGGCAGGAGCCCCCACCAGGTACAACCCCCCCCCCCTGCACAGTTGATCATCCCATCTCAAGTGGCGCACCCCCCGACCCCATCGCCAGTTAATGCCCTGCCCCCATCCCAGGAAAAGTAACCAGACCACCCAAACAGCCCCAGCGTGGGGGGAGGGGGCAGGATGAGAAACTTGGCAGGGGGGGGTGCCTGCGGGAAGAAGGGGAACCCGGGGGTCCGACCGTCTCAAGGAGGGGCCCATGTCCACCCCAAAACCCTCCAGGGGGAGAGGGGGGGACAGCTAATCCCCTTACCAGGAACCAGGCCAGGAGGAACGCTGCCACTCGGGCCAAGACCCAGTCGTATGCAACCTCACGAGACGTTTAACTTGCAGGCCAGCCCCCATCCGGTGGGGCTATGTCGCTGGCCAGACTGGGGAGACCACTGGATCTAGATTATCCAGCCCAGTCCGGCAGTTAATTGTAGATCTCACAGGAAAAAAAAACAGGAGCAAAATTTCTATCTAAAAAGAAAAAATTGTCAGGACCAGAGATCCCAGCAAGGAAGGAACTAAGTCCTTACTCCCAACTAGGCAGAAAAAAAACTGAGTGGCTATAGCAGAGAGAGGTAGTATATCCCCTGGCACTGCCCATGAGTGTAGCAAGAATCATTTTCTGCCTAGTGTCCTATTCCTGTAGGGGGCAGTATAACCCAATGGTTATGAATATCAGGAGCAATTAAGTTGCTGGAAACAGCATTAAATACACTAAACTACAATGCTTAATTGTGAACTGTGCCTCAGATGGATCCCATGTCATTACAAGAGGACATCCAGTACCACTTACACTGTCATTTCCAGACCATTAAAGGTTTTTTTTTTATGAATGTGTGGACTGTATATTTCTATTGTAAGCTTCAAGTTATTGTAAAGCAACGTTTTTAAAAAAAGAAAATAAAATAACAAACATGTTATACTCCTCTGTGAAGTTGGTTTTTGCACAGAGCAGCCCAGATCTTTCTCTTCTTGGGTCCCTCGTTGCTGCTCCTAGCCTCTCCCTCTTGTTGAGTGCCTCCACAACAAGCAGCTTGCTATAGAGGCACCCGAGCCGAGCTGCAGCTCCGTGTGTCCATTCAGACATGGAGCTGACGTTCGGCCCCGCCCCCTCCCTCTCTTCTGATTTTCTAACTGACTTTGACAGCCGCGGGAGCCAATGCCACTGCTACTGTATCTCAACCAAATAGGAAAGAGAGTCCCGGACGAGCGAGGGACTCATGGACATCCCTGGACAGAGATGGGGCTCAGGTAAGTATTAGGAGGTGCTGGGGGAGGCTGCTGCACACAGAAGGCTTTTTTTTCTTATTGCATAGAATGCATTAAGATAAAAAACCTTCTGCCTTTACAACTCAGTTAATGATTTTTACTAATGAGAAAAAATCAGGTGCGCTAAATTCACATGTGTCACAAATCAGGAGGTTAAATATGATACTACAATAAGTATCTATCACACTCCTGTGATGTGTGCCTGGGTTGATGTACAATCAAGTGTGTATACAATAAAGCATTATATACTCATATGCATGAAACATAAACGTGATGAATGAAACCGTGATTGGGTAAATATCACTCAGGTGAAAATCAAGGAAGAACACAAACGTGCACACTGGAGTGATTATCAACATAAAGTGTCAATTAAATCAATCGTTGACACCACTGCATGATGTGTACAAAACGTAGGAAGGAGGGGAAGGTGCATATAGTCCCAACTATTGCCACACAAGTTTATGGTGAAATCCACACGGCAGATTCCCCTGGACTTGTCGGGTGCAGATAGATTCCACCACCTTATTGGGGACTGGCCCCTTACCAGAAGGAAGAAGGTCAAGGGCGAAGTGTCAGCTCAGAAGTGTAGTAGGTATTCAGGAGAGCAGGTGAAGCACTCAAGTGGGAGGTTCAGCCTCTTACCAGATCACACAGTAGTAAGGCTAATGTCACACTATTATCGTGGTGCCTCTCCCCAATCCTGGACATCCACACTCTGGGCGATGTCTCTCTGTTGTCACAGGTGAAGACTTCCACACGTGTCTTTTGTTATTCTGAAGAAATCACTGTTTGTTCCTCTGTGCCTCTGTTCTGAGTGGGTGTAATGGGAGTGGTTTCATAATTATCTATCAGCTGTGGCAGCTGCAGGGTTCTAATGAGGAAATCTGCTGGGCCATACACAATGATTTTTACTATTTACATTTAAATTATTTCATCTATGCTGCTAGCAGGTCCTTTCTCCATGTTAATATCATAGCTGTGACTATAACAGTTTACAAAGCAGCCTCTATTTACTTTGCTATTTCTAACAACGGTTCTACAAATGTACTCAACAGTTGGTTGTTGGATAATAACCTTATATGTGTACCTGACCTAAAAGTGTAAGTAGCAAAAACACACCTGTTCTTTAAAAATAAATACATACTTTGTAGTCCTGGTGTGTAACCATGATGCGGATCTCAAAGGGCTGTCCTCTGTAAAAAGGCAGCTCCTGTTTGCGTTCTTCTTTTCCCCAATTCTGGTGCTCCTTGGTATTGCAGACAACAACGCCACCATCAAATCGAGGGTTGAAATGGAAAGCGATGTCTTCATTTCCACACTGGAAATTCACAGCAAACCTGTACAATCAATAAAGAAATCATCTTATCTGTGGGAAAGTTTTTAGCAGGAATGCAATACTTTCTGAAGGCGAGCTCCGTACAGAATTGATTTTTTTCTTCATTCATAGGTGTGTGTTTGAGCTGAATAACATACAAAATTTCTATAGAAATCTTAGATTTCGGTGGCAAAATTTCTCAAGATTAATTGCTTTTTTTTCATTCAGCCGAACGGAAAAAAAAAAACATACGGATTACACCATCCATGAGGTGGATGGGGGAATCCTTCCCGCTGTGCCCTTGTATACTTCTGCTGTCAGAATACACTGACTGAGGCTGCAGCTGGTGATCGACAAAAGTTTTCCAACATTCCCATGCAAAAGAAGTCAATCATTAGATCGACTTCTGTTAAGTGGGAATAGCCATGGATGGATTAAAATTCGACCAGTCGCTGCTGTACAGACATGTGCAGAATGAAAAAATGTAACTTTCGTTGAGTTACTCATTTTGTTTTGTTGTATGTTATTCGGTGTCAACCGGTTTCACATTTTTCCAATAGCTGGTTCTATTCTATTTGAAATTTGAATTTTGGAATATGGCTATATTTTTTCTATTTTATTCTATTCTATTCAAAATTGGGAAATTGGGAAGATGGCTATGTTCTTTCTATTTGATTGTATTCTATTCGAAATTCGAATTTTGATATTTGAAATTCGGAAAATGGCTATATTCTTTCTATTTTATTCTGTTCTTTTTTTTTTTAAATTCTATTCTTTTTTTCTAGTCTATTCCTTGCTATTCTTATGTACTGTATTCTATTCTATCATGCTTTGTTCTATTCTGAAAAGTGTGGCATGCATTTGTATTCAGCCCCTCTTAGTCAATACTTTGTAGAACCACCGTTCGCTGCAATTACAGCTGCAATTGTTTTTGGGTATGTCTCTAACAGAGTGAAATTCTTTGCCCATTCTTCTTTGCAAATTAGCTCAAGCTCTGTCAGATTGTATGGAGAGCGTCTGTGAACAGCAATTTTCAAGTCTTTCGATTTGAAATTGGACTTTGACTGGGCCATTCTAACACATGAATTTGCTTTGATCTAAACCATTCCATTGTAACTCTGGCTGTGCAATTAGGATTGTTGTTCTGCTGGAATGGAAGGTGAACCTCCGCCCCAGTCTCAAGTCTTTTGCAGACAGGTTTTCTTTTCCATCTCCCCATCAATTCTGACCAGTTTCCTTGTCCCTGCTGAAGAAAAGCATCCCCACAACATAATGGGTGGGGATGGTGTATTCAGGGTGATGTGCAGTGTTAGTTTTGTATAAAGTACTCGAAACCCATACTTGAGTAAAAGTACAAGTGCTCTATCAAAAAGTGACTTGAGTAGAAGTACTAAAGTATTCAACATTTTTTGTACTTAAGTATTGCAAGTAGTTTTTTTAAAAAATTTTGCTACTCAAGTACTGAAAGTAAAAGTACCAGTAGTTTTGAAAAAAAAATTGCTGAAAGTAAAAGTACAAGTACTGTGTTATGTAGTTATTAAAGAAAGAAGTCAAAAGTTTGAACATCATATTGTTTTTTATTATTTCAAATGCAGCTTTTATTTATACATACAGTAGCTTTTATTTTCGTATGCGCTGATAATACACATGTTTTGAGTTTCATGAAACCTGCCATCTACTGTTCTGGCAGTGGTAATTTTTATAATTGTAACGAGTAACTATGCAGCACAAAAAAAAAAAATATCAGAGTAGAAGTATTGAAATCATTGAAAAAATGTAGTGAAGTAAAAGTGGAAGTAGGAGAAAAAAATTCTACTCTAGGAAATACAGATACAGCCTTTCGGTACTTAAAGAGGTTGTAAACCCGTACAACTTTTTTTTTTTTTCTTGGCAACCTGTAAGAGAAACACATAATGAGCTAGTATGCATCGCATACTAGCTCATTATGCAATACTTACCTTAGAACGAGCCCCCGCCGTGCAGCCTGCTTACCTGTATGACGGGCGACATGTCCAGTCGCCCGTCTTCCGGGATCGCGGCATCCGGCCATCTGATTGTCCGGAGCCGCGGTGACGTCACTCCCGCGCACGCGCGCGGGAGCCGACAGTCGCGGCACGGATCTCTGAAGAAACGGCACCAGCGGCCGTTCCTTCAGAGCGCATGTGCCAGTGACATCACTGGCTGCATATAAGGTAAATATCTCCTAAATGGTAGAGGAGATATTTACAGTACCTATAGGTAAGCCTTATCATAGGCTTACCTATAGGTAAAAGTGTCAGAGGAGGGTTTACTTCCTCTTTAAGTACAGTAGTGAAGTAGTTCTACTTAGTTACTATACATCTCTGGTTTTCTTCCACACATAGAGTTTTGCTTTTAGGCCAAAAAGTTCAATTTTGGTCTCATCTGACCAGAGCACCTTCTTCCACATTTCCTGTGTTCCCCACATGGCTTCTCACAAACTGCAAACAGGACTTCTTATAGCTTTCTTTCAACAATGGCTTTCTTCTTGCCACTCTTCTATAAAAGATGGATTTGTGGAGTACACGACTAATAGTTGTCATGTGGACAGATTCTCCCACCTGAGCTGTGGATCTCTGCAGCTCTCTCAGAGTTACCATGGGCCTCTTGGCTGTTTCTCTGATTAATGCTCCACAACTTTATCCCTGAGCTGTCCGGTGGGTTCCTTGGCCTTTATGATGCTGTTTGTTCACTAAGGTTTTCTAACAAACCCCTGAGGGCTCCACAGCTGTATTTTTACTGAGATTAATTGACACACAGATGGACTTATTTACTAATTAGGTGACTTCTGAAGACAATTGTTTCCACTAGATTTTAGTTAGGGGTATCCCAGTAAAGGGGGCTGAATACAAATGCGCGCCACACATTTTATATATTTATTTGTAAAAAAGTTTGAAAACCATTTATCATTTTCTTTCCACTTCACAATTATGTGCCACTTTGTGTTGGCCTATCCCCCCAAAAAAATACATTTACGGTTGTAAAATGACAAAATGTGGAAAACTTCAAGGGGTATGAATAATATTTAAAGGCACTGTAAATGACTGGCCAATGCATGTAAGATACTGTGTGTGTGTATAAATATATATATATACTGTATATACACACACACACGCACACAGTATCTCACAAAAGTGAGTGCACCCCTCACATTTCTGTGAAAATGTTATTATATCTTTTCATGTGACAACACTGAAGAAATTACACTTTGCTACAATGAAAAGTAGTGAGTGTACAGCTTGTATAACAGTGTAAATTTGCTGTCCCCTCAAAATAACTCAACACACAGCCATTAATGTCTAAATCGCTGGCAACAAAAGTGAAAGTGTCCAAATTGGGCCCAAAGTGTCAATATTTTGTGTGGCCACCATTATTTTCCTGCCTTAACCCTCTTATGCATAGAGTTCACTAGAGCTTCACAGGTTGCCACTGGAGTCCTTTTCCACTCCTCCATGACGACACCACAGAGCTGGTGGATGTTAGAGACTTTTCGCTCCCCCACCTTCTGTTTGAGGATGCCCCACAGATGCTCAATAGGGTTTTGGTCTGGAGACATGCTTGGCCGGTCCATCACCTTTACCCTCAGCTTCTTCAGCAAGCCAGTGGTCGTCTTGGAGGTGTGTTTGGGGTCATTATTATGTTGGAATACTGCCCTGCGGCCCAGTCTCCAAAGGGAGGGGATCATGCTCTGCTTCAGTATGTCACAGTACATGTTGGCATCCATGGTTCCCTCAATAAACTGTAGCTTCCCAGTGGCGGCAGCACTCATGCAGCCCCAGATCATGACAACACCATGCTCGACTGTAGGCAAGACACACTTGTCTTTGTACTCCTCTCCTTGTTCCCGCCACACACGCTTGACACCATCTGAACCAAATACATTTATTTTGGTCCCATCAGACCACAGGACATGGTTCCAGTAATCCATGTCCTTAGTCTTCTTGTCTTCAGCAAACTGTTTGCGGGCTTTCTTGTGCATCATCTTCAGAAGAGGCTTCCTTCTGGGATGACAGCTTGCAGACCAATTTGATGCAGTGTGCCACGCATGGTCTAAGCACTGACAGGCTGACTCCCCACCCCTTCAACCTCTGCAGCAATATCTCTTAAAAATGGTATTTGGTTTGCTCCTTGTTATAACACACTTGTATTACATAACTGAATAACGACACTGCTCGCTCCAATGTGAGTTTACGGCGAGTAATGTCTTTCAGTCATGTCATTCATCCAGTCATCAAATGTGCAAAGAATTTTCATACAAATGTTTATACAAACATTCAATCGAAAATCTACAAGTATAGAGCCAGTTTAGGAGCACTTCCCTTGAGTATGGGGATACCAGTTGGTAGAGTCTAGCAATGAAGTCAGGAAAAGTACGGCACAAGTAGCAAAGGGAAACTATATTACAATTGCAAAGAATAGGTTTTTCACACTAACAAAGGTAAGAGCTTTCATCAGCTCTGTAGGACATTTAGAAGTTTTGAAATAGAGTAATTGTTCACATTTTATATAGAATTGGTATATATATATATATATATATATATATATATATATATATATATACTGTATATATATCAAAAATCCAATTTTCTCTTTTGTTCATTGACGGACACGGCACTTCATCTTCATGACTGTAGGAACGTCCTAAAGCAGTGTCACACATGAGGGTGGGAACAGCAGAATAAACTTCCCCAAATTTAAACATACCCAACCAGGTAACATGGAGCTCAACTGAGAACAACTGGAGCTTACCTGAAAAAAAAAAAAACCCTCAAAGAGGAAAAATGCTCTAAACAGCAGCCTGCAAAACTTTGCGGCCAAAAGAAGCATCTGCAGATGCCAAGGCAACCACTTTATAAAACTTTGTGAATGTGTGTACAGACGACCAAGTGGCCGCCTTGCAAACTTGCATCACTGATGCCTGATGACGGAAGGCCCAGGAGGCACTAAGCGCCCAAGTAGAGTGTGCCCTGACAGGAAAAGGAAGAACCTGACCCTTAATAGAATAAGCCTTAACCACAGCCTGACTGATTCATCTGGAAATGGTCACAGCAGAAGTAGCCAGCCCCTTGCGAGGTCCATCTGTGAGGACAAAATATGGGTCTGACTTCCTAAACGACTCCGTAGCTGCCAGGTAGAGTACACCCTGTTAGCCCGAACCACATCCAGGCAATGCAAGGCAACTTCCTTGGGATGCATAGGCTAAGGACACAGTGAGGGCAACACAATGTCCTCATTCAGATGACATTCAGAGACGACCTTTGACAGGAAGGACGGACATGGTCGAAGAATCACCTTATCCTTGTGAACCACTAGATAAGGTGGACGACAACACAGCGCTGCCAGCTCAGAAACTTTGCATGCAGAAGTAATAGCCACCAAAAAGGCCATCTTCTGGGACAACTTAAGCAGGGGAATCTCCTGAATATTCTCAAAAGGGAGGTTTCTGAAGAATTGACAACACAAAAATTGAGGTCCCACGGCGGCAATGGCAACCGCACTGGGGGAACTAAGGTACGTACCAAGGAGTGTGTGGCCAATGGAGGTTGAAAGAAAATCACCAAGATCGAAACCTGGCCCTTGATGGTACTCAAGGCCAAATGCTGCTCGACCTCTCGCTGGAGGAAGGCCAATATCCGAGTCACCGAAAAGGAGCGAGGGTAAACCCCAAGAGACTTACACCACGCTATGTACATCTTCCAAGTATGATGGTAAATCTTCCTGGAAGTAGATTTTCTAGCTTTTAAAAGCGCAGGACTCACCGATTCAGACAACCCTCTATCCTTCAGCACCTGGCTTTCAACAGATAAGCCGTCAAAGCCAGCGAGTGTAACAGATCTTCCCTGAGAGAGAGTCTCCAAGGAGCATCTGTGACTACCTGTACCAGATCGGCATACCAAGACCGGCGAGGCCAATCCAGAGACACTAGGATGACTGGAATCCCTTCTGCCTCGATCCTGCGCAGGAGTCTCGACAGATGTTTGAGAGGAGGAAAGATGTATATCAGATGACAATGACTCCAGGGAGCCACTAAGGCATCCGAGGCGTCGGCTAGAGGATCCTGAGACCGTGCCACAAACCTCTGTACTTTCCTGTTGAGGCGAGAGGCCAACAGATCCACCTCGGGAGTTCCCCACGGAAGACACATCTGACAGAATACCTGCGGATGAAGTGAACATTCTCCTTGGTCTAACGCCTGTCGACTGAATAAGTCTGCCTGCCAATTTTCCACTCCTAGAATGTGCACAGCAGAGATGGCTGGAACAAACTGTTCTGACCACCCTAGAATGCTGGCAACTTCCAGAGCTGCCAGAACACTTCTTGTGCCCCCTTGATGATTGACATAAGCCACGGCCATGGAATTGTCCGATTGAATCCATACCCGAAACCCCTGGAGATGATTTGTCCAATAATCCAGACAAAGTCTGATTGCTCGGAGCTCCAGTACATTGATCAGTACATTGATCCAGTACATTGATCGGTAGTCTGAACTCTTGCAGACCCCTTGAGCACACTCCGTGCCAAGGACGTCTCCCCACCTTGATAGGCTGGCATCCATGGTGACAACGGTCCAGTACAGGGGAAGAAAGGATTTTCCCTGAAGAAGAAAGCGAAGCCACCAAATCAGGGACCCCCTCGTGTACCGGCTCAACAGGATCAGATTGTCCAGAGACGGAGCATCCTTTTTCCATTTCACCAGAATCTCCTTTTGTAGAGTTCTCATGTGGAACTGTGCAAACGGAACCGCCTTGAAGGTAGACACCATCAGGCCAGGCACCTGCATGCAAGTTCGAAGAGATGATCGTCTGCTGGACAGCAGAAGCCAGATCGCCTCCTGCAACTTCTGAAGTTTTGCCAGAGGGGTAAACACTCTGGCCGAGGCCGAGTCCAGAGTCAGTCCCAAATAGTCCAGGCTCATGGACGAGACCAGAGAAGATTTCTAAAGATCAGAATCCAGCCGAACTCCCTCAGCGTTTGCAGAGTGATCTCCAAGTTGGCCAACAGAGCAGTCGAAGACTCTGCTTGCAAAAGCAGTTCGTTCAGGTACCCCAAGATCGCGATCAATTGCCCAGATGTAGGGATGCCACCAATGTGCAAATGGATTTCATTTGAAACTTCCATACCCGCGCAAAGCAGTTTAGTGCCTTGAGGTCCGGAATTGGACGCACCTTGCCCTCCTTCCTGGGAACCGTAAACAGGTTTGAATAAAAACTTAAAAAATGTCCCAACATCGAAACCAGAGCAATCCCTCCTTGAAGTAACAAGTCTTGCACTGCCCCATAGAGATCCTGTAAGCGATCTGGGGATAAGTGCAGGTTGGAGGGAAAGAACCTTTCAGGTGGATATGAACGAAACTCGATCTTCTAGCCGGATTAAATGACTTTGTGGACTCAATTGTCGTGAATCAGGAAGACAGCAGACCCCGCTCTTGGTTTGCCCATCTAAGGCTTCTTGGAACCCCCATTGGAGGCCCGGAAGATTTTAGATCCCTTGTCATGAGATCCAGAGGGACCTCCGCTTGTGAGCAGAAAAGGAAGCACCCCGTCTGCGACGGGACTCCTTACCCTTGGAAGCCTGAGGAAGAAGAGAACTCTTTCCCCCTGTGAGGCCTTTGATGATGTCATCCAAGGAAGCTCCAAACAGGCAATCCCCCACGAATGAAAGATCGGACAAGGCATTTTTAGAAGCCTGGTCCGCAGACCAGCAATTCAGCCAGATAATGCATCACAGAACCACTGCTGAGACAGCCAGTCTAGAAAGCAGGAGAGTGGCATCCAATGAGGCATCACAGACGAACTGTAGCCCTTGGACCAACTGATCCGCCAGCTACACAAACTCAGGAGGGAGCTGTTTCTCCTCCAGGTCCCAGTGTAAAACTTTAGCCCATTCAGTCATAGCTTGTGACACCAGGGTAATGGTAAACACTGGCCTAAGTGCCGACCCAGCCACAGTGAACATATGGCGGGTCAAGGCCTCTGACTGCCTATCAGTTGGATCAGAGAAGACCGAGGATTCTTCTACTAGTATGACAGTGGCTTTATTCAACCTGGAAACTGGGGGTACCATCCATTTTTTTAATGAGGGACCTCATAAGGGTACCGCATTGCAAAATGCTTAGGGATTGCAAAGTTGCGTTTTGGGGACCCCCACTGTTTTGAGACAATATCGTCAAAGAAAGTGGCAAAGGGGAACACCCTTGCCGCTTTGGAGGACTTGTGGGTGCCAAAGGTGACCCACACCTCTGATGCTTTGTTAGTCACAATTTCCATATGTAAGGTTTCTCACAGCAATACAATCAGTTTATCCACTAGCGCCTTTTCATGTGTGGCTAGAGGAACAGAGGAATCATCCTCACTATCTGAGCATGCAGGGTGCGTGGACACAGACCCCAAAGGGTAACTAGCGTCCGTGGCGACCAAATCAGACCCTGGATCTGACAAGACAAAGGAAGCAGGTGAAGGCGGGGGACACTTTTTGGTAGCCTGTTTGCCCAGGACCAAATCCACTTTGGACACCAGGGACTCCAGGACCGCCACCAGTGCAGCCAGTTGTGGGGCCCTGCAGAGCCCGGAAGCCTCTGAAGGGGATCAGGTGGTGTGACATGCTTCAGAGACTCCATGAATGGAGAAGGGGATCCACACAACAAAGTGTAAAAACACTGCAAGGGACACCCCACCGCGCTGTTAGTACCACAAGGCCCAGCACAGCACTACCGCTGTATAGCAGCAAGAGGGAGAGACAACCCCACCAGGCACTCACCACCACCGGTCAGCTCACAGCAAAGCTATCTGCACCCATGCGGCAATCAGGGAGAGGAACAGCGCTATTTCAGACACTAGGGGCCAAGGAGACTTCCCACCGCTGAATCACCGCCCAACTGAACTCCAAAAGTATGGCCACTGCTATTTGCAATGGGAAACCATGGGAAAATGGCTGCCGAGGCTACACAAACATGGTCGCCGATCTTTCGCACATAAGGCTACAAGAAAATGGCAGCCCTGCACGGCGCCACGCGATTCCCCGGGTCCCAGGGCTGGAAAAAATTATCCCAACAGGGGATCCCTGGCAGGTGCCCCCACTGGCCCATTCCCCTCAAGGAGCAACCGTTTGGTCACCGGTGGCGTGCTATGATGCCATTGGGAAGGAGGGAAACCCAGGGGTCCGACCATCCCAGGGAGGGGCCCACGTCCACCCCAAAACCCGCCAGGAGTAGAGGTGGGACAGCTACTTACCACACCAGGAACAGGATGGGCACCGCTCCGGACAGGACACTGCTCCATTGTAATGTGGGTGCAGTCGTCCAGGAGGAAACGCTGAGACTGAGGCTGAAGCCAGTTCATGTGCGCCCTCACAAGACATTAAACTCGCAGGCCAGCCCCCGTCCATTGGTGCTATGTCACGGCCGACCTAGTGCGGAGCTGCGGTCTGCACGTGCTCGCTGGCCGGACTGGAAGAACCCTAAGGATCTAAATTATCCAGTTAGTCGCCCAGTCCAGCAGTTGATAGTAGATTCTCACAGGAACATAATAATAAAAGGAGGAAAAAATTTAATTTAAAAAGAAAAAATTGCTAGGACCAGAGATCCCGGCAAGGAAGTAGGTCCTTACTCCTGACTAGGCAGAAAAAACTGAATACCTATACCAGGAATTGGAAGTATACCGCTTGGGACTGCCCCATAGGCGTGCTCAAATTTTTCTCTGCGTAGTGTCCTACTCCTGTAGGGGTCAGTATAACCCTACTGTCATGAAGATGAAGAGCTGTGTCTGTCAATGAACGAAAGACAAATTTTCCCCCCTGCCCCTTTGAATTTTTCTTGACATTGCTAAAATGAACATTGATTTGACCTCACTTACCATTTAGAAAATGGAACAAACATTCTTAAAATGAAAAATTTGAAATTCTACTTGTGTATAGCCAGCTTTACTGTCTATTGAGGTAGCATCATTAGGCAGTGCAATAGCAGTTAGTAGAACCCAGTCATAAAGTCAATGAAAGTTTTACACTGGGGAACTATGACTATTTGACCATTGCTTGTGTCCATGTCAAATACATAGATTAGCTAGTCCCATGAAAACAGAATGAAACCGAAATACTCTTTTAAGATAATCAGCCCATCAACCTTCAAAAGAATCTAAAAACAGGAAAAGCATAAATTATGACAGAACTTGTGATCTTTGGACTAGACTGCATGCCAACGTCAGTGCAAACATCATGCATGTTGGTATGACACTTGTACAGCATTTTCTTTTCTAAAGGTTAATACATCATTTCTGAATCATAGTTTTATTTTTTTGTAAATTTATTTCCCCAGGGTTTAACACTGCAAGTTGTTGCTTACAGTATTACCGTTTTTAAAAATGTCATGCCCAAAAAACATGTCAGCTTTCTCACTTATCATATATCCTGAAACAAAACTGGACACTACTCTTTAGTTAGTTCTCTTACTTACTGGTTATAGCAGACTTTGATTAAATTGACTGCTTATTAAATGCCAGTGTAAATGGAGTATGTCTTACCAATGGGTTGGTTACTATTGAATATTTTATTATGTTTATCAAAATGTGGCTAATCTGAAAACATTTTTATGCTAGTCTTGCAATGGTACAATTTTTCTGCTTACTCTCTTCAATCCTTGCAGTTTTATAGAACGCAAATAGTAAACTGCTTTCATGGAATGTTTTACATTCTCTGTAAAATCAACTTCATATATCAACTTCAATATTAGACTTAGTACCACATTCTTATTGCAGATGGGTACTGTAATGAAGTTTTGACCTAAAAAAAAAAAAGAAGTAATTAATGATTTACTTTAAAGGTCTTTAGTCACAGCCTGTAAGTTCTTGTTTTTTCTGCAATCATCTGACAAGCCATCATTCCTCTCAGTAAACCAAGCATTAATATAATGTTTGTCACCAGCCAGCATTACATACAGTACATACCTGTCACCTGATGGAAGGACAGAGCCACTGATTATTAGTAAAGTCCCATCATTCAGCCCAGAGTGAAAATGAGTGTTGAATGGAACAGGCTAAAACACAAAGATTACATGTTTGTAATAGTATATATTGTATTCTTAACATGTATATTTTTTATTTGCATCTTGAGACAACTTTTTATGTAAAAATGCACACATATAACCCTTTCCATTCTGAATAATTTGTTATTTCAAGTTGTCTCTTAGCTGAAAAGATCATCCTAGCATTGTAAAATGTTCATGTATTGCATAGAAACAATATCTGAAAATGGTATTGTTTATTTCTGCAATAGGGACATTGTCATTTGAATTCTTACTTCTGAAGCACTATGCCTAAAATTTGATTGAAGGGCTAATCTATCCAAAATGGAGCCTGGTAGACACAGTCAGCTCTTTGCATTTTACATCTTGAATACTCTAATAGCAAGATCTATCTGCCATAATTCTCAGTTTTTGGAAGTTTGGTGTTTTCCCCTCTACATTGGTGTGTTCCAGCCATTTCTGTTGCTTTCTCTGTAATATAAGATACCATACAAAGCCAAGCAGCCGCGTGGGGACCCCTTATGTTGTCCACATGAGGTGTGCATGTGGAGCTCTGTGCACAGATATCAGTAATAGAGTCACAGAGAGATACAAGAAAATATCCTAACTTAAAAGGTATTCATTTAGGCACATTTATTTTGCCATTTAATAAACTGCTCAAGGCAATTCCCCAATTTCCTCATATTTCGATACAAATACTGTGGCAGACTACTGTATATTGTAAATAAATATTGCCAGATTCCTTCTCATATCTTGTCACCCTAAACTCACATAATCCTGTATTGCCACTATAAAAGATCTGGAGAAAGAGGATCATCAAGGAAGTATAGTTTTTTTTTCTGCATCATACCTTTCTACATTAATATTTGAAAAAGTGGGACCATTTTTGATGTAATATACGTTATTACCATGGTAAATATGAATGTCTTTAAAGTGATTGTAAACCTATTTTATTATTTTATAATAAGCATGTCATACTTACCTGGTCTGTGTAATGATTTTGCACAGAGCAGTCCCAATCCTCCTCTTCTGAGGTCCCCCACTGCTCCTTCCCCCTGCTAAGCTCTCCCATAGCAAGCAGCTTGCTATGAGGGCACTCATGCAGGCTTAATCCCGAGCTGCGCTCTGTGTGTCAATTACACACAGATCATGGTGCGGCCCTACACCCTGCTCTCTGCTCATTGGCTGTGAATAAAAGCAGCAGGAGCCATATGACTCCCACTGCTGCCTCTTTGTCCAGTGAGTAGAGATAGCTGTGACCGTCGCTGCTGTTGTGAACATTGTTGGATCAATATCAGGCTCAGGTAAGTATAAGGGGGGGGAAGCTGCATACAGAAGGCTTTTTTTTATCTTAATGCAGAGAATGCATTAAGATAAATACCTTCTGCCTTTAGAACCACTTTAATAGATAACACATGTAAAAATCAACAGCATGGCAGGTTAAAATGTTTTGCTGGATACCTAATCCTATATTAGGTATCCTAGGTTTAAATGTTCACAGCTCCACTTGATGTTTCTACGTTTGTTTGTTTTTAAAACATTAATATGTACAATGCTGTTGGTCCAAAGCCATCCATTAAATAGAGTTTTCTCGTTTAGGTTTATTGATTGATCATACTAGGTACTCTCCGGACCATTCAGGTATGGCCAATGGGTAAATTATGTTTGAACATTACAGATAGATTAATTTACAGACATCAAAAGGGTTGTCTAATATACAGTATGTGGAAGTATTTTTAGACATTTTGAATGTGAAAGCATCTACTGTTTCTTGTAGCAGACTTTTTTTTATCATACCACAACCTCTTGTTTCTTCCTATATCTCAGAATTGTTACTTTGGTTGCAACACGTTTGTATAGTGTTACATACATCTCTAGATATGGTTAAAACCTACATTTAGTATAGCCAGTTCCTACAGTTTTAAAACTTCATGAGATAGATGAAGCCAATGGTCCTGCTTGGTCCACAGACCCCTGACATTACCAAACTATATAAATGAGGGAGTCCCCTTGTCCAAATCATGTTGCGCAGGGGGGGGGATTATGGAGTTGGGTTTTATTTTCAGTAGTTGGGCTTGGCCCCTTAGTTCCAGTGAAGGGAACTCTTAAGGCATAAGCATACCAAGACATTTTGGACAATTTCGTGCTCCCAACTATGTGGGAAAAGTTTGGGGTTGGCCCCTTCCTGTTCCAACATGACTGCACCCCAGTGCACAAAGAAAGGTCCATAAAGACATAGATGGGCGAGTTTGGGGTGAAGGAACTTGACTGGCCTGCGCAAAATTCTGACCTTAATCGATAGAACACCTTTGGGGTGAATTAGAGCGCAGACTGTGAGCCAGGCTTTCTCTCCAACATCAGTGCCAGACCTCACAAATGTACTTCTGGAAGAATGGTCAAACATTCCCATAGACACTCCTAAACCTTGTGGACAGCCTTTCCAGAAGAGTAGAAAGCTGTTAAGAGGGAGTGGCCAGGAGCACCTAAGAGGGACCCAAGAAAAGGAGGATCTGGGCTGCTCTGTGCAAAACCATTGCACTGGGGAGCTAAGTATAACATGTTTGTTTATTTTTAGAAAAAAAAATGAGACTTTACAATTACTTTAAAGAGGAAGTAAACCCTCCTCTGCAAGTTGTACCTATAGGTAAGCCTATGATAAGGCTTACCTATAGGTACTGTAAATATCTCCTAAATATGTATCGTTTAGGAGATATTCACCTTACATGCAGCCAGTGACGTCACTGGCGCATGCGCTCTGAAGGAACGGCCGCTGGTGCCGTTCCTTCAGAGTCCCGTGCCGTGACCGTCAGCTCAGGCCAATCAGATGGCCGGATGCCGTGATCCCGCAAGACGGGTGACTAGACATGTCGCCCGTCATAGAGGTAAGCGGACTGCACGGCGGGGGCTCGTACTAAGGTAAGTATTTCATAATGAGCTAGTATGCGATGCATACTAGCTCATTATGTGTTTATCTTTCAGGTCGGAAAAAAAAAAAAAATGTTTTATCTGGGTTTACAACCTCTTTAAGGTAAAAAAAAAATTTTTGTGTTTACAACCACTTTAAGGATTAAGTATTATGGTAGGTTAAGGGATTAGGCTGTGGTCAGACAAGCAGTTTTGTTGCTGGGAACAACTGATCAGTATAAGGATCAGCAAGGTCCTGTTCATCCCATACTGCACTCCGCATCACAACGCATGCATTTTCCTGTGCTGAGGTGCATTGCACCACACTGGCTTAGCAGTCCACTCAAAATGATTGGACTGCAACGTACCTCAATGCACACAAAGTAGGATATGCTTCATTTGTTGTAGCACAGGTACAAGTCAAATACAGTGTGGTATAGCACATTACCACAAATGTCCTAAGAGACCATTTACCTTTCCTATAAAGTTGCTACCTCTATAGTGAGTGTAATTCTGCAGCAGTTAAGGCAGGTAAGGTGGTGACTCCATTTGGAATAATTGGAAGCCTCACCAGTCACAACAATTGCCTATCTTACATGGCCCTAAGGGGTTTTTACTGTTAACCTACATTTTACATTTTAGTGTTAAGATAAATGTTAATGGTTAATCTCAGAGGTATTTTTTAGTCTAAGGGCTTGCTTACACCTGCCTGCATGTGAGACATTTTTTGTTTTTTGGAGTGGAGGGATTGGAGGAAGGAAGGGAGGGAAAAAGAAAGGGGAAATAAAATGAAAAGAAAAATAGTTGAAGGGTAAAATACATGCTGGTGACACCTAAAATATAATGGTTTTGTGTAAATTGATGTTTTGGTTTGGTAATGTTATATTTTTATTTGTCATGTATGTAAAGAAATTTAATAAAAATAATTGTAAACTAAAGTGATTGAAAAATCTCTTTGTTTTTTATAAAAAAAAAAATGTTAAACTTGCCTCCTCTGTGCAGTTGGTTTTGCACAGAGCAGCCCAGATCCTGCTCTTCTCAGATCCCTTGTTTCTGCTCCTAGCCCCTCTCTCCTGTCCAAAAGCCCCCACAGAAAGCAGCTTACTATGGGGACACCCAAGCCAACTGCAGCTCTGTGTATCCATTCTGACACGGAGCTGACATTTGTCCCCACCCCCTGTCTCTCCTGATTGGTTAACTGACTTTGATTGACAGCCACAGGAGCCAATAGCGCCATGGCTGTGTATCAGTCAATCAGGAGGGAGAGTCCCGGATGAGCGAGGGACTCGTGGACATCGCTGGATAGAGATGGGGCTCAAGTAAGGATTAGGGGGGGCTGGGGCGGCTGCTGCATACAGAAGGCTTTTTATCTTAATGCATAAATAACCTTCAGCCTTTACAACTCCTTCAACTTTATTGACACATAAAAATTATATTTAAAAGAGAAGTATGGCCAAAGCGATACTTTTCTTCTGAGTCACAGGAGTGCACTTAGTTCTGCACTCCTGTGACCCAGAGTCAGCTTATAAAGCCAGCTGTCGGTTGATACCACAGAGCGCCATAGGCTCTAGAAAGATCCCAACAATAATGTCAGGATCCACCCAGCTGCCTGACTGACAGCTGGCTCCGGCTCTCAATGAACTGGCAACACAAGCTGGACCATAAATGATAATACAATAATGTCTTAACATACAACAAATCACTACATTCATTCATTCATTGATTCATTCATTTAGGGCATAGTAAATAAAGAATCAGTGTGTTCAGGTCCAGTATCTAGCAGAGGTTTATAACTACTCTAATTTGATAAAACAATACTTATAGAATACCAATATGCATAGCATGATACATAGGGTCCCATATTTTTTTCAGAGTTTTCTTTCTGCTACTAAAGTAGCCCATAGATTATGCAATTTTCTTTACTTCCAACAGAGTCAGTGCTGACGGGGGAATCCCTCCCACAGCGCTATACTGTTCTACCTGCCAGTAGAACACAATGGTCACTACAGAGGGACCTACAGCCGCCAGCAGTGATGGCTTGTAAAAAAAATCCAACAGGCTGGTTTTACTGAATTCAATCGATGGATCTACTTTAGTACAACGAGCCTGTCCATAGACAGATCGAATCTTGGACAGTCCCTAGTGAGATTCTATCCATATATGGCTGGCTCAACTTTTCTAATACATTTACAACCTGGAATACCATATGTCATAATTTTCTGCAAGGTACTGTCTACTATGATGTTCAGAGTGTTCTAAGTTGTAATATACAATGTAACTGAACAACAAATAAATATTTTTTGCAAATGAGCATGTAAACCTTATTTTCATTTAGGGAACAGGTAACATTATTTTTGTATTTGATGGCCTCTTGTACATGGACACCTGTTTTTCCCCAGCCCGGGTGCTGTGTACAGCTGTCCATAGACATGGGTGGCTCTGTGCAGCACCCTAAACTTTCCAGGCAGTGGAAATATGCTGACATTTATGTTGCATGGACTCAGACACCTGTGTGCAAGAGGCATAAAACTTGCAGGTCAAAGAAAGCGAAATTCAGCTTAAAGAGGAAGTAAACCCTCATCGAGAGAATAAAAAACCTGTAAAGACAAAAGCCTAATGAGCTAGTATGCATCGCTTGTTATGGGGGCACCAGAGCAGAGTCACACTTCCCTGTGTCCAATCAGATATGGCGCCCTGCCCCGCCCCTGCCCCCTCTCTCCCCTATAGGGCTAGCTGACTTTGATTGACAGAAGCTGCAGCTAATGACGCCGCTGCTGTGTCTCAGCCAATCAGGAGAGGGAATCTTGAATGGCTGAGGCACTCGAGGACATCACTGGACAGAGAGGGACCTCAGGTGAGTATTACGGGGGCTGAGGGAGGCTGCTGAACAGAGGTTTTTTTTATCTTAATGTATAGAATGCATTAAGATAAAAAACCTTCTGCCTTTACAACTCCTTTAAATAGGAGCGTTTGACAGGCACTGTCGCTTTCCATGTGAACAGCCGGCTGTAGGGTAGGCTTTAGGTAGGTGGATGGGCCCCCTGTACAATAGGCCTTACAAAGGTGAACTCTTCAGGATAAATTCAACATACAAAATAGCAGGGAGGGGGCAACTGGATAAAGCTGACCATACATTATACAATTTTCTTGTTCAATTTTCTTTAGATTTACCCTCAACTATGTAGTGTAGGGTCTGCCTGATTGCATACAAAATGAAAGTGTTTAGGTTTTACCTCATACTATATGGTTTTAGTAAATCTAAAGATGAATTGTACAAGAAAATTGTATAATGTGTAGCCAGCTTAAAGTAGAGCTGTAGGCAAAACTTTTTTTTTTTTTCATTTTGGATAGAGTAAGACCCCAATCACACTACCGCGACTTGTCAGGCGACTGGTCTGCCTGACTAGTCGCGGTCCATTGTGTGCTACGGGAACCGTTCTAATAGGAGCGACTCAAGTCGCTCCGACTTAGAAAAAGGATCCTGTACTACTTTGGGGCGACATCGGAGCGATTTGCATAGACATTCATTATATGAAGTCCGTGTAAGTCGCGCCGAAGTCGCGGTGCACGCGACTTCACAGGTCGCCCCCGAAGTCGTGCCGCGTTAGTGTGACCCGGCACTAAGGGAGGATTATAAACCCTGTCAGATTTTATTTCGTTATCTGTGTCCAATTACGGAGATTTCCTGTCACTTTCTATTCCATAGCCAAACAGGAAGTGAGAGGAAATCCCTGCAACATAAGGGAATTCTGTGGGGACTGGAACTAGTTTCCCCATTGGAAGAGTTCCTCTCTATTACTTTTCTGGGGACAAACAAAAATTTGGGATTTTCTTTTACTTTCACTTTAAATGCTAAATAGGACAAATAGAGAGGGTGAATCTCTCTAATAGGTGTTCTAATCCCTCTAAACTCAATCCAAAACTAAAAAAAAAGAAGTTTTGTTATTTAGTTATACTTTAAGATACAAAAGCAGAAAGCCCTCAGCATGTCCATGGGCCAGTGATAGTACATAGCATTGTTGTGGGAGCACAGCCCCATTCTACTGTACACAGCCCTGGGAACTGCCTGCCAACACAGCACACATCACATGACTGACCCAAACCCAGCAAGACAAGCTACACAGAGAGAAATATACACATCATGCATACATACACACCTGTAGTCATGTATAATGGGGCTGTGTCCAACATATGACAACCCCCCAGTGACCCCCCCCCCCCCCCCGGTCAGGCACAGCCCGCACTTACTGGGTTGTAGATGGGTCCTTGGGACATGATGAGAATGCTGTGTGGAGTAAAGGGGACTTCCTCTGTTCCTCTGCAATGAGGTAGAACTGACCCCGAATGGTCGGCTTTAGCACTTTATAACGGTGTAGTGAGGTGTCCCGCCCATAGGAACAGAGAACCGTCCCTGAGACGTCCCCTCATTGTACTGAGAGGACCGTATACTGTGAGGAGAATTATCACACAGCGCCGTGTTCATGGCTGGCTCATCTATACGGGTGAGGGGAAGGCTGCTGCTGCTTGTGACCTTTACTATACACTGACACAATACAATGTAACCACCATAACCAAATACAACACACCACACACTATTACTGGACACACAAAATACTAAAACAAAGAAAATATTGTAATAATATGACAAATATTATATGAATATTATAAATATAACAATGTGTGTGCATGTATATATATATATATATATATATATATATATATATATATATATATATATATATATATATATATATATATATATAGTTAAAAAAATATACATTAGTAAATATATATATATAAAATATTTATGCATGTATACAGTGTAAACATACATATAATATATATGAAATATATATATATATATATATATATATATATATAGTTAAACAATTTGAAAATATATATTAGTAAATTATATATATATATATATATATATATATATATATATATATATATATATTATATATACAGTATATATATATATATAATATTTATGCATGTATATAGTGTGAACATACATATAATATATATATGAAATATATATATATATATATATATATATATATATATATATATATATATATATATATATAGTTAAACAATTTGAAAATATATATTAGTAAATAATATATATATGTATACAGTATATATATATATATATATATATATATAATATTTATGCATGTATACAGTGTAAACATACATATAATATATATGAAATATATATATATATATATATATATAGTTAAACATTTTCAAAATATATATTAGTAAATAATATATATATATATATATATATATATATATATGCAAATAATATTTATACATGTATACAGTGTAAACATACATATAATATATATAAAAAGAAAATATATATATATATATATATATATATATATATATATAAAATTCGAAATATATAATAAATAAATAAATATATATGTATATATATATATATATATACACACACACACACATAGTTAGGCAGGCTGAAAAAAGACACAAGTCCATGTAGCTCAACCAATCAAAAACATAAAAGAAAACCCGACCATACAATCCCATATACACAATCCTATACCCCCAGTTGATCCAGAGGAAGGCGAAAAACCCCAGCAAAGCATGATCTGATTTGCTACAGCAGGGGAAAGAAATTCCTTCCTGATCCCCCCCGAGAGGCAATCCGATATTCCCTGGATCAACTTTACCTATAAATATTAGTACCCATTAATATTATGTACACCTAGGAAAGAATCCAGGCCTTTTTTAACCACTTGCCAACCAGCCGTTGTACAAATACAGCGGCAGATCAGCAGGTTCAAACGAAACTACGTACTCGTATGTCAGATCGCAGGAGCGCTCATGGGGACGCGCTCCCATTTGCCAGAGGGGAAGCTGATCTGTGGGGCGGGCAGCCTAAAATTGCCGCCGGGCACCCGCAATCGCTCCCCGTGGAGACAGAACGGCAGTCTGCCGTGGTAAACGTGGCAGATCGCTGTTCTGTCAGCAATGAACACAGGGCTCCTGTGTTCCTCCTATTTAGGAACACAGGTCTCTGTGTTCATTCCATAAGCCCATCTCCCCCACAGTTAGAAAGCACCCCATAGGGAAACACTTAACACTTTGATCGCCCCTGGTGTTAACCCTGCCAGTGTCATTATTACAGTAAGTGCATATTTTTAGCACTGATTACTGTAGTAATGTCACTGGTCCCCCCAAAAGTGTCAAAAATGTCAGTTAGGTGTCTGATCTGTCTTCCGCAATGTCGCAGTCCTGCTAAAAATCGCTAATCACCGCCATTACTAGTAAATAAATAACAAAAATGACATAAATCTTTCCCCTAGTTTTTAGACATGATAACTTTTGCGCAAACCAATCAATATACGTTTATTGTTTTTTTGTTTACCAAAAACATGTAGCAGAATACATGTTGGCCTAAAATGATGAAAAACTTTGATTTTAATTTTTTTCATTGGGAATGTTTTATAGCAGAAAGTAAAAAATATTGTTTTTCTTTCCAGAATTGTCACTCTTTTTTTGTTTATAGCGCAAAAAATAAAGATTGCAGAGGTGATCAAATACCACCAAAAGAAAGCCCTATTTGATTAAGGGGGTAAAACCTAACGGCCCAGAAGTGGTTAAAGCAATCTACTGAGCTGGCCAGAACCACCTATCTATTTCACATTTTCAGAGCTCTTACAGTGAAGAAACCTTTCCGTATTTGAAGACTAATGCCCCGTACACACGTACCGAATGTCGGCCGAACGATCGGCCGTCTTTTGTCCGATGCTGTCCTGTCGGTTGAAAAGTGATAAAGACTGCACATGAATTTTGTCGGCCAACAACAGCCGACTGCAGAAGTGATGTCATGTGATGGTTAACTTTCCTTGTCTTTTTTCTTTTCTGAGCATGCCCAGTCTTGCAAATCTGCTGTTAGTCGGCCGAATTCTGTACTGACTGGCGAACAATCGGCCGTTCTGGTGACGGCCAACAAAAATTTTATAGCCTGCACACCCGATTCTGTTCGGCCGAAAAGTCGCCGTCGGTTGTCGGAAGCATCATACTAACAAGCCGACAATCGGCCGATCGTTCGGCGGCTGAATATTTACGGTCGACAATCGCTACGTGTGTACGGGCCTTAAATCTCTTTTCCCCTAGACATAAAGAGTGCCCCCCTTGTCCTCTGTGATGACCTTAAAGTGAACAACAGAACACCAAGTTCACTATATGGACCCCTTATGTATTTATACATGTTGATCCTATCCCTCCTAATCCCCTCTTCTCAAGAGAGAATAAATTCAGTTCCTCTAATATTTCCTCATAGCTGAGCTCCTCCATGGCTCTTATCAGTTTGGTTGCCCTTCTCTGCACTTTCTCCAGTTCCCCGATATCCTTTTTAAGAACTGGTGCCCAAAACTGAACTGCATATTCCAGATGAGGTCTTACTAATGATCTGTACAAAATGATCTTTCTCTCTCTGGAGTCCAGACCTCTGTTATTACAAGAAAGGACTTTGCTTGCTTTGGAAACGGCAGTTTGGCATTGCATGCTATTATTAAGCTTATGATCTACCAACACCCTCAGATCTTTCTCCGCTATGGATTTCCCCAGTTCTACTCCCCCTAGTATGTATGATACATGCATATTCTTAGCCTCCAAGTGCATAACTTTACATTTATCAACATTAAACCTTGTTTGCCACATAGTTTCCCAATGAAACAGTGCATTGAGATTGGCTTGTAAGTTGGAGACATCCTGAAAGGAATGTTTTCCACTGCAAAGCTTGGTGTCATCTGCAAAGACTGAAATGGTACTTTTACTTAATTTATAAAGATATTAAAAAGTAAGGGTCCCAACACTGAACTTTGGGGTACACCACTGATAACCTTAGACCATTCAGAGTAAGAATCATTAACCACTACTCTCTGAATTCTATATTTTAGCCAGTTTTCTATCCATTTACAAACTGATCTTTCCAAGCCAGTAACAGACTTTACCTTACACATTAGCCGTGTGTGGGGAACTGTGTCAAACGCTTTTGCAAAATTCAAGCATACTACATCCACAGCCAACCCTCTATCCAATGTTTTACTTACCTCCTCATACATACTTACTGAACATACCTAGATGTATTAGTTAGTATATATTATTATATACATATGTACGTTATATATAGGTATACATTCACAGTACTTGAGTGTTATTAATAAGAATGTGATATAAATATGTATATTAAATATAAATAGTATGTATTTTATATTACCTATATATAATAGTGTATATTATAATATTATATAAATATGTATATAAATATACATTTATATAAATATTAAAGTGGTTGTAAACCGTTGGAGGTAATGTCATAATGTGCTAGTATGCATCACATACTAACACATTATGTTAAACGTACCTCAAAACAAAGCCCTTCCAGCACTGAGATGTCAGAGCTGCAGGCATTCCCATCTTAACCTGTCTTGCTTCCGGGTTTGCAGACTTCGACTCGGTGACTGGCCAGAGCCACGATGATGTCACTCCCACGCATGCGTGCAGGAGCCACAGTTTACAGCACAGGGCTCTGAAGGAACAGCCTGGGTGATGTCACAGACTGCATGTACAGTTAGCATCTGCTAAACAGTGCATGTTTAGGAGATCTTTACACTACCTACAGGTAAGCCCTATTATAAGCTTACCTATAGGTAAAAGTCAGAGATGGAAGTTTACTTCCACTTTAATATAATATATATGAATATTATATAAATAAGTACATATGTGATATGCATCCTCCCTTTCTCCCACTCTTCTTCCTGAAACATCCCCGCAGCTCTGGGGTGCACTGGTCCAAATCATTTGGTGGAAGGGGGATTATGGAGTGGGGTTATTTTCAGGGGTTGGACTTGGCCCCTTAGGTCCAGTGAAGGGAACTCTTTAGGTGTCAGCATACCAATACATTTTGGACCATTTCATGCTCCCAACTTTGTGGGAACAGTTTGGAGATGGCCCTTCCTGTTCCAAAATGACTGTGCACCAGTGCACAAATCAAGGTCCATAAAGACATAGATGAGCGAGTTTGGGGTTGAGGAACTTGACTGGCCTGCACAGAATCCTGACCTCAACCTGATAGAACACCTTTGGGAGAAATTAGAGCGGAGACTGCGAGCTAGACCTTCTCATCCAACATCAGTGCCTGACCTCATAAATGTGCTTCTGAATGAATGGTCAAACATTCCCATAGACATATTGCTAAACCTTGTAGACAGCCTTCCCAGAAGCCTTCCACACAAAGTAATTTTATATCCTGTGTGGCTATGGTGGAAAATATTTAAATGTAAGTTTGTGTGTTAGGAGTTCAGCTTTCATTTTTTTGGGGGACTAATGGATAAGCTCAATGTCTTCTATTGGTCATATGGAAAGTATATTTTGTTT
The DNA here is from genome assembly GCF_965119305.1 of Pelophylax lessonae. Classification (NCBI taxonomy): domain Eukaryota; kingdom Metazoa; phylum Chordata; class Amphibia; order Anura; family Ranidae; genus Pelophylax; species Pelophylax lessonae. The sequence goes on along the minus strand of NC_138769.1, from coordinate 426,527,785 downwards.
TTGCACTAAAATGTTAAAAGGGCAAATAGATTCATTCATAGGGCATTCTAACCTATTGGTAACATTGATCATTTTTGAAAACAAGACCTGTTACAAGGACAGTTACACAGCAAGAGACTTTCCATAGACAGGAGGAAGGCTTGACAGTGTTCTAGAGAGGTGATGGGGGATTTATACATGTGTATGTAACTGACAGGTCAGGGAACGTTTATCTAAGTATGGGAATGCACTTGTGGAACTTGCTGGTGGCCTTAGAAGTAGGAAAGCATGGACGGTTGCGTCAGGAGAGGACGTGATGTTGTGGGCCACTGTCATGTAGGGCAGTGTTTCTCAACCTTTTTTCAGTCAAGGCACCCTTTAAAAACTATGGATAATCTTGAGGCACCCTTTAAAAATTATGGACAGTCTCAAAGCACCCTTTAAAAATTATGGACAGTCTCAAAGCACCCTTTAAAAATTATGGACAGTCTCAAAGCACCCTTTAAAACTTCTGGACAGTCTCAAAGCTCCCTTTAACCACTTTACCTCCGCCCACAGTAATATTACTGCGGCAGAGTGGCTCGTTATCGCCTGACGACGTAGTACTACGTCGTCAGACACTCCCCCTTCTGGGCGGCGCTTGCGCGCCGCCGGAGGCTCGCTCCCGCTGTTTTCGGTCACAGCGGGAGTTGGGCCAGGGGAAGAGCAGCGGCGATCGCCGCCGCTCATCCCCGATCGTCGGGGATCTAGTGTGGAGATCCGCCCGCCTGTGTAAACACAAGCGGGCGGATCTCCATATTGACAGGGAGTGACAGATCGGAGTGTTCAGCATAGCTGGACACCCGATCTGTCCCTGGCTCACTCAGTCACCTCCCCCCCTACACGTCAGTAAGCACCAGGCATACATTAACCCCTCCCTCTCCAATAAAATTAACCCCTTCCCTGCCAGTGTCATTTTTACAGTAACAGTGCATATTTATAGCACTGATTACTGCAGTAATGTCACTGGTACCCGCAAAAGTGTCAAAAATGTCAGTCAGGGGTCCGATCTGTCCGCCGCAATGTCGCAGTACCGCAAAAAAATCGCAGATCGCCGCCATTATGCGTTAAAAAAAAACTCCAAAAATGACATAAATCTTTCCCTTTGTTAGTAAACGCAATAACTTTTGCGCAAACCAATCAAAATATGCTTATTGTGATTTTTTTTTACCAAACATGGGTAGCAGAAAACAAATTGGCCAAAAATGTAAAAAAAAATTGGTTTTTACATCTTTTTTGGGGGGAATTTCATATAAAAATTTTTTAAAAATATTGTTATTTTTTCAAAATAAACACTCTTTTTTTGTTTATAGCGCAAAAAGTAAAAATCGCACAGGTGATCAAATACCACCAAAAGAAAGCTCTGTTTGTGGGAAAAAAAGGACGTAAATTTCTTTGGGTACGGCGTTGCACGACCGCGCAATTGTCAGTTAAAGTCGCACAGCGCAGAATCGCAAAAAGTGGCTTGGACGTAAGACAGCAAAATCCTCCGGTGGTAAAGTGGTTAAAAACTATGGACAGTCTTGAGGCACCCCATTCTAAAACGTAAAAACGATTTTAATGGTTTTACATAACGCAGCAACATCCTCACAAGTAGAATACCCAAAATTAGAGGTTATTTATTTTTCCAAAGCAAATGCACTTTTGCAAACTGGTACCGACTAGTATTCCATTGTTTCTCTTCTCCCTCAGTTTTTCTCCATCACTCAGCTAGTGTGACCCCCAACGCTGATGGAGAGGAGCAGGGAAGGCATGATGCCATTGCTAGAAAGTTGTAATGGTGCACAATGGAAACCTTTGACTTTGTGTAACCAAAAGGCAGGCTTCATCCGCATGCTGACTTGTATACAATTTTTGGGCAATTTTTAGGCATTTTTCCAAGGCACCCCTAAATAAACCTCAAGGCACACCAGGGTGCCTGGGCACCCTGGTTGAAAAAGGCTGATGTAGGGAATGCAAAAGTAAAGTTTATTTAACCTCTTAAAGCAGTCTCTGAGCTTAAATGTCAGGGAGACGGTGAGGCTTCTGTTTCATGTGATTGGCTCTTTCAGCAGTCATGTTATAGTAAGCCTGCCTCACTGGCTCCTGATCAGAAGTCATGACTGAGACCTGTCAGTGACAACTCACATAGTGTGTGGGAAGCATGCAGGCCACCATGGATGCATATGACTCATAGTTGCCAACATTTAAAAAAAAATTCCAGGGACACTTTGCAGCACAGCTTTCAATTACCACACCCACTTCCCTGAAGCTCCACCCACTCTGCATAAATAAGTTCACCTACTTATCAGATTATAGAGTCTACTCAATATAGAGAGAATTACAGAAAATTAAAAAGGGAATTTCAAATTTAAGGCCACAGTAGCAGAGTTGGAATAAGTCTCCCATTCAGCTGCACTACTTCTGCGTAACATTTATGGGCAGCCCGATTAACAGGCGCTTCCAGGGACAATATAAATTACCTGGGACAGGCTCCTATTTGCATGGACTGTCCCTGGAAAAAAGGGACAGTTGGCAAGTATGATATATGTGGCGGCTGGGTTTTAGGCTGCATTCACATGTCAGCGTATGGATCGCGGGTAGAATCGCCGCGATTCCGCCCGCGATCCGGAGATCATTGCAAATCGCGGGACGCCTGTGCGTTGCCCGTGATTTGCAATAGCACCCCAAACGCTGAGCGATGTTGCCGCGATTTCCGCCTGCCGAATCGCGGTAACATCGCGCAAAAAAAAATCGCGGGACACATTACACCCAAAAAAGTACAAGAGCTTCTTTGGAGCATATTGCGTCCCGCGATTTTTTGTGCGCGATGTTACCGCGATTCGGCAGGTGGAAATCGCGGCAACATCGCTCAGCGTTTGGGATGCTATTGCAAATCACGGGCAACGCACAAGCGTCACGCAATTTGCAATGATCTCCGGATCGCGGGCGGAATCGCGGCGATTCTGCCCACGATCCATGTGCTGACATGTGAATTCAGCCTTAAAGTTCACTTTTCTTTACGCATATATGTGTCACCCACTTGGCTTCACCAAGCATGTGGTAAAAGAAGTATACAGCTGAGTTTTCATAAAAACGAGAAGAGGCCTCTTAAATTAGAAACGGTGGTCTGTGGTATAAATAAAAGAGAGACCCTTTAGTGTACACAAGAGAACTTACGCACCATATACTGTAGCTGCAGAAACCGTTTCTGTTTATTTTGTATCTGAAGAGCTTTTGTATTGCTATGGCTGGGTACACACACACAGTTTTTTTTCATTCAACCCAGCAGCAGCGGTGAAAGATCACCATGTTAACACAAGCGTTGTTAGTGTGACAATCTACCCGGCTGTACCTTTGTGTTCTGACAAGAGGACTGCCCCAACGGCAGAACAAACTTTGTTCACAGCCATTGGCTGCGATTATTGATTGGCTACTGGTTGGTTCTTCAGCATGCCTATTTGACAGAAGCTGCTTGTGAGACTAGCTTCTATCAAACACACAGCTTTACACACTGAATCGGACAATATTTGGATCGTGTGTACCCAGCTTAAAGCGTAACTCCACTTTTGTTGAGAAAAAAACATTCCCCTCTGGGTGATCTCTGTACATTACAAGGATTTTAACAAACTTTGTTGCAGATTCCTACCTTTTGTTATTCTGAAGAAATCGTTTGTTCCTCTGTGCCCCTGTGCTGAGTGGATCAAATGGCGGTAGTTTCATAATTATCTATCAGCTGTGGCAGCTGCAGGGCTCTAATGAGAAAAGCTGCTGGGCCTGCATCCCTACATAGACATGTTCCTATTGGGAGTATCTCACCAAAAATGACATTTTTATTGCAGGGATGCCAGAAATCTGACTTGTATCTTGGGCAGACTTTTGGGAAAATTGGTGAGCCAATCACACAAGCAGGTAATGATGTTTCTGGGGAGTGGTCAGTACACATTCTGTGTACAGAACAGCTCCAGGTAACCATATTGCATTGCATTTTCAGAAAATTTCAAAAGCTGCAGATTGAAAAGGAAAGGTCATTTTCAATAACATTCAATCATTCAATTACAATATGATTTGTGTCGCAATTGTATACGTTATATTGTTTTTTCTTTCTTTACTCTTTTTTTTCCCCACAAAAGTGGAGTTGCCCTTTAAGTGATGAGGTTAGATCATATTTCAACTTGCTGAGACAGAATACAACTTCTATGCCTAGAAAACAAGGTCATTGCTGGCTGCACGTCTGATATTAAATGGTATTTCTATATTCCTGTGGCAATATCTGTTGAAGCAAATGCAAATTTAAAAAGGAACTCTACCTGTATATAAAAGGTAGTCTGTGATGCTTAAAGTGTTACTAAACCAGGGGTGGGCAAACTGTTTGACTCGAGGGCCGCAATGGGTTCATATATTGGATCCGGGGGCCGGACCAAGAGTAGATGGCAAAAAACGCTGTAAAAAATTGCGTGACTTTGAGGTCACAAAAGTGTGAAAGGGGCCTTCAGTAATTAAGGTATAGTGTGCCCCCTTTCAATGCAGAGTGACCAGCGTGCCCCCTTTCAATGCACAGTGACTAGCGTGCCCCCTTTCAATGCACAGTGACCAGCGTGCCCCCTTTCAATGCACAGTGACCAGCGTGCCCCCTTTCAATGCACAGTGACCAGCGTGCCCCCTTTCAATGCACAGTGACCAGCGTGCCCCCTTTCAATGCAGTGACCAGCATGCCCCCTTCAATGCAGAGACCAGCATGCCCCCTTCAATGCAGAGACCATCCTGTGTGCCCCCTTTCAATGCAGAGACCATTTTGCTTGCCCCCTTCAATGCAGAGACCATCGTGCGTGCCCCCTTTCAATGCAGAGACCAGCGTGCGTGCCACCTTCAATGCAGAGACCAGCGTGCGTGCCCCCTTCAATGCAGAGACCAGCGTGCGTGCCCCCTTCAATGCAGAGACCAGCGTGCGTGCCCCCTTCAATGCAGAGACCAGCGTGCGTGCCCCCTTCAATGCAGGGACCAGCGTGCTTGCCCCCTTCAATGCAGTGTGCCCCCCGAGACCAGTGCACTTACCTGCAGCAGCAGCTTCTCCTCGGTCCCCTGGCGTCTCCTCGAGTCCTCCCGCCTCCTCCTCGGCCAATGGCATGGTGTTTGCCTTGCGGCCAATCAGGAAGCGGGTATTAGACCCGCTTCCCGATTGGCCAGGAGGAGGATCTGTGTGACAATAGCAAATTTTCCATCGCTATTATCACACAATGGGTGGGCTCGGGGCCCACTGCTCTGCCCCCCGGGTCCACCCTTTGCTGAAGCCTAGGACCGGCCGCCACTGTAAATGAATAAATTAGCTAGCGCTCTGCGGGCCAGATTAAAAGGTCCGCCGGGCCGTAGTTTGCCCATTCTTGTACTAAACCCATAACAGTAAAATCTGTCTGTAGATGCAGAATAGCATGCTTGTTTTACTCACAGTGTAACTTAAGTGATTAATCCTCTGCATTGTGTAAACAGGCTGTGTGATCCTGTATGCACAGATCCTCCCCCTCCTGCACATTCACTCTGGGCAAGTCTAGATAAGACACAGTAAGTGTAGTTCAGCTGCAGATTGGTCTAATTGCTGTATATTGCTAACGAAAAAGGTATTTATCAGTCCATATTTACTAAAATAATTGCATTTTCATGTTTTGTGTACTGTAGGGAGACCAGTTATAGTGAATGCAGTATTTGGGTTTAGTAACACTTTAATACAGTGTATCCGGAAAGTATTCACAGTGCTTCACTTTTTTCACATTTTGTTAGGTTCCAAAATAGAATAAATTCAAATTTTCCTCAAAATTCTATAAACAATACCTCATAATGACAACTTGAAAGAAGTTTTTTTAAAATGTTTGCAAATTAAAAAAAAAAAAAACTATATGTACATCTTTTGCCATGACACTCAAAATTGAGGTCAAGTGCATTATTTTTCCACTGATTATCCTTGAGATGTTTATACAACATGATTGGAGCCCACCTGTGGTAAATTCAGTTGACATAATTTGGAAAGGCACACACCTGTCTATATAAGGTCCCACAGTTAACAGTGCCTAGAGCAGGCCGCCTGGTCAAACTAAGCTTTGAGGGTAGAAGGGCCTTAGTCAGGGAGGTGATTAAGAACCGAGGGTCACTCTAAAAGAGCTCCAGCATTTCCCTGTAGAGTAAGGAGAACCTTCTAGAAGAACAACCATCTCTACAACACTCCACCAATCAGACCTGTATGGAAGAGTGGCCAGACCGAAGTCACTCCTCAGTAAAAGTCACATGATAGCCCATCTGGAGTTTGGCAAAGGGCACCTGAAGGACTCTTAGACAATGAGAAACATTGTTCTGATGAAACAAAGGTTGAACTCTTTGGTCTTAATGGCAAGCGTCATGTCTGGAGGAAACCAGGCACCACTCATCACCTGGCCAAAACAATCCTTACAGTGAGACATGGTGGTGGCAGCATCATGTTGTGGGGATGTTTTTCAGCTACAGGAACTGGGAGACTAGTCAGGATCAAGGGAAAGATGAATGCAGCAATGTACATGGACATCCTTGATGAAAACCTGATCCAGAGCACTCTGGACCTCAGACTGGGGTGAAGCTTCATCTTTCAGCAGGACAACCCTAAGCACACAGCCAAGATAAGAAAAGAGTGGCTGCGGGACAACTCTGTGAATGTCCTTGAGTTGCCTAGCCAGAGCCTAGACCTGAAACCGATTTAACATCTCTAGTGAGATCCGAGGGTCTCCATCCAACCTGATGTAGCTTGAGAAGTCTTACAAAGAAGAATGGGAGAAACTGTCCAAAAATAGGTGTGCCAAGCTTGTAGCATCATACTCAAAAAGACTTGAGGCTGTTGTCCATGTATTTTTTTTTCTGATTTTTATTTTTAATACATTTGCAAAGAATTTAAGCAGACTTCTTTAACATTGTCATTATGGGGTATGGCTTTTAAAATTAGGAGGAAAATAATTAATTTAATCCATTTTGGAATAAGGCTGTAACATAACAAAATGTGAAAAAAATGAAGCACTGTGACTAATTTCCAGATGCACTGTATGGTCAGGATCCCACCCAGATACCTGGAGCCAGCCAATTACGCCCCCTCCACACCCTGGCGCTTCAATGAGTGTTTGAGGGGCAGAGCAGAGAACCTCTAACTGACAGTCACCAGCTCTCTGGAACCTGTAACCAAAAACTGATTATAATTGTGATTGTGTATGATTATAATTTTTTAACTTCTCTTTTAACTCTGAGTGAGGCCCACTTGCTTAAGGTCTGAGCTTTCTGATATGTATCTTAGCTTTGGGCAAACAGTTGTAAGTACCTTATATGGTCATACCACAACTCCATTTGACATCCCTGGTCAACATACCCACAGTCGCAGTCACATGCATAACATTTTATATGGTTGTAAACTTAGCCCATGTTTGAAGAATATAGCACACCACCACCAGCTCATTTGTAGAGGAAAAACTTTAAAAAAAAAATGTAATGAATGTTTTATTTTATTCTTTAACTTATAGGTCACTTTTTTCCCCTTAACCTCCTCACAGTCAGAAGTTGGGCTAAGCCACAGGGCATCACATAATCTAGTCACTTCAGCTTTTTCAGGCTTACCCCCAGGCCATGCAGAGCGGAGCTGTTGGTCAAACATTTGATCCACTATGCAGGCAGCAACATGGATTACATATTTGACAGACAGTTCTGCTTAGCCCTGCCCTCCCTTGGGTAGCTAGGATGATTATCCCCAATAGTAAGTCAGAAGTAAATGTGTCCTTTTTACTTGAAGCACTATGATGGCAACGCAGCAGAAGCTCTATGAGCCTGCAGATGGCTGCTAGAGAGTAGGAAAAGGTGCTAGTGACTGGCAAGGTCATCAGGTAACTTCTTGTAAAGGCAGGTTTTAATATGAAAAAGGCACAGAGAGATTACTATAATGTTAGGAAGACTTTACTTTGTGGGGGCTTTGTGTCTAAACTACAGTTGCAACTTCATCCCTTTAAACCAGGACACATATTAATTACACAGGCTCAGAGGCTAATTTAATGCACATAAGACACTAAGTGAGTTTAATTACCACCTTAATCAGCGACAGAACTTGTGCAATTGATGTATGTCCTGGTTTAAAGGGATGAGATGGCAATCCTAGTCTAAACACACCCTAAAGCTGGATACACACTATACAACTTGTGTTATTAGATTTTCTTTAGATTTACCTTCAGCTAAGAAGTGCAAGTGCCTGCCTGATTGCATACAAATTGAAAGTGTTGAGGTTTGACCTCATATTATATGGTTTTGGTAAATCTAAATGAAAAAAATCAAAAGGAAATTGTATAGTGTGTATCCAGCTTTACCTTTTCACTAACCACCCGGCTTTCAATTACAGTATTTTTCCCTTGCACTCTGCAGATGCTTTTAATGTGAAGTTATTCCTTCTCAATGATTAGTCAGTTCCTAAGGGCTCACGCACACTGGCCCTTTTTGGCATATACAATCCTTGGCTTGCGACCATAATTCATTCTGGAAACATGCTTGTAATCCAAAGCAATCGTATATCTTTTTGACCCCAGATCTCACGATAAAGAGGTTCTGTCATGCCTATTTCTATTACAGGTGATGTTTACATTCCTTGTAATAGTAATAAAAATGATCAAAAATTTAAAAGAAAAACTGTGTAAAAATAAAAAATAATAAATAAAATAAATAAAAAAGCAGAAGAGCGGAGGGGAGAAGACCAGAGCAGAGAAGACCGGATGAAGATTTTTTAATAAACTTTTCAAAACGTCTCCTGTCATTATTTACATACACTGCCTTTTATGGGGTGAATGGGTAGGGGGTACAATGTACCCCCTACCCATTTACATAGGGAGGGGGTCCGGGATCTGGGGGGCCCCCTTGTTATAGGGGGCTTTCAGATTCCGATAAGCCCCCTGCCCACAGATCCCCACAACCACCGTCCAGGGTTGTCGGGAAGAGGCCCTTGTCCTCCTCAACAAGGTGCAAGGTGCTTTGGGGTGGGGGGGGCAAGGTGCTTTGGGGTGGGGGGGGCAGAGCCAAAGCACCCAACCCCCCCCCCATGTTGAGGGAGTGTGGCCTCAGCCTGGTATGGTCCAGGGGGGGTGGGGCTGCTCGCTTGTCCCCTCCCCTTTCCTGGCCTGCCAGGCTGCATGCTCGGATAAGGGTCTGGTGTGGATTTTGGGGGGGGACCGAAAAAACGGCATGGGGCTCACCTCAAAATCCATACCAGACTCGAAGGACCTGGTTTGAAACCTGGGGGGGGGGACCCTGATCCGACTTGTGATGCGACTTCCATTAAAATCAATGGGCTCCCATAGGGAACAATTGATTTTCAAAAAAACGTATAATGTGGCTTAGCCCTGTATAAGCAACGTTAATTAGCCATTAGCAGCATCAGACGTTTTTTACAGCTTCACGCTGCAGCTCCAGAACGCACTGGTCCTGGGTTTTTTTTGCAGCTCAAAAAGGCCTATGTCACTTGGAGCTCCAAAAAGCCCTGTGTGTGCATGAGGCCATAGAATAACATGAAGGGGTGTTTTTAAGCTGCAAAAAAAAAAAAACGTCTAACATCTTTAAGATCTTGACTAAGCTTATTGCCAGACATCTGCAACCTATTTTTCCTCAATTATTGATTCGGATCAGACGGGATTTAGGGTAGGCAGGGCCACGGATGTGAACCTGCGTCAATTATGCACTAATATTCATGCACTGCATATTTGCAGACTTTGTACAGTCAACCTACAGCAGCGGTTAGATTTGGGGGGGGGGGGGGGGGTTGTCCGCTTTTTTTTCCCCTTGTCCAGAGGTACCTGGCAGGGCTGCCCTCTTTCTCCGGCGCTCCCTTGACATTAAGGGGTTGCGGATCGGCTGGCTGGAGGAGAGGGTAGCCCTGTACGTGGATGATCTCCTTTTGGTTTTGAATGATGCTGGACCTTCCTTACAGGGGGCCCTTCAGGTACTGAACTCCTTTTCTTCTGTCACTGGTCTTAAGGTCAACTGGAGAAAGTCTCTTTTGTTTCCAATTGATTTGGAGGCACGTAACTTAGTTGGAAAGTTTTAAATATCTGGGAGTGGTGATTTCTCGGCGGGCTTCTAATTTTCTTCCATTGAATTTGTCCCCAGTATTGGGAGACATGCGGCTGAGACTGGAGGCATGGGAAAACTTACCGTTTTCGTTATTGGAGAGCATCAACTTGGTAAAAATGAAAATTCTCCCGAGAATGATATATCTGTTTAGGCATTCTCCTGGATTCCAAAATCATTTTTTGTAAAGCTTAACCAAGTTTTCTCTTCCTTTTTATGGGGGCCAAAAAATCCTAGATACAAAATGCCTACCTTGATACGCCTCTGGGACCAGGGCGGCCTGGCCTTCTCAGACTTGTATAAATACTATTTGGCCACCCAATTGGTTACAGTTGGATGGTGGCTTAGTCCTGATGCAAGTAATCCTTCCATTCTGTTGGTGGCTGCGGTATTGAACTCCTTGGAGGAGCTCCAGTTCCCCTCTATTTAGGGGTTCCGGGGCACCTTATAACTTAACTCCTTCTATGCTTACCACTGTTCATGCTTGGGATGTGGGCTTGAGATGTGAGTGTTATCTGAGGGGGGCAGTTTCCCCAAATGCCCCATTGTGGTTGAGTCCCACCCTTCCCCATTTTAAAAGTTTCC